>NC_047536.1:4853078-5213924 GCF_012275295.1 Melopsittacus undulatus
TTCTCCCTTAAGAGAGTGTTTTGCACACAAAAACTTCTCCATGTCAGACATTGTCCGCCCTGGCCCCAGCAGCACACATCCTCCACCCCTGGTCTTCCCTCTCTCAGTATTGAGGTCAGAATCTCCCCTACCTTATAGGGAATTGTCTCATCTCCATTAGAAGGCTGAGATAATCCCAAGCTTTTCTGATCCCAAGCCTCTCAGGTTTTAATTCTGTGAAGTGCTAAGAAGCATACTGACCGGGCAGGAGATCTCTATGGGCCTGGAAAAAACCCTTTATAAAAGGAAGAGGGTTATTTAGGGAAGCAGATTGTCTTGTCCCACGGAGGTGGCTGTGAGCGTGATGTGGTCAGCTGAAGGACAGCTGAGGGGCAGCTCTTTCTCAGTCCTCAACTTGGTCTCTCCCTGCATGCAGTGCCCTGGAAGTGAGACATCAGAATTTTGTTTATACCTGGGAATGGTCCTGGAGAAAATCCAGCACATAAAGGGAAAGCAGATAGTGTGGAATGGGAAAAGGACATTTAAATTCAGGGTCCTGGAGCAGACAAGGTGCACAGCCACATCCAAGTACCTAAGCACAGCAAACACCAAAATTATTTGGAAACCAAACCGGGATGAAGACATTCAAGACTTCCTCTGCATAGATGGGGCTAGTGGCACAACAACCGGGCACCACACAGAGCACTCCCCAGCCCTAACCAAACAGAACAGACCCCAGTGTCAAGCCCTGCAGATCATGCACTCCATTGCCTGCATCCAGACCTGTTCTTTTATCTGCTCCAGGAGGTGAAGGAATGATGGACACATTTTGTGCTTCTTCACAAGACTGTCTCTTAGCAAGGGATGCTTGGTGAGAGACAGGCATCATCAAAGTTATCTCCTCTGGGTGTAGGTGGACCTCTACATGGTACTCTGTGGCTGACACAGCACTGTGTGCTGAGCTGACAGCCAGACCACCCTGGGAAGCAAGGGCTTTACTACAGGGACTGGAGCTTTTTCATACACTTGAGGTACGGTTTGCTCCAGAAAGCAGGTATGCATGAAGCCAAAGACTATATGATGTGCTGGGGCAAGGAAAGGCCCTTCAGAGCCAGGCCAGGCCCTTTTGCAGGTGACACAGCTGGTTGTGCTGGTCCAGCTCACACTGAGCTCACATCCTCCTCACCCGGGGACTGTGATGCTCCGGCTGTTTGTCAGAGCAACGGTGGCTGCTCTGCAGCTTCTCCTGGCAATAAAGTTTTGCTGTGAACCTCAGTGACAGTTCCATGCACTCCCAGCCCAGATGCTCTCCTTCATCTCCCTCTCGTGTCGCTACACACAGAAGCCACGGCAGCACACGTGGTGGCATAAAGCATGTTTTTGAGCTGCCCCCAGTGAGAAACCTTCAGTGGAGGACCATTAGGCCAGTAAAAACAACCCCATTCACCAGTTAATTCTCCCTATAAAACCATGCCACAGCAACACAGGGCAGAGCATCTTTTACTGCCAGCTGTGCTTCCCACCTGCATGCTGTTGGAAACTGCAGGAAGCTGGGATCAGCTCCTTAGAGTCAGGTCTGTGGTTCATTTCACCCACTGAGAGCATGGCAAGTGCTTGGTGTGGGGATTTGCTTGCGTACAGGTCCCTGCTGACAGATAAAGTGGAATGTCCCCATCACTCTGACAGCCTGGGAGTTAATGCCCTGTCCTCCTGCTGCCACCATCTCCTTAGGTGGCAACCTGGGGTGTTCAACATCACCCAGGTGACAGGGAGAGCCCCCCATGACATGATGAGAGAACCTGCACCCAGTCTTGCCATGTCTTTGGGGTCCTGCTGACCAAACCCATGGCAGAGAATGAGGCTGATGGGTCTCCACTCCCCCCAGCCTGCTGGTGGTGCTGGGATGGCGCATGGGGGCAGCTTGGAGCAGTGTGGAGAGCTGCCAACCCTCATGGATAAAAGCTTGGCCGGGAGCAAAAGGGCATATGTCCACAGGCAGCAAAACAAGCTTTGCTTGATGTTGGGATAAAGCACAGGTTAAACTGGAGCTGCTGCCTTCTCTCAGGGGTCCTGCTCTGTTCTTCCCTAGTGCTGCCACCCCTTCCAAGCCCCCATGCTCCTGGGGTGCTGGAGAAACTAGATCAGAACCGCAAACCTGCAGCTTTAAGATGGCAAAGAGGCAGCTTCTCTTTCTGCCAAGGGAGTGCTCTGCACCGGCCAGCACAGCGGCTCCACAGCACAGATCTCCTGCCTGTGGCTGCTCTGCATCCAAGGAAATTCCTAATCCACCTGCTCCTTGGGGCTCGCTGGCCTGAGAGGGTTTAATGCTCCCAGCACAGAGAGCCCTGGAGCCCTGCCATCCGCCTCCCATAGTCTGGTGCCATTGCAGCACTGAGTCCTTCCTGCGCAGCACAATAACTCTCCACAATAGCTCTTCCTCTGCCCCTCTGAGGACAGGCCTGCAATCCTTCTAATGAGTTTGTTCAAAATGAATTTTCCAGGTTTTTACCACAATTGCTCCCCCCCCGCCCTTTCTTTCCAGCTGCCTGGCTCCAGCAATCCCCAGCTCACCCCAGCACTGAGCCTGTTTTCTCTCTCTTCACTCGCACTTTAATTATATGAAACCGGGTTTTCTTTATTTCCTTCCTTTTTGCTTGCTGTTTGCTGCATGAATTCAATGTGCAGAATGTACCCTGGGAAACCCCTCGCTCTGCGTGTGCTCCGCTGGGTCCCAGCACTGCTGATTAGAAAGAGATCCTTTATCCGTGGCAGAGAGGCTGGCGTGTCAAAGCAGCCCCAACTTCACCATTCACATCTCCCCCGCTCTGAAGTGCCTGTGGGTCCCTGCCACACTCGGCGTCTCTTTGAAAATCCCTGCAATTGGAATAGCCAGACCGATGCTTTCAGTGCTGGTGTCATGGCTCTTACCAAGAGTTATTCGTGTGCCTTTCTTTAGTCTTTAAAGCTCTTTTCCTATAATGTTCTGTTAGTGTTTAGAAAGGGTTTTGTCTTGGTTTGACACTGCTGTGGCTCTTTATGTGTGGAGCTTTCTCTGGGCTGTGGTTGGCGGTGCCCTTTGCCTCTCCCCATGGCTGGAGGGATAACTGCCTGCCCCCGAGGGGCTGTGGCATCAGTGATGCTCATCCTAGGGTCTATAAGCAGCACTGATTTTGCAGGTCCCAGATGTCCATGGGGATGCATCAGGGCTCTTCCCAGTGCCAAATGGGCACTGATAACAGCAGGTACAATGCACAGGCTCTGTGTCACTTGCCAGAGGTGTTTCCATCCCCATTTAACTACTGGGTTTCCTGTCTTTGAGGCTTGTAAGCACAGCTGCACTCTCCTGTCTCAGAAAGGGTTCAGCCCTGCACATCCAGGGCTTTTCCCACCCTGCCCAGAGTCCCCATTCTAGTGATAGCCACATCCCACTCCAAAC
Organism: Melopsittacus undulatus; assembly: GCF_012275295.1. Taxonomy (NCBI): domain Eukaryota; kingdom Metazoa; phylum Chordata; class Aves; order Psittaciformes; family Psittaculidae; genus Melopsittacus; species Melopsittacus undulatus. The sequence continues at coordinate 4,856,494 of NC_047536.1, forward strand.
CAGCTCCTGCTCTTTGCTCTCTCCTCATATCTGCATTCAGAAGCAGATTCTTGTTCTCTCCACATCTCAACCAACAACCAGTGCTCTCCAGAAAGACAGAGCTAGGACCTGCAGCAGGGACAAGGCATCTGGTGGACCCAGGGAAGCAGTGGTCATGTCCTGTCTCCAGTGGGACACTTCATCTCTGCTGCTTTTGTCCATGACTCTCTTGCTCCTTTCCCAGTCTCAACTGCTAGCATTGGAGCCTGCATTTCCTCTTCAGGCTGTGGTCTGGCCTCATCTCCAGCTTCCAGACAAGGTTCTGCCATATCCCCTGGCAGGGATCCCTGTCCTTGCAGATGCCTGAAAGCACAAGCAAGGGGTTGGTTTACGGCCCAAAGCGTGCAGGCTTATATCCTGGCTAAGGCAAAGAGTGATCCCATCCAAGGGGTGGCCACCAAGGACCTCATCTAACCCATTTACAGATGTAACCCTCTTCTGATCCCTGCTAAATCCACATCCTTAGGCATGCCTTGTGGCCATGACTCCCTCCAGCTAGATTTTTGCTGTACATATGAAACCATTTCCTTTTATCAGTTTTAATTAGGTTGCCTTCTGATTTAATGGTCTGGCACTTTCTGTTTCACTTTGGGAAGAGGCAAGCAAGGAGACAGGCTGTTCATTCTATGCCACCTGTAAAGAACAGGTACCCTGCACCACATCCACACACATTATCTCTTTCTCAAACAAAGCCATGCCAGCCCTTTCCAGTCCGCTGCATGCCAAGTCCCTGAGGTGCATCACTTCCTCACCCTGATGTTAACTGGTTCCTGGCATGTTTGCTTTTAGGTGACATGAAAAGAGGAACATCGAACTGTTCCTTACAGTTTACGTGCAGGAAAGTGAATCTATGAGCTTCACCTATGATCGTCTGCAGCTCAAGAGCCTTGCCTGGGGCAGCATTTGCCCAACCTCTAACATGAAAGCAGATCCATAGCATCTATTATGCCACTTCTGCATCCTGGCATGGTGAGTGGTCCCTGGTCAAAGGGGACACGAATGGAGGAGGATATCCATGTTGAACCATGGCCATGGCACATGAATTCACCGTCATGCTCACCTCCTTTCTCAGACGCATGTTCTTTCTCTTGCTGGAACACATTACACTCTCAGGTCATTCCACTCATGCATCTACTGGCTTGATTAGATTAGTCTCAATTATTCATGTCATATGCAATGCCACTGTTGCCCTGTTTCCCCATGTTATTAGCTAAAGCTTTGTGCCACAGCTGATACATTGTGCCACTAGACAAAGTTTTCCTAATGAGAAAACATTCAGCCTTGGGAAGGCAGGCAGCGCCTCTGGAATAAGGGACACGTGGGATGGGAGTGGGTGAGAGCAGGACATCTATTAGCTGAAAGCCCTGCAGGAAAATCAATTCACTGCTGCTGAGTTCCCCTCTGCGGGTGCTGATATTGTGATATGGTTCCTGGAAGAAGATGCTGCCCTGCCTGACATAGTGTGAGTGTGCCTGTGGAAGGGAGTGTGCAGGAAGAATGTGCTCAGACACCTGGGAAGAGTCCTTCTCTCTTGGCTTTAGATGTCTGTGGTGTGCATCTCACCAACCAGGCCGCTCATTTCTGCTTCATTTGCACTCACTGCAGAGAAAAATGCACTTCCAGGCAAGATCCATCTGATAGAGCCTGGCACACACCCCACACTGCTGTGAGAGGGGCTCGGGGTGATTGACAGGTGAAGATGCTTACCTCTGGTCAGATTAAACTGACCTCCTGCCTTGTTTCATCTTTCCAGGAAGCATTTTGCAGGAAGCCCAGTGATAAAAGAAGAGCTTGCACAAACACTGTGTCTGAGGGAGCTGGAAGCCCTTATTCCTTAATGAAGAAGAAGCAAATAACTGAAGTGCATGAAAAAATACTAGGAGCACTGGAAGAAGTTCAAGCTCTGTCTAGAGGCTTTCTAGGAGAAATAGAGATGCCCTACAGCTACAGAGAGGTCAAAGCCAATTGCCTGGAAGTGGAAGCTCTGCCAAGGGCTCAGATGTTCAGGTATAGTTTCAAATGCAGCATCAAACTGTCCAAGCACAGCTGACAAAGGGGGTTGAGGACCTGACCCCCAACATCTCTCACTGGAACTATCAGGCTCCATGAAAACAGAAGGAAGCCAGCATGCCCTGGCCTCCCTGGCACTTCCTAAGAGATGGGGGTGCCCAGAGAGCCTTGTACACAAACCTGAGAGCTGGCAAAGCACAGGCAACCATCCAGCACAGCCCACATGCAGAGCCCGGTTAAGGTATGACAGTCCCTGCTCTTCCTGCCCTCTCTGTGTCCCATGGAAGCATAGCCAGGATGTGAAGGCACCCCCTTCCCTTCCCCCTTCTGCTAGCCTCCCCATGCAGGAGTGGCTCAGGTCCATGTTGCAGATCAAACAGAAGGGAAGATGAAACAGAAAGGAAGATGAAGATGAGCCAGGGAGGGAGATGAATCAGAAGGGAAGATGGATTGGTGGTCTTGGCAGTACTGGGGTAATGGTTGAACTTGATGATCTTAAAGGTCTTTTCCAACTTACTTTATCTATGATTTATAATTCTATGGAGCAGGCAGTGGGATGAACCAGGCCAAACCCTGATGTTGCTGCAGAAGTTTTCCTGGACCCACTTATCCATACCCACACGGATCCTTTCACACTGCCTAGGACCAGATGACAGCCTGCACTGACCAGGGCAAGGAGGTTCAGCAGCACCTCCATCCTTGCTAGCTGAGGAGCTGAGGAGGAGGTGGTGGCACAGCCAGGTCCCAGCAAGGAGCCCAGGTTGGAGAGCAACAGTCAGAATGGCAGCCAAAGCCAATGGAGAGAGGAGTGGACCAGTGATGAGGCTGCAGGATGTGCTGGAGAGCCCAAGTCCAGCCATGCAAAGGAGAAGCTGACTTCCACAGGGCTGCACACAGAAATGTGTCTCACGTACAGCATGGAGCAGGGGCTGCTCATTTGATTAATGTCCCTTTTGGACAGTTAGAGAAATGGTTAGACCCAGCTAGTGAAACAAAGGAGATTGGCAATCATGTGAAAAATAAGGAAAAGGGTTCAATGGAATCCTGGCACTGTGAAATGGAAGTTATTAATTCAAAGCGAGCCAGGCCAGAGTGTCACAGACATCAAGGCCAAGCATTGCACTGCTCAGGAAAGGGACAGACACAGAGCAGAGTGAGCAAAGATGGGTGATGTGGGCAGTGGCTCCACACTGGGGAGTGCCTGGGAGATGCAGTCTGTGGGTAAGGATGATGTGAGAAGTGCTGAGGGCCAAGATGCAGAGCTCAGGGATGTTTGGACAGGACAGTGATGATGCGATAGAACAGCAGGGAAGGGATAGTGAGATGGGGGACAGCCAGGAACTGCCCCACATTTCATCATGGCTAATTTAACCTGTGGATGGTGGTTGGTAGGTGACTCCCTTTGCCATGAGGAGGCTGTCCCAGCACCAGTGACACACAGTGGGGATGGACACAGACAGCAGGGTCAGGCTGAGAACCAAGAGCTGCAGTGGGTCTATGAGCTGCTGCTGTGTTTGTAGGCTCAGAGCAGGTCCAGGGTCCTAACTGGTCACAAACTAATTCAGTTTCACAGGAACTGATAAAAAAAGCCCAAAGCAAAAAAAAACCCAACATCTAAGGACAGAAAGTGGTTGTCAGCAGTTTGAAAATGAAAAGGAAACCGGCATCAGCTTTTTCCCAGGGTGGACTCCTGTAGCAGAGATTTGCAAGAGCAGCAGCAGGACATCTGGAGGGCTGCACAGATGCTCTGCCCCAGATAGGGATGGGATGTGTTGGAGTGAAGGCTGGGGGCGATGCAGACTTGTATGTCTGGATGTTGGAGCATCTCTCACACACAACTCAGCAGGGTCTGAGGAAGCTTCTGGCCTGAGTGGGGTGGTCTGTTCCCTGCTGGACTTCTGTGGGACTTCCCAGAATGCCTCCTTGGATATTAAAATCCCCTGTTGATAGTCAATATAGACAATTAATAGTCCATTTTCAGCCTTGCCCATGTGGTTATCACAGTGCATATCCCACTGCAGACCTCCACAGGTCTAATCTCCATCCACATGTGTCTGATTTAGAAGCCAAAGGAGCTCCTCAGCCCAGTCCTCTGCAAGAACCTGAGCAGGACCCACAGGACCCAGCAAGCCCCATGCTGTGTGATGTGGTGTCTGCAGTATGGTGTCACCTTGGGATGGATCATCCCAACAGTGAGGGCACTGCTTTGGGTGTCCTTGGGTGAGGTGATGAGGTGGGTCTGTTGGACACGTTGGGTTTGCAGTCTCTGACGTAAAGCAGAGAACAGGTTTGAAGGGAATGGGTAACATTCTGGCCCCCAAATTATGGGGGAGCTGAGGCCAAAAGTCACCTTTTGGTGTCCTGAATGCTTGTGTCTTTTTGAATGTCCTTTAGGCTTGAGATTGTCAGTTGCTGCAGGAGGATGGGCAAATTGCTTGGCCTGGGGAGTTCCTGGTGGCTTTGGAGGCTCTGGAAAGCAGAATATGAGGTGAGTTTGCAGGAGCATGTTAACCTGGGTTTAATACATCACAGCTCCTCACACTGTCCTTCACCACTGGTGACCCGGAATGCTTGTCATCCTGAGCTCCCGTCACCTCGGAGATGGCTCCCCTATGAGGGGGCTGTGCCTCCAACAGAAACAGGTCTGGGAGATGACATTTAAAACATCGAGTGTTTCTGCTGATGAGATGAATACACCTAGCGCATTTCCAGGTCAGGAACTCCAAAGCCATTTGTGCCACTTTTGAGTCCTAGGACCACCCCAGCAAAACCAGGTTACGTGGTTGATGAGGCAGGTGGGAGCTGTATGGAGCACAACAGGCAAAGGTGTCTGTGAAGACTGGAGTGCTTGAAACCTTAGGCCTAAATAAATGACAGACAACTCTACAGATACAGGGGTTTTGTGCTGGCATCAGCTTACATGATTTGGGGGGGCTTTATGTTCAGAATTGGACAGATTGTGATGAAGAAACCATCTAAAGCAGCTTGTGGAAGGGCACTTGTGCTAATAACAGTCACAAGACCTGACACAAGGATTGTGCATTCCTCCCTGTGCTTGTGTTTGTGTGCCAGTGGCCATATTTTGCAGTTCTTCGAGAGGACCATGGGTTTTAGCATTGTCTGCTGAGGGAGAATGAGCAGAACCCCCTGGAGCTTGTGAGGACATGATAACATCCTCCTGGGATGGAGCACCAGGTAGTGGCATGGAACCAAAGGAGCCCTTTGCACTGTACCTTCCTGCTGCCTCCTGGCAGCATTGCTCTCCCCAGCTATTGGACTGCAAGGCTCCTCAGCAGCTCTTCATCCCTGAGGGGACTGAGATGTCACAGACAGGCTTTGACAGGCATCCCAGAGGAGTTCTCTTTCCAAAACGTGTTTCCAGGACCTGAGCTGAGGAATCTGTTCTCTCTCCTGGGGTTTGGTTGCTGCCATGGGATCCCTCCTGAAGGAGGGTGCTGGGTTGAATGGGTCTGTGGTTCAAGGAGCTTGCTTTTGTTGAGGGGATGCTCCTGTCTTCCCCAGGCCCACAGATCCAGCCGTTTTCCATTGTTGTTGTCCTTGAAACTGTAGTGGAACTGTGCCCTTTGGACAGACAGCAAATCTCTGTGATGTCAGGCTGTAAGGCTGTATGTTTTGCTTGATCATAATTCATTAGTGAAAACCGGGGGGACAAATGTACACAGAAAAGGTTATATGAGCAGGGAACTGCCTCTTGCCACTTGGCTGAGGTTAGCATCACGGTTAAGCCACTAGTTTATAATAAGCTCATTGGGGATTTTCAATAGAAGTGCTTTGCTGGTACACAAATACCACCACATTATACCAGCAAAACTCCTTGCATAGATTAAGCTATCCCAGGGAACCAGCGTTTTATGCCCAAACCAAGCAAGCAAACCCATCTAGACCACAGAAAACCCATCTCTGCCTGTGCCTTCTGCAGGATGTTTGATGCCACACTGTCCCTCTCCCAGCATCACTCCTGCCTACAGATGCCTGTGGGTTCACCTGCATGAGGAGCTCTGTCACAGCTCAGCAGGCAAGCTGCAGCATTGCCATCTAACACTGAGGAGCTCTGAGTTCTGCTCTGACAAACCCTGCTCCTGTGCTGAGAGCAATTGCTGAGAGAGTCATAGAATCATAGAACAGTCAGGGTTGGAAAGGACCTTAAGATCACTGTGCACAGGCATGTTTGGATGGGGTACAAGACCTGCTGACCCCCCAGCTGCATCCAAGCGCTGGTTCCTATCTGGAGATGGCAATGGGGAGCACAAAGGAGTCAGCAGAAGATTGGAGACTGCAATGTTGAATGTTCAAGTTTTGGTTGTTGGGAAATGGCAAGTGACAAAGTCCAGGCTCCTTCTGCCAAGGGAGGAGATGCTCTTGCTCTAATATTCTACTCAGCAGTTCTCAGGGCTGCAGCTCACTGCTGGAGGCTCTGCCCTGGAGCTGATGCTGTTGTGGCATAGGCAGAAGCAGAGAATCCCCTTTTCCCTTCGAGCAGATGTGCTTCTGCAGGCAGAAGACCCAGGCATCACTCGCAGGGAAAGGCAGAACTCGGCTCAGGACCCTATCAGGTTACACACTGCTCCAACATGTTGTACCAACTGGGTTACAGAAGAGCTTCGTGTCTTTAGCCTGGAGTGCATGGTTTAGCCCCAGCACATGGCTGCAGGCTCCAGAGACAGCAAAGTCAAATGGACAAACTCCAGAGGTGACCAAGAGCCTGTCTGGGATCTGGGTATCTGTGTACCCATACTGGTACACACTGGTACATACCAAGCCTCCACCTTCTGTATTTAAACATGAAAGGGGCAAGGAAGAGGAGAAATGGAAGAAGATCCATATGGGGAGTGGGACAGCAGCCCATGGATGGAGATGTGCTCCTGGACCTGGGAGGAGCTGCTCTCCATGTGAATCCTTTACTTTGGAGCTCCCTGTGATCCTGGACTTTGGGGGCCAGGCCTGGTCCAGTCAAAAGTAAGAGCTGGCAAGTTCATACTGTCTGAAGAGCACATCCAAACTGTTAGTGTCCAGACTTCAGGCTCTGGGGAGGGTACAGGAACTCCTCTGCCTCTTTCATTCTCTAGTTCAAACATGTGTGATGTTTCCAGCACTCCAGGCTGCTCTGGGAACTAACCAGAAGGTCCTAGGCTACACCTCGTTTGTGTATAATGTGGATGTGAGTTTTGCTGCTAGATAAACGCAGGCTGGCAAGAGGCCACAGTTGTTTATCCACCGGAGCTGGTAAGCACAGATCTCTGCAGGCGCAGAGAGACTTCTTGTGCGGGGTGAAGGGGCTGTCAGGGTGGAAACGCAGCTTCCTGAACCTCTGAAAACAAATGTTTGCTCTCCATTTTCCCCTTGGGTCTGCACAGTGTGGAAAGAGGGTCAGTCAAAGGCATCTCTTCTTTGGTCACATTCCCATAGGAAGCATCTGCTACTAAACATATGTTGCTGAATAGAAGCCTCCAACACATAAATACAAACACAGTCTTTGGTTCACAGGCACTTCTGTTGGTCCAGGATAGGGTTCTCTGGAGCTGGGGGATGATGCACTGGTCATATCCTGCATAGCAACGTCAGAGGCGAGCCTGCTGGGAGCTGGGTGCAGGGTCTGTGGAACCTCTCCATGGATCCATCAGTTCAAGGTCAGGAGCAGGCTCAGACAAGACCTAGCAGAGTGTTTATCCCATCTGGAAAAGAGAGTGCAGAGAGAAGGGAGAGGAAGATGGAGGAATAGGGGCAGGAATGGTGCAGGAGTGGGGGGTGTCTGAGGGTCTCCAATCTGAAGTGCATCTTCGGGCAAATGCAGCTGTTGCTGCAGACATCTGATGCCCTTATGCAACACTGAGACCTACCAAGAGATGGAAACTGCTTGTCCATGCCAAGCTCGGTCAGGAGCATACAGGGATGTGATTTTGCAGTGGTGGTGTGAGTCATGGTCATGCCATGCCATGTGGGACACCCTATTCTCACCCATCACCAGTGCCTCTTACCAAATCCCAGTAGCAACTTGGGAGTGATTTCTCTGGCCTCCTGGGTGGCAGAGCTGGTGGGTCCAGCCCCACTCCTCTTCCACAAAGTGACCACCACCACCGTCCCTCACTGCTGCAGCCAATTCCATGTGAGGTGTCCCTTTCCCAGCAAAAAACTCAGGAATTCAAAGTAATTTTGCTTGTCCTGATCCAACAGAGGGTTCCTGCAAACAGGAAAGGAGAATTTCCCTTCTCTTAAGCAAAAGAAATGAAGAGCTGAGCTGGATAAATAAGGACAGTGCACTGTGCAGACATGGTCATTCCAGGGGTGCTGCTCCCCACGAGTCTTCTCCCACCTCTCCAGGGGAAAGCTTTGAGCCCCACAAGGCACAGCACAAGCCCCGTGGGGCAATGATGGCACCTGAGGAGGGCAGAGGGATGGGGGACAGCAGGACATGGTGTAGCTCCTCTTGTGTGGACCCATGGGGTATGGGACCCTTCCTCCTTGCCCCTGGGAGCAGGGTGACCTGCTCAGCCCATGAGGCTCTGAGCCAGCCCCTTACTTCTCCCAGGAGGCTTTTCCCTCATCTTCTGATGGCTTCAGCAGTTTTTCCCATTTCTACTCCAAATACATTCATGAATAGTTTATCCCATTTGCTCTTGTGCCAGTGCTGGCCTGTAGTTTAAATAACAAGCTGCCCTGCTGATGTTTACCCTTCCCTCCCTCTCCTTCTCCCCAAAAACCTTTATAAAGAGCTATCACATGTCCTCCAGACATCACTTTTCTGGGTTAAACATTCTGGGGCAGTCCCATGGATTATACATGAGCTGAGCCAGGCTGAGCAGCCTGAGGTGCAGGAGGAGGACAGCATCCCACTACTGCAGCAGCTCAACAGCTTCTTGAAATGCCAACACAAAGTGGCAGAACAGTGTTATCACCCACTTGTAATGAGCACAACTCCATGGGCACAGTGCATCCCTGCACTGGTTTCCAGCAGGTGGAAAGTTTGGGAGAGCTCAGGAAAACCCTGGGAAAGGAGGGTAATATTGTGGTGTCCCATTTCCTGTGCTGCACACATCCCTCTGGTCCTTCCTCCTTTGTCTGCACACTCTGCAGGGTGGGTTAGATATGTGGCTTTCCTCAGCAGGGATGCTCATGGGTGCTGTCATATAATCATAGAATGGTTTGGATTGGAAAGGACCTTAAGACCATCCAGTTCCAACCCCCTGCCATGGGCAGGGACACCTCACACTAAACCATGTCAGACAAGGCTTTGTCCAGCCTGGCCTTGAACACTGCATTGAAGCATTTACCACTTCTCTGGGCACCCTGTGCCAGTGCCTCACCACCCTCATGGTAAAGAATTTCTTCCTTATATCTAACCTGAACTTCCCCTGTTTCAGTTTGAACCCATCACCCCTTGTCCTATCACTACAGCCTTTGATGAAGTCCCTCTCCAGCATACTTCAGATATTGGAAGGCTGTTCTGAGGTCACCATGCATCTTCTCTCACAACTGTCCATGTTTTCTCTCTCCTGAATGCCCATCCATGTTTTCCTTTTCTGATTTCTTCTCCCTGGGTATTGAAATCAGATGCAGAGATGGTGTGAGTCCTTCCAGCCTTATCCTGGTGTCATTGGATGACTGCAGAGATGATGTGGGTCCTTCCAGCTTTACCCTGGTGTCATGGGATGGCTGATCTGGTCCAACACACTAAGCTTGATCCCATGAAGTCCAAAGCCTTCTGGTGCCCTCTGAAACCTCCAGCACAGCAACATGCCTGCAGATACATGATCTGTGCACACAGCAGCAAGAACTGGCACTGTCACCTCCTGGGCACATGCACCAACCCAGACTCTGCAGCTCCTCTGTATGGAGACCCTGCTGCTTGCCAGCACGTGGTGGGATCCACCCTTGGACTAAGGGCTGGGAAGGTTTAAATGTTTGCTTGCAGTGGGTGAGTGAGCACCATGGGTCCCTGCTCCAGAGCAGCCATGCTCCTGGCTCTCATGGTCTGTCTGCTCCCACCAGGTGTAGACTCCTTCCTGGAAAGGCTTCCAGCTCCCACTGCAGAGCAGGACACCACTGTAGCTGGCCGTGGGTCACAGCTGGTTGCAGATCACTTCTGGTTGTGGGTCTCAGGTGGCTGTGGGTCACATCTGGAAGTCTTCTCCCAGCTGTCCAGCCTTGCCCAAGCTGCATTCCCAACAAGTCTCTTCCTCTAAACCACATCAGCCCTCATGCCCACAGGAGTTTGTCACTGGGCTGGAGAGTTGGCTGACCCAAAACAGGGAAAAACAGGAGCTGGGGGAAAGACAACTTGAGGCCTGACCTGAGCAGCAGGCCAGGCTTTAGAATAGACTTGAAAGGAACATGTAATTAAAAGCATTGAAGTAAACAGAAAACAGGATTAAGCAGCACCTGGATTTACCAAAGGCACACGGTGTTGGGTTGGCTTGATAGCTTGCTTCAAGAAAGTATCTGCTTTCCCAGACAAAAGAGGTGAAGTAGATCTCATGTCCCTGAACCTCGGTCGAGCATTTGATGTAACGCACATGAGAAATCATTAATTAAACTGGTGAAGATGGGGATTAATGGAGAAAAAGATAAGGACCGAGGGTAAGATGGGAAATGGCTGGAGGGGAGGCAGCGATGGATAGTGTTAAACCAGCCAGCACTAAGCTGCAGGCAGGCTGCTAATGGAGTTTCTCAAAGATCCATTTGGGATCTGATTTTGCTTAATATTTCCACTAATGATCTTTGTACAAAAGGTAAGAGACTGCTGACAAAACCTGTTGAGGGTTCAAAGGGGAAGGCAATGCATGGCAGCAGTGGAATATCAAACAGAAGCAACTGGGTGACCTTAAAGGCTACAGTAAGAGACCTGGAAGGAAATTCAATAGTACAAATATGAGGTCAGGTACTTAGAACTGATGTAAGAGCTCCAGCAGGAATGGAAGTAAATGAAAAGCACAGGGAGCTTGCTTGGGGAGGCATCCACTAAAGGGCTATACACTGACAGTGTGGGTCAGTGGTGAGGAAGGAATGTGTGAGCCGTGCTGCAATAGCTCCTGGAGAGAGAAGCCCATCAGTGCAGTAGTGAGGCCTCATTAGGAACAGTTTTGCTCCCTCCTGCACTCTCCCATTGTGGTCTCTTTCCCATCTCTGGAAGGATTCTCCCTGTCTGCCCACCAGGATGGCTCAGAGGGCATCCTGCTCCCCAGGAATGCTCCAGGGAGAGTCATGGAGGAGCTAAAGGATAACACTGGCACAAAGGGAAAAGGGTTTGACCAAGCTACAAGCCCTGGAATAACCTGCTAGAGACAGAAGGGTTAAAAAGTCACAGCAAAAGGTATGGAACAGATGGCTCAATGGGGTAAACACAGGACTGGGACCCCCCTAAGGTCTCCAACCCCAGGACCACGCTGTGCACCATGCTCCAGGTTTGCATGAATGAGCCAGCTGGTGTAATGCTGCTGCCCTCATGTATCCCTGCTCTTCTCCCTGCCTGCTGCCCAGAGGCTTGGCATGAAATCGTGTGAGGAGGACATCCATCACAGTACATCACCTGCCATGCACTTGGCTTCTTCTCCAAACCTGACAAGACAAGCCACTATGTGACACAGTGACCCAGTCTCAGTGTTGGTCGTGGCCAAATCTCCTCCATGGCCACTCACTGATATCAGGCAGTTTTGGCTTCTACTAATGGGTGATAAAACACCAGTGGACCCATGCAGGTGTGAAGCCCATCCATCACCTATCCGACAACCCCTCCTCCCTGTGCTGAGCCTCAAGGTGTCATTTACCCAAAGCCCTGGGGCTCTGCAGCTGCCAAGAGCTGCAGAGCTGCAGCATCCCCCCCATGATGTGACCTGACGAGCCTGATGTGGCACTTCCCATCCGACCTGACAGCTCCGGGATCCCAGCCACACTGTCAGGACACACACACCACTCACCCAGCGCAGCAGGTCCCGGCACTGGCACCGGCTGCTTCTGCTTCCACTTCATCACCCCTCTTGGACCAGCTCTGCAGCACTGGCAGCAGCAGCAGCTCCCTGACTCGAGACCCCAGAGGACGTCAGCTCTTGGAGGAGCCTGTGTGTGTGTCAGGCAGTGTGCCAGGCCAGTGCCAAGCATCCCACAGTGATATGGTGTGTCCAGAGCAGGATGTGAGCCTGGCTGCAGGATGTCTGAGGAGGAAACTCCACTGGGAGAGGATCACATGTGCTCACAGCTCTGGGGATGCTTTGTGAAGCCCAGCCTGGGGCGGATGGGGTACCCCAAGGCAGGTTAGGGGGATGACCATTTCCCTTGGGCACAATGCTGCTGCCTCCAGCTGAGCTCCTGCAGAACAGCCACAGTGAGATCCTCATTCACCTCCTCCCACAAAGGCCTCTCACTCCTCTCTGAAGCATTTTTACTCCATGTTTTGAGGCTAAAATCACAGCTCCCCTCATTTGTGAGCAGAGTGAACACAAACTGACCCTCATCCTTGGACTGCCTGGGATGTGCTCATGAAGCAGCCAGAGCAGGCAGGGAAATGGTTTCAAAACAAGCTGGGGTGGGGTGGGGGGTTGCAGCAGGGAGAGTTTGGGAATGGTGTGGGTTGAGGGGTGTTAATGGCATCCTTATGGGCTCCTGCAGCTCCATTGGAGCCCAGCATCCTGTGTCCGCTGCAGGGTTACCCCAGCTGCTGCAGACACAATGCTCTCTCCTGACACATCAGTGATTTCTCTGTGTTATTGCTGCTATGATAGCATCCTGAAACCTGATTTGAGATCCTCGAAACCTGGCTGGGAAGGCAATCCCACACAATATCAGCTTCATTACTTGCTATATATCCCCCAGTACATGAGAAGAAACAGGACCGTCATTCAGCTGCTAGGCAATCTCTGCCACCTTGATGTGCCTCCAAGTGCTAGAGAAGCAGGTTTGCAGCTGGGGTAAAAGGATATACCCTGAGAGCATGCAAGAGCCCTGAGCGAGTCCTTTAAAGCCTTTTAGAACCCATCCTGCAGAGACAGATGCTTTTCCACTGTGTTACATATTGATTCCTGGGTTAAGAGGCACTGAAATGACTGTCAGGGGAAGGAAGGGTGCTGGTGACACAGGGACCTGCCAGCACTCAGGTGGACCGATGTGACACTTTCCTGTCATTGCTGTGGGTGCTCACCCAGCACACGGGGACGGTTGTTCATTGGGGTCAAGCGAGCCATGAGTCAGCCCAGAGCAGCGTTTTCCTGTCTCTTTTATCCTCCTGCCTCCCAGTTAGAGTCTGCTGGTGGAAACCAGGATCTTTGCCTTGGTTAGATGGCTGCTTTCCTCCTTGCTATAATTAGATCTTCGCGTTGTCTGCTCCGTGTTTGCATGGCTGTATCTGAGGTTGTCTTCTGCTGTCAGGCAACCACAGGGCATTCCAGTCCAAGTGCTGATGGTTTCTGCTTTTATCCATATGAAAAAAACCTGAATGAATGCTCTGACATGTCAGTCCTGGCCCAAATCCATGCTGCAGCCATGCTCCTGTTGCTCAGCCCTGCTCAGTGCTGGAGGGGAGGGAGCCAAGCTGCCCTCATGCCACCCAAGCTGCCTCTGCTGCTGGTTATGGAAGTAAGAGATGCTGTGTATTGCATGGAGCTGTGCACAAGAGAGGGTCTTTGCCCTGAGCATCGTGGTGCCTGTGCTCATCCCTCGCCCATTTTCCTTCCCAGGGGATGCTCTGGGAGCAGGAACTGGTGTCTCTTCAGCTTCACAAGCATGGCAAGAGATTTGCAAGTGCACTGATGGCCAGTAGTGAAATGAAAACAGCTCACGTGAGAGACAGGGTCTGGTCTGGCTTCTTTCTGAGCATCCTGGCTGCTGCAGGGTGCATGGTGCTGTCACCACATGAGCAGTGCAATGGCAATGCAGGCAGCTACTGGCAGGGAAGCACAAGGCTCCTGGCCTGAATCCGTAGTGGGTATGCAGGCTTGGCTCCCTTTTAGGCAGGGTCTGCATTTTACAGCTGCTAGCAATTGAGATGAAATATCTCATCACTGCAGTCAAAACACATTGGCTGAATACCATGCAATTTTGAGTGGAAAAAACCAACATGCAGATATTTTAAGTAACATTTTGGTCAACAGATAGAAAACCTGGGGAGCATGGAGATAGGGAGGCATGGCAGCTGGAGAAATGGGGTTCTGGTGCTCCAGAGCCAGGAGTGAGGGTGGATGAGCCCATAGAGGGATGAGGGGAAGAGCTTGGTGAGGTGGCTCAAAGCCACCAGGAGCAGTGCTGAGGGGCAAGGCAGGGACATAGCACCCTGCACCTATGGGCATGGGTGCTGCCAGTGCTAGGGGCTGTCACACACATGGACATCTGTAGCATGGGGAAGGGCATCTTCATGGCAGGGAGAGCTCTAAACCCATCTTGAGCAAACACAGGGTGAAGGAGCCACAGCTGCTGCTGACCAGGCTCCGCTCTGCTCATTTCTAGCAATCTAGGAATACAATTCTGCTTTGACAGTTCATGATAACAGGTTTTTCCCCCCTAACTTGATTTTGCTCTGCAATGAGCTGACACAGAGGTTCAGACCTGCAAGGCTGCAGTCATCTACAGAGGCAGCTTCAGGGAGAGATCCAGGCACTTTCAGGGTGCCCTTCTTTGAGCATGTGAAGGAGTTTAACTGCAGTGTGGTGAGGACCTGGCAGATCCAAGGTGCTCTGAGGAAACATTTCTTGCTCTACAAACCATTGCATGTCCCCAAAAGGCACAGGGTTTTGGTTAGATGATTCCAGAGGTTCTTCATGACATGCCCCTGCACTCACACAGATCTGCTGCACCCATGGGACCATAGAAAGGGTTGGAAAGGACCTTAAGATCATCCAGTTCCAACCCCCCTGCCATGGGCAGGGACACCTCACACTAAACCATATCATCCAAGGCTTCGTCCAACCTGTCCTTGAACACCACCAGGGATGGAGCATTCACAACCTCCCTGGGCAACCCATTCCAGTGCCTCAGCACCCTAACAGTAAAGAATTTCTTCCTTATATCCAATCTAAACCTCTGCTGTTTAAGTTTCAACCTGTTACCCCTTGTCCTATCACTACAGTTCCTAATGGATAGTCCCTCCCCAGCATCCCTGTAGGCCCCCTTCAGATACTGGAAGGCTGCTATGAGGTCTCCATGTAGCCTTCCCTTCTCCAGGCTGAACAGACCCAACTTTCTCAGCCTGTCTTCATACAGGAGGTGCTCCAGTCCCTGATCATCCTTGTGGCCTCCTCTGGACTTGTTCCAACAGTTCCATGTCCTTTTTATGCTGAGGACACCAGAACTGCACACAAGACTCCAAGAGAGGTGTCACGAGAGAATGACACCATGGGTGCACCCAGGACACCATGGGCAGAGATGGAGCCTCCCAACACAGCACCCTGCATGAGGTGGGTGGTGGAGCCTGGTAGCTGCTTCCCCTGTTCTGACCCAATCACTGCTCGTGCCTCCAGCACAAGCAGGGGTCCCATCACCTTGCTTGGAGCACAGTACTAAATGATGTTAAATGTCAGGATTT
Source organism: Melopsittacus undulatus (assembly GCF_012275295.1). Classification (NCBI taxonomy): domain Eukaryota; kingdom Metazoa; phylum Chordata; class Aves; order Psittaciformes; family Psittaculidae; genus Melopsittacus; species Melopsittacus undulatus. The sequence continues at coordinate 4,872,068 of NC_047536.1, forward strand.
TCTCTTTTACGGTGGTTTTGCCCAAATAAAAAATGCAATAAAATATATCTATTCCCATCTTATTTTATTTTAATAGGATTAACAATATTCTAGTGCTAGCAAAACGTCTGCTTCAACATTTCCAGGCTGAGGAATTTCACTCTTTGTTCAAAATGACATTTAGGAACAAATTTAATTGAAGTGTTCTTCCAACTCCTGTTTGAAAATGTCCAAATTGCAACTGCACATTTTGGCTTTGTTGACACTGAACATTTGGACTAATCCAAAAGAAACGCTTCCAGAACTTCACTTCTAGAAAAAGGAAATCATACTCTGATGGGTCTGTTTCATTGCAAATTAAGGGGAAAAAAAGTCACATCCTTAGCATCTCCTGTAAAAATCCAGCTCCTTCCATCATCTCTGAGGCTGCATGGGGCAGATGTGGGGTTCTGTGTCCTCACTGCTGTGGATACAGACACCTGGGTGTTGATGCAGAGCCCCAGAAGCAGGCAGGGATGAAGGCACAGCATCAGAGCAGAGATTGAAGTTGGGGTGCTCCTGGGACCTGGGTTAGCCCAGTCCCCAGCAGTGGGACCTCTCAATCTGATCCAGGTTTCCTTCCAACAGGAACCTCCCCTCCACATGCCACTTATCCCCCTCTCTTTGGCAAGACCCCGTTCCTACAGGCTTGGTCACCAGTGGATCAGTTATTACCATGTTTCAAGTGATGGGGAGCTTTTGGGAACCCCTGCTAGCCCACCAGGATCCAGCGATGGATCAAGGGTAATACATTTACTGTTGCAGGTCAGTCTTGGCACTTTCCTCCTGCTGTTTGAGTGGTGTTTATCAGTTTACTCCATTTATCATGTGTTAGCCGATGTGCACCAGCAACTCTGGTCTTGCTTGCAGAGTGCAGTTGATTAGGAGAGATCTCTTTAAGTCTAGAGCTGCCTTCCCAGCTCAGGGAGGGATGCGCCTTTGCTGGACTTGATGAATAAACCAGCACACTATGGCCCTTGCATTATGCCCCTGCTCTCCTGCCTGCTGGTGAGACATGTGAGGAGAAAAGGGTGTTACTTTGTGGGGTGGCATGGGGACAACCTGACACGTTCCCTCAACAAGGGGGCAGCTTCCAGAGGGTCACCTAACAAGAAGCACACAAAAGAGCAGGCAGCAAAACCGCTGGGAGATCTGATGGGATGGGACGTGACTATGGTGGAGACTGGGAATATGGGGACTGGCTTCAGAGTGCTATAGATGGGGAGGAAAGGCAGGATGGGAATGAGCTAACACTGCTGAGGAGGTTAAGGGGAATAAGAGGGCTTTTACAAATATACCAGGGGAGTCTCAAATCCTGGAGACAAAGTAGGAGCCATTAATAAATTAGGAAGAAGATTAAATTAATGATGACTCAAATGGCTGAACTGCTGCACAGCCTCCTAAAATCCGCCTTTAAACAAGAAAAAAACCCAGGAAAAGCTAAAAAGCATCTACAAACAATAAGAAAACAAAGAAAACCTTGTCAAAATATGATTCTGGAGCAAAGGCAGGGTGAACCTGTATGGCTCAGCAGGGCTGGGGGCATGCAGCAGGGGCCAGGCTGGGACTGAGCTGATGAAATAAAGCTGGGCCTGACAATAGAGTTGTTTAAGTTACAGAGAAGCAGGAAATTACCAGAGGATTTGGAAGAAGGAAGTACAGCAGCCTTCATGAAAAGACAGTGATCCCTGCAGCGATAACTTTACGGCTCCATCTTCAACCCAACAATAGAGCCGATAGCCAGGGAGACTTCTGGAAAATAACAGGATTGCAGCAGTGTCTGCTGGGACCGTGGGGCAGATGGGACAAGGAGCATGACCCACAGTGTCTGTGCAGGTATTTGTGTCCCCATGATGTACCCTGGAACTCCTGCGCTCTCCCCACACTGCCTTTCGTGGTGGCAGTCAGGGACCCGGTGCAAGATACAGCCATGGGATGTGGGGATGTGTCTTCTGCTTCCAGACTCCCTCCTTGCTTCAGGGGTCTGAGCATCAGCTACAGTCCTGCTGCTTCAGACGGAGTCACACTGGGCTTCTGGTGCTGGAAATGCCTCAACAGCTCCTCTGGGAAATCTGGACAGTCAGAGGAAGGACCTAATCAGATTGAGAGGTAGAAACAGCAATTGTAGGCACATCTGTTGGATGAATCTGGGATGGAAATGTTGAATTCCAGATCATCTGTTCAAAATGCCTTGTTGCACAGGAATGGGTTAAGAGTTCCAAAGCCCTGATCCAGAGGGGCAGGACAGGTTCCTGCAGTGTTCTCCACTGCAGGATCAGGCAAGCCTTGCTGGATCTATCATACATCGTCACCGTCATGAGGTTTTCCTTCACAAGAAACATCACTGAGATTCTGGCCCAAATTGTGCTGAGAGAAAACTGAGCAGTGAATCTTTGTGAGAGCAGAGCCCTTGGTTTGCTCAGAAACTCTCCAGTGCCTGGTATTGAGGAGCATGCAGTAAGAGGGGTCTGATGAGGAGACTGCCCATCCCTTCCTGAGCATCAGGCTTGGAGTGGCTTTTCCATAGGAGGTTCCTTCATGCAGAGGGGATAACCAGAGGTGCCTGGCATGAAGTGAGCCCCCGGACATCCCCAATGACCCTGGGTTCTGGTACCCAGCAGGGGCAGCCCAGGGATGGGAGCTGCCCTGGCACAGCAGCTGTGCCATGCACAGTGGGGCTGCCAGGCATTGTGCTGGCGGCAGCAGTGTGTACGTCTGGGCACAGCCGGAGGCACCGCTGGCCCGAGGAGATACAGAGACAATAGAGAGACACAAGGAGAGTGATTGAAGGGGCTGAAGGATGGGATTTAGGAGGCAGATTAAATGAACTAAATCTGTCGAGCTTTGCAGATCAATCATGCAGGCAGGAGCCGGATAACTGTCTCCAAGTGCCTGAAGGTGCCAACACTGTGGGAGATGGAAATTATTTAGGGGACTTTGGGGTGTCAGAGGGGGAAGAGGAATGCCAGAGCTGCTGACTCAGCTCTTCCTGGTGTGTTTTCAGGGGCAGAGGCTGGGACTGAGCCCTAACCAAATTGTGCCAAGGGAAGCTTCTGGCCTATGGCTGGCACGGCAAGGAGGTATATGGGGTGAGGGGAGGGTGATGGAGCAAAGGGAACATGGTGGGAAAACAGGGCTGTGGAAGGAGAGCAGCAAGGTGAGGAAGTTGGGATGGGACTGGTGCATCTCTGTTGTTACAGACCTTGATTTTGGCAACACAGCTCCATGGAATGCCGCCGTCAGTGCCTGCATGGAGTTTGTCCGAGTGAGTTCTCTGTCCTGGTCATGAGCCCTGGTTGTGCTGGAGAGGGATGGTTTCGGGTACCTTCCTGGCAGAGGAGATCCATCACTTCTCCCCAGTGGCATTCACAAGGCACATCTCTCAGTGCCATGGACCAGACCTGCCACTCTCCTCACTGCCTTCCTCAGATGCAGAGCAGGCAGCAGCCCTGGCTTGCAGGAGGGATCATTTTAACTTATCCCCCCATGTTGCTCTCCCCCCGTCAGCCCAGCTTGCTGGTTTATTAGGGCCTCTGGCAGAGCTCTGCCTCATTCAGACTCTTTATCTGTTTTCATTTTCTATGCACACCTCTGGGGCACTGTACAGATATAAAATAATCAAAATGACAGTCCCCAGATAAAGGCCACTTTTGTTAGAAACGCACTGAGTTCTCATGTAAAAGCATAAAAATGGCAGTTTGTTTTCTATCTCAGCACCTTTTGGGTCTTGCAAGCATTGAATACCTTGCGAGTCCCAAGCAGAATCTCCTGGTCAGCTCTTTCACACCTGCAAAACGTGGTGCAGTGCATAAAGTTCAGAGCCAGGAGTGAATAACAGGACTTTCATTAACTGTCAAGTGAAACCAGAGGCAGGCTCAAGTGCTAAGTCCAGCTGGGACCCGTTCAATAGCAAATTAACCTGCCAGTGATCTCCCAGTAGGCTACTGAACAGAGCAGAAGGAATAATTTGAAACTAGGTTTGTAGAGGTAGGTAATATCTTTTTTATTAGATCAGCAGATAATTTGTAGCCCGATATTTATTCAATGAGCCTCTGTGTGAGTGAGCAGCCACCAACATCTCCCCCATAGCTGAACAAACCATGAAGACCTTTCCACATCTTGCTGTGGACTGTGTGTAAGCAAAACCCAAGCAGGGGGTTGTGATGGACCTCAGACATCGTGATGAGAAGGGCGCAAGAGCACTTCTGGTGCTGGTTTCTGCCAACCCTTTCCCTCTGCACCCGAAGGAGGGTGGAGGGAGACTGAGGGAGGCCACAGGAATGTGTGTGAAGGCTTTTGCACCCCCTCCGTGGCCGGCGGGCAGGGCCGGGGCAGGCACTGAGCATTACCTCACCAGCGCAGAGCCGCGTTGGCTGCGCAGCGCCCGAGGAGGAGGATGGAGGAGGATGCTGTCTCCTGGCAACCCGCGCCTGTCACATCCATCAGCGGCGGCAGCGGAGGCAGCGCAGGACCGGCCGCCTCCCGCAGCACCCCTCTGCCAAGGGGTTCTAAGGCTCTGCTGGGTGCTAATGAGGTCTCCCATCGGATGTGGCCTCCCGGCTGTAGCTCAGCTCCCCACCACCCCTTGGAATGGGGTTCTCTGACCCTGTGGGCAAGAGGAAAGGCAGCTCTGGGGCTGGGCAGGGATGAGGCTTCTCAGCCAGCAACAGGAGCAAGCGCAGTGTTGGGAAATCAGCCTGTAGATAGGATGGCTCACTCCCAGGACTGAACACAGTGCTGGGCCCAGCAGAAACCCTGTGCTTGTCTCAACTGATGGGTCAAGACACCCACCTTAGCTGTCCACACAAAGGAGAGGAGGCGATGCTGTGGCATGAAGGGTCTTCCCTGCAATACCAGCTCTGGTTTTCTCTGTGCTGGGAGGCAGGGACAGGATGCAGAGAGCTGCCAGTTGCAGCCAGCACCAGGTCCTGTGGACACCTTCCTCCTCCTGGGTCAGGGGAGGGCAGCAGTTGGGCAGGTACCATCCCCACACAGAGGTGCCATCAGTTTGGGCTGATCGATTCTTCTGAGTGCCTGGGCACAGCAGCCAGTCCGAGCCTGTTTCACCCGACTGAGTCCTCCAGTACCCCAGACTTCCATCTTTTTGTCCCCAGAGGCAGGGAGACAAAATGATTGTGCCTCCTCCACTGGGGTACACAGTGTATGTCTTCATCCATCCCCTGACTGTAGCAAGAGGGGCCTTCCAGAGCATCCCCCTATGCTGTGCCTCAAATCCTGAGGTCCACCTCAGGCAGCTCTGTTCCCTGCTTGGTCTCCATAATGTCTGGCCATGCAATTCCTTCCCCCTCATGCCATTCCCTTGCTCTGATCTCCCCCATGGTTGGTGGCTGCAGGTCTGTGCAGATGGAGGCACCCAACAGGAGCAGCACAGACACTGGGATAAGAGGCAAATAAGGCTGTGAATCGGCCTGGGGCTGTCAGCCAGGGCCTCTTCTGGCAATTGGCAAGATGCCTTCATCTCACAGATGAGTCCTACAGCACCAGCTTATTTACTGGCTGGTACTACTAGCCTGGAAGAGGAACAGGGATGAAGCACAGCATGAGTGTTTTCCCTGATGGAGGATGCATGCTGGGATGGATGGAGGAGGAGCAGAGGAATGGGGAAGCAGGAGCAAGTGATGAGCATCCAAGGGATCAACTCCCTCTCAAAGATGTCAGCTCCTGAACTGCTTCGAGCCAGGGGCTTAATTTGCAACTGATTCGGCAACATAGAAGCATCTGCACTGATGGGGGGGCTGGAGGCACTCAGCATCCCAGGCAGCTAGGAGAATTCCCAGTGCCTGGCAGGAAGGGCAACAACAGGGGTGGAGCAGGAGTGCTTGGAGGGCCACCAGCTCTTGACCACTGCATGCTCATGTGCTCCCACAGCAGCAGGGAAGAGGAGTCAGGAGGGAGGAAAGCTGTGAGAGGGGGAGATGGAGCTGGAGGAGAGGGAGAAGGGGAGAGTGGGAGAGGAAACGCCTGATGAAGAACATGGGAATGTGAGGCAGACAGCAAAACTAATCGAGGGTGATTGAGGGAGGGAAGAGGCTGAGTGAGAGATGGAGACAGAGTGATAAAGAATATGTCAGACAGACAGGAAAACTAATAAAGAATAATAACCACCCCTGGCCAAATGCAGCACACGTGTGTGAGCACAGGCAGCGTGTGCAGGGCAGACACACAGGGATGTGCTCTGTGCATAGCACCCCCTTGGACACACAGAGCATCTCTGCTTGCACAGGCTTGCATGCACCCAGAGCCCTGTTGGTACCCCATGGAATGATGCCAGTGGTGTGAGGTTGGGAATAGCACCAACAAAACCCAGCCAGCAGCCGCTGCTCACAGACAGTGCTAGGTACTGACCCCTCAGTGTGTGCTGTATGTCATGTACCCCCACAGTACCCATGTTGCTGCAGGCATCCCTTCATCGCAGGATGGGGAAGGATAAGGTACTAGGAGCAAGGTTTGCCCTCAAAGCTTTCGTCTTCTTTGGGTTAGTGGCAAGACCCAACTGCATGGGCCAGGACCCCACAAAGCCTGTCCAGCCCCCTTCAAACCTGTCTTTCCCCCAATGAAAGCCTGTTCAGACACCTTCCTGCCCCAGGGAGGCTATGGACAAGGGGAAGAGTTCAGCTCTGGCTACCCCGTCTTATACACAGAGGCAGGGGATGGAAAGCTGTCCCCAGAAGGGCTGCATGCCGTGTTTGCTGGCAGGGCAGGCTCAGCCTCCTACTCCTTTGCTGTCTCTGCTGAGCCTTGCAGGCTTCTGGGTTAAACTAGAGCTGACAGGGTAAGTGGAGGATTGCTCCCAGAGCAATGTCTTGCCTGCATCACCCCCTCATTGCCACCACTGACCTCTGGCCCTGTAAAGAGAGTGTCCAGCTCCAGACAAGGCAGGAGCTGATTGAGTTCAGCTCCAGAGCATGTGGGAGCTCTGCTGTCTCTCATTTGGGCTCCAGGAGGTGAGATGCTGACTTCAGACTGGCTGAGGAAAGTCTGGTGCCACGGGAGGGGAATGGGGCAGGGCAGACCTTGGGCTCTGGTGGGGACTCATTCTGGGTCACCAGCATGGGGAACACGGTGCCAAGGTGACCAGGACCTCTCTGCAGGCACAAGGCAGGGTGCTCAGGGGCTGGTGCTGATGGGATGAAGGAAGCCAGGAGGCAGCAAGCTGGACCGGACAGCCCTCAGTTTCAGCGTGAGAACTGTGGGATTTGGTGTTTCCTGGTAGCTCCCAGGCAGGGCGAGGATCTCACGGCGCAAGCGCACGGCTTTGCCAGGAGTTGGGAAAACCGGCTCCCAGGAGGCTGAGCCGTGGCCCATTCTGTTTCATGCATATGACCCATTTGGGCATGTCAGCATGCCCTGAAGGCTGTTTGACCAGCAGCATCTGTGAGGGGTTCATACACTGCTTCCAGTGTGCTGCTGCTGGTGGCTGTGCTGTGGCAGCGTTCACCAGCACCGCATTGGGCTGGAGGCGGAGCCCTTGAACAGCGAGCAGGGTTTTATCATCTCCCCATCTCCTGCAAATTTGAGTCATGAGCATAATTCAGCAGGTTTCAGGCTACAGAGAGCGACTCCAGGCAGGAGAAAACAGCCTCTCCTTTGCTTTCTGCTCCCTGGAACTGGCAGTTCCTTCCTCACGCACCTTACTCCCAGTGAAGCGTTTTGGGGTGCAGCATCTCAAATGAGGTAGTCCACGTGGTGAGGGAGCTGTGCCATGGCAGACCTACTTTGGCAGCTAGAGATGCCCTGGGAAAGATGCCATCCTTTCCAGCAATCTTGGAAAAGGCTGGGAGGAGCACAGCTTATCCCGGGAAAGGAATGCCATGCTTGGAGGAGGCTGCTAGGCTGGCCTATAAATAACACAGGGGGTTGATGCTGCTGGGCTTCCCACACGTGAGTGATGGGGCTGGGTGCAGTGAGCAAGCACGGCACGTGGGAGCTGCTCCATCCATGTGTGCATGGAGGAGTCTGACCTGCCAGGGACGGAGGAGGAGGTTTCTGCAGGAACACTGGCCAGAACCAGGAGCAGGCAGTGAGTGGGATGAGAGAACACAGGGCAGGGCTGTAGACTGAGGTAAGATAAGGTAGGGAAAGATCAGATCCATGTATTCACAGGGAAACTGAGGCCTGACCTGCTTCAGCACGCTCCAGAGGTGATGCCCAAAATGTGCCTACACAAAGCCCTGGGATAACCCTTTGTCTGCTGGACCAGCAATGAAAGCATGTCCCAGGTCTGTGGTGTCTTTGGAAAAGCCAAGGAGTTGCCCACTCCTTGGTACCTCTCTGAGTCTGGGAAGCAGCCTGTGAAGGCTTTCCTCAGGTCTGGAATGATTTCATAGGGCAAGAGGAGAAGCAAAGGGACAAGTCTGGGAGGCAAAGCACCCATGAATTCCCTGCTGCCTGTGAGGAGGCTCAAAGCTCATCTTTGGTGGGTGCAGAGATGCTGCTGCAGCTCACACCCACAGTCTTACCACTCAGCTGCCCACAGACACCTGCTGCATGGTGAGAGCCCTGGGAGGAGTTATCACAGCAGCATCTCTCCATCTTTTCCCAGCTGGAGCAGCCAGGGCAGGGTGGCTGGCACCAGGACACCATCATGCCCATGATAGCCTTGTGTGACATGATCAGCTTTGCCCCATTACAGCTCCCCTCAGCTGACAGCTGTCTTTGTGCTACCTCCAAGGGCTCCTCTGGGCTGCAGAGTTACAAGCTGTGATGATCAGGTTCAGCGTACATTCAACAGGCATCTGAGCATCCCAGGCAGGGTGGCTGGTGGGGAGGTGTCTGTTGGGGTTGTGGTTCCATGGTCTCCCCACACACCAACATAAACATGTTGTGAATCACATTGTGTGGCAACACCAGAGAAGCTGTGGCTGCCCCATCCCTGGCAGTGCTCAAGGCCAGGTTGGACACAGGGGCTTGGAGCAGCTGCTCTAGTGGAAGGTGTCCCTGCCTGTGGCAGGGGTTGGAACTGGATGAGCTTTAAGGACCCTTCCAACACAAACTGGTCTGGGTTCTATGATTCTGTGGTTAGATCCTCAGTGCTACTGCAACACTAATGAATCAACAGTGGGTGCTGGTCCTTCCCACCCTGCCCAGAAAGACACTGTGGAACTCTGGAGCACCCTGGCTCCCCCCAGCATGGAGCTGTGACAAGGCTGCTGCAAAGAGAGCCTTGAGGAAGGGTCTGGTGTCCACCCTGACATCACAAACCCTCAGTTAGAAGCCTTTTGAGATGACTCTCCAGAGTCAAACCTAGTAACATCACAATTTAGGGCAGTTTTGCAAGTGAAAGTGGGGCTCAGCTGGGTTCTGCAGCAGGATCTGGCTGTCCATAATGAGATCAGGGTGGAGAGACAGGCTCAGGCAGCTCAGAGATCTGCTGCATTGCATCTGTTAGTTTGGAGGAGCCTGGGACAGGGAAGTTGGGAGCTGCCTTTCCTGAGGAGCATGGTGCTGAGATAGCTGGTGATTGGCACCCTGCTCACAGGTGATGGACAGGCAGGGAGGGAAAGGGATGCTGAGGGAGGGAGGACAGGCACACTTCACTCACTGCTGGAACAGAGCGTGGCTCCCATTTGCACTAATCCCATTAGGTCTGTTTGCACTAAGCTCCCATGAGAGGCTGCCTTTGTGCGGGCCAGGCTCAGCTCCATCACCACCACCAGGAGCAGATGGGGAAGAAGGGCACGGTCCAACCAACTGTGCCTCCTTGTGTGATCAGAACGTGGTGCCAGGCCAGCCTGGTGTGGTTTCTTGGAGATTCATGGCAGGCTAAAGGGTGATCTCAGCACTGAGGGTGGATTGGGGCTGGGATAAGCAAAGGAAGGGATGGGACAAGCAATGTGGGGTGAACACTGTTGAAGGCTGGTCATCTGCCTGTGGAAGAACCTCATAGATTCTCCCTGGGTTAGAAGATGCCAATTTCCTTCTAGCAGAGGCGGGGAAGCTCCTGCTCTTAGATTAGCTGCTGTTAGCAGCACCCAGCCTTCTCTCTGTCAGTCTGCCTATGGGAATTAACTGAGCTATGCATTCTGCTGGGGCTTCAGTTGGAGAGCCCCCCGGAGAGGGGCTGGGCTTGCTCTAAATCCCCTAATCCCTTCATCATGCTGCCAGATAACCAAAGGCATGGAAGCAAACTGCCTGGGGCTGGGCCCCCCTGCTTCCCCGGAGCTGCTGCAAATCCCAATCATCCTGTGGGTGATTACAGGGGCTTCTCCTGTAGTACAATATCCAATCTCCCCCAGAGGCCACTGCAACATATGCAGGGCCAGTTGCCATGAGCAGAGGCAACCCTGCTCATCCTATTAATGGTGATACAAGGCAGGGATAAGCAGGGCAGGGCAAGCTCCCTACAACCTAGATCCAGCCAGGGAGGGAGGGCTTTGCAGCTTCCCCCTACCATGGTCCCGCTCCTCCTGCATGGTGAGCTCTGTTCCTCACAGAATCTCCCTGTGGGGTTTGGTTATTGAAGCCCTCTCCATGGCCAGCCCTGCTCTCCACAGCTGTCCACAGCTGCCTGTGAGCATCATGGCATAAAACACATCCCCTGCCAGAAGAGATGGTGTTGGCTCTTAGACTGTTTCCAGCTCCTTTTGAACCTCTATACCAAGCATCAGGCTGGCACAGCAGTGGCCCAGAGCCCTGCTCCCATGTTAGGAGTACACCTGAGGCCACTGTCCCAGCACAGGTAGGCAGCAAAGGCTGTGCTGATATGGGCATGAAAGGCATCCTGGTTGGAACTCATTGCCTGGGCAGCTCAGCCAGCTCTGTGCACAGCTGTGCTGGCTCACTTTGTCCTCCCACCACATCTGCTTGGCCCAGGAACCATATCAGGATCATTTTGTTTCATTCAGTGAAATAGTCAGGCAGTTCTGAGAGTTCCACCTGGATCCCTGTTTCCAGCATGCAGAAATGCCCATTGCTCTGCAAGTGAGGGACTGAGACCAGGAACCAAGTAAGCACAGATCTTCTGTTCATGACAACCCTGCTTTAAACCTCACTGTGCTTTTTACTGAGCAAAGCCTCAGGAGAGGCAGCCTCCATGAGGAAGGTGGTGCCACTGCACCCGATCACTCCTGGTTAGAGCCAGGAGATCCCAAACCTCATCCCACATCACAGTGCAAGTAAGTGAATCTGCCAGATCAGTGCAGGCAGCTGGAGCCGCAGGGTCAGGCCCTCAGGAAACACTTTTCCATCAAAATAAGTGTCCCTGGCCTGGCACTTTCCCAGCTGCTGCTGTAAGCCCAGGGTCCTGTTGAACCAGACGTGCTTCAGAAACCCAGGTCAGAACAAAGCTTATGCAGCAAGTTCACCCCATCACCCATCACACACTGTGCCCATCTGACAGCCAGTCAGACCATCACCCTCCTTGCAGGTACCTCCACCACAGGGAGAGCCATCAAGGAGTAGGCAGTAGGAACAGCTTCTCCACTTCAGATGGTTTTTGTGGAGACCCAGGCTGTGCAAACTTCCAAAGACTTGGCAGGGACACCAAGGCCACCTCATTCTACTCCATTTCAGTTGTTCACGAGGCTCAGCCTGGTGGGACCAGGATACCCCTTCCACCTTCATGTGCAGGGTACCAAAACCATCCAAGCCATGCACCGCAGCATCCTTCACCAGCAGCATGCGCGAGGTCCCTTCCCACCCTGGCAATCGATGTGTGCTGCCATGGAAACCAAACAGTTTCCAGACCAGCACAGAGCCTGCTGGTTGTGATGCTCAGGGCATGGATGTGATGCTTAGGGCTGTGCTGGAGCACCCAAAGGCTTGCTGCGTTGTGGTGGGGTGAGGAGGGGAGCAGGGGCGGAGAGACAAGGAGATAACAGAGGAGGTGAGGGAGTGGGTGAGATGGGACATGCTGGTGGGGTAGAGAAGGATAGAGCAGAGGAGCAGAAGGAGGCACAAATGGGGGCACAGGGTGTCTGAACTGGGCTGACTGGGGAAGAGGAGGGGTCCTGAGGAGCAGCTATAGGGCATGGCACATGGCCAGGCATGTTCAGGATGGGCAGGGAGGTCCTGGGACTGTGCCTCTCCTTAGGAAGACACTCTCTGGTGATCCCAGTTATCCCGGGGCAGCTGGGTGCTGGCAGCAATGTTTGGTGGCCCTGCTGTACCAGATGTGGGAGTCTGGCATCATCTTCAGCAACTGGATCCTCTTTCCCTGGGATGGGGCATCAACAGGCAGCAAGGCCACTTGGTTCCCCAGGATCCCTGGAGACACATCCCTGCTGTCCAGGGGCACACAGGGGCAGCTGAGATCCCCCAATCCCTCAACCATGAGGACACGATTCCTCGGGAGTGGAAGGCATTGCCCACAGGAGAGCCCAGAGGGAAGAGAATGGTAGCAAAGGAGTGTCTACAAAACCCCACTTAGGGAACAATGATCTATAACTTCACTTGGAAACTCTTCTTCCCCAGGAATATTTGCTGATGCCTTCCAAGCTGGAGATGAGTCTTGCCTTTGCCTGGTGCTAAGACCATGTCAAGCCCAGTGCCTGCAGCTCAGCAAAGAGAGGCACGATGCTGTGTGTGAGCCCAACACAGCCAAGACACATCACACCCATATATAACCCCAGTAATGAGGAAGCATCTCTACTCCAAGCTAAGCAACTACCTTGTGCAGTTATTGATCTTGCCTAGCGCAGTGCTGTGCAAAGGCAAGCAGGAAAACACAAGAGCCAGGGCTGAGCAAGCTCCCTGCAGCTGCAGTAGGAAGCAGCCACAACCATGCCCTCGTTTGAAGTGGCCCAGCTGTTTCTAAAGGGTCTGAACTACCTTAAAAACATCAACCAGGCTTGGGGAAGGAGATGGTGAAATGGTGGGAAATGGCACCAGATCTCCAAGGAGCACTGATGGAGGTGGGAATGTGGAGCTTGGTGGGACTTGCCCTTGTTCCCACCTGAGCTGGTGACAGGGACAGGTGTAGGAAGTCTTGTTTTCCCTGAAATCTTCTGGGTTTAAATAAAGGAGACTGGTCTGTGGCAAACTGCTCTGTGGGCTTGTCCTGCTTGTACCTGGACAGAAACATCCTTAATCCGGAGAACAGGAGCAAGGACACAAGAGCAGACACACCAAGGCTCCTTGTACCTGAAGGAGGGCAGCAAGTGCAGGTAACCTACAGTCACCTCCATTCACTGCCTCCATGGGCTTTCTTCCCTGAGTATGCCCCAAGCCACTTCGAAGAATGAGAGACATGGTAAGAATCCATCAGGCACAAGCAGTCAGGTTTTCAACACTTTTATTGTAAAGCTTTAGGAAGGGCTAATTACAATGGAGTTGGTCATCTGACAGCTCAGCAAACAAACAGAACAGGAGAGAACGGAAAGGGGATCACGACGGTGTCATGCTCACTGCTCTGAACAGAAAGAGTTACAAGGGAATCAATTGTGCTCACAGCGCCCGGGGAAAACCAAGCCCAAGGCCCAAAGCCTTCCCCGCACAGGGAAATGCATCACACATTGAGAGCAATACAACCTTAGCAAGAGGCATTGCCTTAGACATAGGTCACCATCTGAAAAATAGTTGGGTACTTTACTCTGCCATAGGATTTCTCCTTTAGAAAAGCTACACCTGCATGTACATAAAACTGTACAAAAAACAAGGCATCACAAGCAAGGAAATGAAATCTCGTATAAATAGAACCAACACTGAAGAGCTACAAAGGGGTCGCTTAGATCCTTCCCACGCAGCCCGCCTGCTCCCTGGCTTCCACCTTTGGTTTTACCCCTGGCTTGTCCTAGTGCAGTGTGAGATGCAGTGAACCCCCCTGCAGAGGCGTCAACCCCCTTCCTCTTCCCTGTGCTTGTCTAGACTGGAGCCCGTGGGGAGCATCATCCCCCCACGTGCACAGAGGCTTTATCCTTCTGGCTTATAATTGTGCAAATGAGCTTCTTTCCCACAGCACCTCTTCTGTGCCCTCCCCCAGTGACACTGACAAATTCACCCTGGGACAAACCCCTAACACCCCTCTCCCAGCACCTCCATCATCCCAGGGACCCACCCCTGCTGCCCCCACGGAGCCTCCCAACCCCATGGCACCCCAATGAGGACCCACTCCCTGTGCCACCTCTGTTCCTCCCCACCCTCACCCCCTCCATGCTCTCCGTAGACACCCATCCCCTCTCCACCCCTCAGATACCCACCACCCCGCTGATACCCATGCCCTTTCCTCACTGTGCTCCCCTCCAAAGACCAAACCCCACCATCCCACTGTGCATCCCACCCTCCCCATGGCACAAACCCCCTGCTCCTCAGGGACCCCTCTCTGCATTCACCCTCCCTTGCACTGAGGACATCGCCAGGCGCTCCAGGAGACAAGACAGCAACTCCAGCCATGGGGCTTCGAGCTTCAGAGTCCCTCTGTGACCCCGAGCAGAAGGCAGGGAGCCCACCCGCAGACGAGGGGCTGGGGTAAAAGCTGGTCTTGCTCTCTCAGGGGGTCCCCAAGAGGGGCACTGGACACTGCTGCTGCCTGAGCCGAGGGGAGGCGTGAGCAGTCGAGTTGGCAGTGGAGTCAAAGATCCTGGCCAGCGAGGCCAAATTGCACATTCTGCCCAGTTTGGCCCTGAAACTACAGAGCTACAATAAAAACAAGTTCAGGAGCGTGACCTGCTCAGGCAGCCGGACCAGGGGAACACGGACCCTGCCGTCCGGCCGCCATGGGCAAGGGCAGAGCAGGGATGCCCGGCCGGACATCACCGGAGCATCGTGCCTGCCAAGGGAGCAGCAGCAGCAGGAGGCCGGGAGGAGGGTCCTGCCCCCTCCGGTGACACCCGGAGGTGCCAGGGCTGCGGGCGATGCGGTGCTGCCCGGGGATGGCAAGGAGCAGGGCTGGGGCACAGGGTGTGAGCAGGCGCCTTCTGCCACCCTTCTCTTGGCACCCACTGCATCCCCTCAGGCCAACTGGAGCCACACTGGGGAGCTGCCCCCATCTTGCCACCGCTGCCCAAGCAGAGGGAGAGGAGCTGCTCAGAGACAGGGGTGCTGGAAGGGAGGAGGCTGGGAAGAGGGGTCCCCGGTGCGCTGCACCCCAACAGGCACTACAGCTATGGCAGGGCAGTCTCTGACCCACAGCAGCCGGGTGCCAGCTCCCTGCGGTGTCCCCGTGCCAGTCGAGCCCAGCAGAACCCCACTGTGCTGGGCTGCGTGAACCGGAGATGAGCCACGGGGGCAACCGTCCTGCAGTTACCGCTGGCCTCGCTCCCTAAGGAAGATGCCAGAGATGAAGACGATCAATGTGAATACGGGAAGAACAACGGTGCAGCACAGCCCCTCCCCGCATCCTGGCAGGGGAGGACCAGGAAGGGCTATCCAGGAATGAGGTGTGAGGCCCCTGGACCCCTCCTGCCCATGGAGCCCCCAAAACAGGAAGCCCTGGCTCCGAGGGAGCAGAGAGGCTCAGGAAAGAGCCCAGGCATCCCCCTCTGTGGAGTCCCTTGAGGGGCAAGGGGGTCCTCTCCATTGCCCCGGTTGGGTGCCCTGCAAGGGAGCCGAGGATGCCGGGGCAGTGGGAACCTGCCGGGGACACCGGTGGACCTTTGACAATGGAAGAGAAAGCTGGACCCCGTGAGAGTGGCCCTGTGGCCTAAGGGCAGCAGGAGTCCAGTGGGCAGGGGCTCGGCAGCCCCCGGTGTGACCCTGAGACAAAGCTCCTCCTCACAAAGGCAATGGTGGCTTACAGGCGGATGGGATGGAGGTCAAAGGCATGGCACAGCCGGCCCCACAGGCATCCCCTGCCCCGGAGGAGGCACAAGGCGATGGGCTGAGACACCAGAGCCAATGACGACCTCCCTGCCAGCAGAGTGGGACTGAGGGCTTCTCCGGACCCAGCCGGTCCCTTCACTGGGGGCTTCCCCATCCCTCCTCCACCCGCCACCACCAGGGAACCCCCCCAAAGCAGACCCCACCTATGGCACCGGGCAGTCCCTATGGACCCTGCAGCTTGTGGGCACAGTGACAACGTTCAGGAAGAGGTCCAGGCTGAGAAGTCCCTGCAGTCCGGCTAGGACGCTGCCCTCTCCTCCAGCTCCCCAGCTGCTGTCTCAGGGACTGGTCACATCTCTATTTACAATATAGAACATGAGTGTGGGCCGGACGCTGCGCTCCCACGGGCTTCTCCACACAGCAAACCATTCAAAGCTGGAACTTGCTCCCTGTTTGTTTCTGGTTTCTTTTTCTTTCTTTTTTTTTTCCTTTTTTTCTGTTTTTTTGTTTTGTTTTTGTTTAAATGTCTTTTGTTTCAAGGACAATAAAAAGTTTCAATCAGGCAGGACTTGAATGTCATTCCTAAGCTTCGTATTTACAGGAGTCTACAGCAAAGAGACAGGCAGCTCGCTCCCCATGCACGGGGACACCCCATATCCTATGCCCCAGGAACTCACCAGCTCTGCATGGACCTTTGGTACATAAGCCCTTCTCCCCAGCCATGCCCTCTGCACCAGGAGCCTGCCCAGCCCTCCCCAGCGATGCAGCAGTTCGGAGACATGCACCCACAAGTGCCTGGAAATGGGCTTTCGGATGCTTCCATCCTTCCCACCCACCCCTGGCCCCGGGAAAGGACAGGTTAAAAAGGTGCTCCTCTCATCCCTGCCTTGCCCTGCCCTGCTGTCCACAGAGCCCCCTGCCTGGAGAACCGGAGCGATAAAGCATTGAAGGTTAAAGTGTTCCTCGGGACACTGGCCTCAGAAGCGCGTCTGCTCCCTGCCCCTCGCCCAGCCTCACAGGTAGATCTCCCTCTTGGTGGTCTGGGAAGAGGGGGTGGTGGCTGGCTGGAAGTCCGAGGTCTGGGTGAGAGGAATTTCCTCCATGGGAGAGTCCTTGCAGGGCTCATGGCTACTATTGGAGAAGGCACTGTACGTGGGGAGCAGGCGGAGGTTGGCCATTTTGGTGCTGCGCTCTTCTGAGAGTCTGGGGCTGCCATTCCCGACTTGCTCTTGACTCCCTCTGTCTTGGTAAGGCACAAAAGTGGAGAGTTTGAGGGCGTTCTTGGGCCTGCGGCTGGGGGAGGACTGGCCGGGCATCCAGCAGGTATCGGAGTGGCCGAACTCTGTGCACTCCCGGGTACAGGTCCCAGTCATGGCTACATCGGGCAGAGGCCGGAGATCTGCAGAGAAGTGAGAGCATCGTTACACACACCTGGGTACCACCAGCTTGGAACGTGAGGATGCTACTGAATGTGTGTTACTGTAAGGGGGATGTGGATCTCCTTGAGCGAGGCCAGAGGAGGCCACAGAGATGCTCTGAGGGCTGGAGCAGCTCTGCTCTGGAGCCAGGCTGAGAGAGCTGGGCTGGGGCAGCCTGGACAAGAGAAGGCTCCTGAAGGGGAGACCTCAGAGCAGCTCCAGTGTCTAAAGGGGCTGCAGGAAACCCGGAGAGGGGCTTTGGACAAGGGCCTGTAGGGACAGGCCAAGGGGAATGGCTTTAACCTGCCAGAACAGGGGAGACTGAGATGAGCTCTTAGGCAGAAGCTCTTCCCTGTGAGGGTGCTGAGGTGCTGGCACAGGGTGCCCAGAGAAGCTGTGGCTGCTCCATCCCTGGCAGTGCTCAAGGCCAGGTTGGACACAGGGGCTTGGAGCAGCTGCTCCAGTGGAAGGTGTCCCTGCCTGTGGCAGGGGTTGGAGCTGGATGAGCTTTAAGGTCCCTTCAACCCAAACCAGGCTGGGATTCTATGATGGAGCACAGGGATGAACGCAGAACCTGGGAGAGGACCCCAAGGATCCTGGCAGCTGATGCCTCCAGTCCAAGCTCACAGCCACAGCTCCCTCTGGACAAGCACCCTCCCTGCAGCAGATGTGTGCAGAGAAATGGAGGCAGAGCACAGGGCAGAGCTCAGCCCCTTGGCAGATGTGCATCATACAGGAGGAACTCTACAGGCTGGCACCAGACTTGCCACCCCCCAAGCTGTGGGCACCACCAGGCTTCAGGAACCCCTTTGGTCCAGCATCTTTGGGCACCACTGACACAGAGACAGGGAACTGCCCTACACACAGGCAGGCTCCTCACTGCCCTGAGGGGCATACTTCCTGAGCACCATCCTTGGCCAGCCCTGCCCTGCTCTCCACCAGGCTCTCCATCAGGCTCTCCATCAGGCTCTCCATCAGGCATGCCAGGCCACCTGCAAACATCCCAGGCACCCCACAGCAGGAGCCCCAAGCCCAGCCAGAACTCCTCAGACATCATCTGGTCTCCCACAGAGCGAAGCACACATGGGCAAACCCACATCTACCCCCAGAGAGGCTGCACATACCTGACACTCATGAGTCCTGGCCCAGGAGTGCCCAAGCACCAAGCACCAGCCCCTGAGAGAGCCAGGTATCTATCTGAGGGCATCAATAGCTTTCTGCTCCTGGAACAGCTGAGAAACTGACCACTGAGGTCTGGTGTCCTCACAGACCAGCCACCGTCTGCCCCAGACACTGCAAGACCTTGAGTCTTGGCCATGCATCCTTTACACAGGGAGTACCTGTAACAAGTCTTCAGAGGCTGAAACGCAGTGTTCCCATGCAGAGGTGAGTGTCCCTCCAAGAGCCATTCCAGACACAAGCCATTCCTTGCCACCTACCCCAAACTGAGACACAACACAGGCCCCTGCCACTGCCTGGGACACATCACATCCCATAAGCACCTACTGGCAGATCAAGGCTGGTGCTGATGACAGGGTGAGCTGCTCACGAGCCTGAGCCTGCTCTGACTTGCAAACATCCCTTCTGGTTCACAGAAGTCCTCTTCATGTCCACCCAGGAGCTCACTCCTGACAAACAGCCCCACTGGCATTCCTCACTCCTGGGAAGAAGCAAACCGGAGCCATTCACAGCATGCTGGGGGCTCTGCCCTCATCAGCACATCTCTCCTGCACCCGTCTGGGGCTCATGGACACAGATGTCCCCCAGTCACCCTGGCACAGCTTTCACACACAGGCAACCCTGGGGTGAGAGGAAGGTCTCTGAAGGAGAAGGCTAAACACAGTGCCAGGAACAGTTGTCAAGGGTCGTGAGGACTAAAGAGATGGGCATGGGAGAAGGGGCAACATTAGCAACAAACCAGTGCATGAGTATATCTTGCGCTAATACAGCCTCCAGTGGCTGTATTCCCTGGTCTGAGCTCCTTAGGGGGCTGAGGCACCCCAGTTTGTGCCCCTGGTTCCTGTGGAGGCTCTGGCACCCACAGTCCTCCCAGTGCTGGGAACCACCTCCTGTGTCCCGTCCCCGGGCATACACATAAGCTGTGATATCCTGGCAGCAGCCATAAGGACATACCTCAGCGCAGACCCCCTTCACAGCCTGCTCCGCTCAGGGGACTCTAATGAGGAGCAGAAAAAGGACGAGAGGGTCACATCATTGCACAGCCCCAGCCTCCACACCCGCCCTCAGGATCCTCCTGCACCCTTCAGCCTCTGCCAGCCCTCCCTGTAGTCCTGCACTGATCCCACAGCATCCCTCTGGTACCCACTGAGTCCTTTGGCCCTGCTCCAGCATCCCTGAGGTTGCTTGGCCACCACTGCTGACCCTTCACTACCTTCTCCAGCCTTACACTATCCTCCCTGGAGCCCACTGGCCCTTGCAGGACTCACATGGGGACCTGAAGCAAAGCTTGAAGCCACCCGGCTTGTGGCACCTTAAGCAGAGGGGCTGTGCATCAAACAGCAACGTGCACACACACACACACAGATACAGCCCAGCTGGTGCCACCGACGCGCTCATGCAACACAAATGGGCACACTCAGATGAGCACATGTGCAAGGGACAGCAAAAGCAGCACAAGCATCACGGGACAAGATGCCCACACAGGGCAGTGTGAGAGCAGAGCTCGCCAGTGCATACTTTGGGGTCATTCTCAGCGCTGGCCACAGACCAACTGTCCTATTTCCTGTTAAAGTTGCCTCATTTCTTTCTCCTTGCTGCAGATAGAAAGCAAGAACAAACCCAGAGGTGAGACAGCTCAGTTTTCATCTCTGTGTGAATCAAAGCAGAGACCAGAGCTCACATCCTAGATGATCCACCAGGTCTTCCTCTCAGGACACGAGGATGCCTTGGTGGCCACTGATGTGGTCAGTTTGGGGTCATGTTATGCTGTCTTTCACTTCTATTAAAGAGGTAATACTGTTGTCTCTGTCTCATCTGCTTTCCTACCAGACAAATGACATGGCTCATCATCATTTCCACTTCCAGACATGCCTCGGTGCTGCACGCTCCCAGGGTGGGGAGCAGATGAGTGCTGTCACTTCTTGCTCTGACAGAAGGTGCTTTGCTGAGTCCATGAAGGGTAATTGCAGGATGGAAATAAAAGCTACCTCTCCAGGGAACAAAGCTATGGTGATTTCCTTGTGCCAACAGCAGCTTAGAAAGCACAGGATCAAGCAGGAACGCTGTGTTCAGGGTCTTTTATTCTGGTTTTCCCATTGTCTGTTTCTGGCACTAATATCCTTTTCCAGTGCAGTCCCTTCGCTTGCAGTGAGATGCTGGCATCAGAGCTCTGCTGCTAAAGGAGCATATTATGTGCCATGAACACAACCAGCTCTGCTTCAAGAGCCCGGGAACAGGGCAGGGTGTCATTCCTGAATAGCTGTGATTTAGAGCAAGCAGCAAGCACGACCCTGTGGCCTAATTCTCAGCACATGCTGGTGGTGCTTCAGAGACTGGCTGTGCCCCTGCAGGCAAGCAGAAAACCTTCTTTGGAGGTGGGAATGTTGCCCACAAAGTGCTGATCCTGGGTGCCCTGCAGTGTGGTGAGGAGGCAGACCTTAAACCTCCCTTGGGGTCCAGGTGCCCACTTCACCTTACAAAGTGTACTTGGGATTCTGGATCCTTCCTCCACCCCAGGAATGCAGTTCTGTGACTCTGAACCCCAGGTGATGAAGAGGATGGCCATGCCCTACCTCCAGCATCCCATTCCTCCACAGCATCCTGGCCATGCAAAGTAAAAGCTATGTCTGCCCTCTCCTTCAGAGAGCTGGCCCATCCTGATATTGCCATTTCCACACCAGAAGGCTCTGCTTCACAGCTGGGAGAGCTGTGTGGTTGATCGGGCATTCCCGGTCTTCTAGCTCCCCACTTCCTACAGCTTTGCATTCCTATGGTAGCCTCATTAGCCTTCCCCGGGCTGCTCTGCCTCAGCACATTGCATAGGAATGAATCTGGAGCAGTAAAAGCTGCATCCTTTTGAGTTTTCCAGATGAAAGGGGGGCACAGTTTGGGGCTCACACCATGGGGCATTCAAAGATGCACCCGTGCCCCCGTTCTGGCTGGAAGAGGGGATGCTCTCTCAAGCTGTGGCTCTGTTCTGGATGCTGGTGTCTGCTCTCATCTCCAGACATCCAGGGCACCTCTGCAGTCTGTGAAGGAGACAGTGCCAGGTTGTCTCCTCTGGGAAGAGGCACAAATTGGTGCCACTGCTAATTATTTCTCTCTACATCCCCACGCAGGGCAGGGACACATCCTGTTGCAGCCACTTTTAAGGGCTCCTCTAATAGTAGCAGCTCTTAGTGGGAGATTTCAACAGTGCACTGTCAGACAGGAGACAAAAGCAGGCAGCCTCATTCAGCAGGCACTTCCATCTCCTGCAGTGGATGTGCCGAGGTTCACTCACCCACTGCAAGCCAGGTAGCTTCAAACAGAGGCTGAGAGCCAACCTCAACTGCTTATGTTGCAACCATCTGCAGCATCCACAGCCTGGATTGGTCCTACCTGTCTTCCCTCTGTGTCAGACACCAGCACTGCATGTGTGGTGTGCAGGGATGATGCGGCACAGGAGGCCACATCTTGCACGTGAGGGGATGTGGTGGAGCTGCTCTGGGAGGGAAGACAGTGGGACTGTAGAGATGTGAGACAGCAGAGCACAGCAGAGGGTGCAGAAAGTCCAGAAGGGAGGAAGAGGGAAGCAGAGCATGCTAGGAGCGACCAGAGAGGTTCAGTGGTACAGAGAAATGGGGAATGTGACAGTGTAGGAGGCTAAGCAGGGTGCTTTCCTGAAGCATTAGATCAGAAAGAGTCATCTTCCCTACCTGGTGGCATGGAGAACACTGGCCACTGATTCCAACCCTGCCCAGAGCCCAAAAGCAGTGTAGCCCTGGCCAGGGGGTAAAGAGCTGGAGCATACCCCAGGCTGCAAACTGAGAGCTGGGGTGCAAGGTACTTCCTTTAACATGGCTGTCTTTCAGTCAGGGAAGGATGCAATATCCAGTACAGGCAGCTTTATCACCTCCATTGCCCTGGTGTGGACACCTGGAAACAGCCCCACACCGAGCCCTCCAGGCTCTGCAGACCACTCCTGGGACATCTCCTACATGGTGAACTCCCATGACATCCCATCCCAGCAGCACTGCCCTCCCTGCCTGCCCCTACTGCATCTATGCAATGGGAACAGCCTCTGAGATGCCGCTCTTTCCAATGGTTATTCCCACCATACAGCTCCTGAGCATAGGCACCATTCCCATGCTCCACCATCACTTACTGGTGCCATTCTCACCATCACTCCCCCAGGTACCACTGCCTACAGCGCTGTTCCCCACAGGCACCATTCCCCTACCGTGGTACTGCTGACAGGTACCATTCTCCCATGCAACTGTTCTCTATAGGTACCACTCCCCTACAGCGCAACTACCAACAGGTAGCATTCCCCTGCAGCGCTGTTCCCTACACACACTGTCCCCCATGGCGCAGTTACCGAAGGTGCCACTCTCCCATGGCGCTGCTCTCTACAGGTGCCAATCCCCGCAGCGCCATTCCCAGGATTACCATTCCCCCATGGCGCTGCTGCCTACAGGTACTGGTCCCCCATGGTGCCACGTCCTCCAGGTGCCATGTTCTGTGCTGCTGCTCCCTCCAGGTATTGCCTCCTCCCCGCTGCTGTCTTCCCTCCAGGCAATGCTGTTCTAATGGTGCCATTTCCTCCAGGTTCCATGTTTTACACTGCTGTTCCCTCCAGATACCACCCTCCTGCAGTGCTGCTTCCTCCAGGCACCAGAGCTTCATGGTCTGCTCCCTTTTCACTACACCCCAACAGTACAGCAATGTGGAGAGTGTGCTCCAACATCCCAGTTTCTTATCCCAGCATCCCCACTGCTATTCTATTCCATTCTATTCTAATACTAATCAATTCTAGTATAACCTATTCCATTCTATCCTATCCTAATTCTATTATATTCTATTCCATTCCATCCTACTCTACCCTATCATATTCTGTTTTATTCTGTTCTGTTCTTCATGTCTGCTTCCCAGCATTGCCTTGCATGATCCCACCCCTTGACTTACTCCTATCCATGTTGTTCCCTCCCAGCAGCAGCATGCCTGACCTAATAGCCTAAGGGAGAAGTATCCCCATGTTGGCAGCAAGAGATGCTCAACAGCCCATTGCCACCTGGCCAGCTCAGTGTGAGCTTCCCTTGGTTTACAGGAGCTTGGTGGCCCCTTCCCAACATGGTTTCCTCTTCAAGGCCTTTTGGGAGAGGGAAGCTGTGCTGTAGGTAGCTGTGGAGCTATGATCTCCTTTGAGAAGCCTGGACATAAGGTTTCCCCTTCAAGGCTCCCAAATGAGGTGGACACGGCCAGTGTGTTATCCCCAGCAGGGAATGCCCACCCTCCCTCCGGACACAGGGGACTGGAGCAGCAAGCTCTCCTGCAGCTCCTCAGTCTGTCTCCTTTCTGGCCCTTGATTCCCACATCCCATGTGGACGTGACCACAGCACTCTACCTCTGGAGCAGCACAAGCACAACACCAATTGCACTTTCCAGGCCTTGGGCAAGGCTGCTGGACTGCTGCCTGTTTCCACAGCAATGCTCCAGAGATCAATGAGTACAGCGATATCGGAAGCTGAAAGCACAAGCAGAGAGCTCCCTGCAGTCCACGTCAGCCCCTATTTTTCCTCGACTGAGCTAACACCATCCCTACAACACCCAGGCAGACGGTTTGCAGGACCATTCCTAACACTACAACACCCAGACAGACGGCTTTGGGGACCAATTCTAGCACTACAACACCCAGACAGATGGCTTTCCAAACTTAACACCATCCACTACAGCACACAGACAGATGGCTTCTGGTATCTGAAACCGACCCGACACTGCCCATAGAGGTGGTTACTGCAGTTCAATGCCACACCTACAGCTCTAGGGGCAATAACAAGCAACACCCGTTCTTACAATAAATACTGAGAAAGATCCTCAGACTGATGCCAGCACACAGATGGGTTTCTCCTAGGCACCAAAGTCAAGAGAGGAAGTGTGCACAGCCATCGCCTCAGACCCTACAGCACTGAGCATCTCTCCCCCCATGTTGAACAGTAGTATCCAAACACCAGTACCAATATCTTGCTCCTAAGTTAATGCCTGTCAGCCCCCAGATGCACACACAGATCAAGCCATGGCCCCTGGAGTACATTACAACAGCACACACTAACTGCAGCACCAGAGCAAACAACTTCCCAGATCCTGCCAAAGGGATCACAGCAGAACCAGCATGTAATGAATGTGGACAGATCACCCACCAGCCTCAGCATCACCAGCACAGGTAGCACTAAACCACTGTCAGCAGTGAAAGCCTGAGCCCTGGCTCCCAGAGGACATGTTCTTCCCTTATCTGCCATAGTTGGAGCTGGAGGGACCACCTATTGTTCCCGTTATCCCTGCAACTTGCAGGCAGCTGGGTAGGATGCATATCCCACAGCCACATCACCACAGGAATGGGAGGTGATCCTAGTACCCAAAAGGATGTTTCTGGACACTCACCATGTTCCTGCAGGGGCTAGGCAGGGCTCACAAGGCCAAGTGATAGACTATGGGACACCTAAAAGCCCCATCTGCCCCTCAGATGGGGGCTTTCATTGTAACCCATGTGATACCCAGTGAGACAAATTCAATCCCCTATAATAGACTTTGTGCTGTGTGGGGCCACTGACATGATCCCTGGCACAGTGGGGCTGCAACCTTTGCTGGGCTATAAAAGCAGAATTGTTACATTAAATGACTGAATAATTCTGTTAAGAACTACTTTAGTAGGATTAGAAGGTTCAAAGGTTAGGAAATGCCAAAATTAGGATTGTCCATGCAGTCTTAATTCACTTCATGAAGGTCTGCTTCGTGTTGCAGAACTGAATTGTGCTCCCCAGGGTCCTTCTGTGCCTCTGAGGCACAGAACAGAACCACCTGGGAGATATCCCAGGGTTTGGGGGAAGAAAAGGCTTTGCTCTACCCCCCAGGCTGCAGGAATTGGGGAAGGTACAATAAAAGGGTCAAAAGATCACAGAAAATTGCTTCTCTGAAGCACTGGGCTGGAGGATATGGGGATTGCTTTACTCTGGAGGAAAACCACAACCATTTCCTTCCCTACCTCCTTTGGAAATGGAATCTATGGGCAGATTTCACTGCCATGTTTCAAAATATTTGGTAAGTGGCACATGTCCATGGAGAAACTGTGTCCTTGCAGTTCAGGTTTGCCAGAACTTCAAGCAACCGAGAACCAAGTCAGGTAAAGAGCATCACTGGGCAATGCAACCTGCGAGAGGGGAGACTGAGATGAGCTCTTAGGCAGAAGCTGTTCCCTGTGAGGGTGCTGAGGCGCTGGCACAGGGTGCCCAGAGAAGCTGTGGCTGCCCCATCCCTGGCAGTGCTCAAGGCCAGGTTGGACACAGGGGCTTGGAGCAGCTGCTCCAGTGGAAGGTGTCCCTGCCTGTGGCAGGGGTTGGAACTGGATGAGCTTTAAGGTCCCTTCCAACCCAAACCAGTCTGGGATTCTGTGATTCTATGATCCTCTTCACCCACATTGTATAAAACACAGTAACAAGCCTAGCTCCGAAATGAAATCCTGGTTCCTATAATATCCAAACACTGTCCTCTGGCCAAGGAAGAACTTCGCAAGACACCGACAGACAACAGCGGTTCAACAAATAACCACCAGGCAGGTCAAGGAGTCAGGCAATAACCAAACTCTCTTCCCAGTCTCATTACCTGCTCCTGCAATATCCAGCCCAGGCGAGTAACAACTCCTGTAGTAGCTTCAGGAGTGCACAAAGGTCTTGACAAGAAGCAGTGGGCAGCAGAGCAGCCTCCCTTCTTCCCCCCCATCCCAAAGAGGAGGGGCAGGGGAGCACAAGGCTCCTCTGGCTTTTGAGTGCTCTCTGAAGGCTGATGGTTATGTAAATGGGCAGAGGAACACCAGCTGCCATCCCCTGGGGCTGTCAGCTCATGCATGCCTTGTATGCGCATTCCTGCTACCCAAATACCGACACAATTGCTCCTTCCACATTCCCACCTTGTCTCCCGAGCACAGGAATGCTCCCAGACCCTCCCAGTGGGGGTCCCAGACTGGGTCTATGAGGCTGACCTATCCCTTTGTCCAGTCAGGGGCTCCCTGAGGACACAGGGGCGCATGGCCCAGAGCCTCCTGGTGCTGCTGGATGATGGGATGGGGAAAACCACACGGGGCCAGGCCACCAGGGCCAGGAGCAGTGATCCCCATGCCAGTGAGAGCTCCAGCTACTCACCGACCCATAGCTGAGGTGCCCTTACCCAGCCCTCTAATGCAATGCACTCTCCATCCGGGGTCTGCTGTGTCTGGGTGAACAGCAGCAGCGTGGCCCTTGTGGCACCAGGTCCTTGTCCATATTATTATGGGATGTTGAAATAGAGTGGTACTCTTACCCCTCTCCCCCTCTCAGAGTATCACTGAGATATATAATGGCTTATAGAAGGGACGGGAGTCCTGTCCATGGCTCCTGCAGGATTGTGCCTTGTGCTCCTGCTGTTCCAGAGGCTGGGGACACTCTCCAGATGTTGGAGACACTCTACCCGCTTGCACTGAAAGCCTTGGGGCAGCAACCCAACCACCCCAAGATGCCAGGCATAGCACATGTTATAGCAGCAAATGTTCTTACAGGAGGAACCTGAGCAGCTGATCCTTGATCTCTACCTTGTGCCTGAGCCTATGTGAAGCAGGGGTCTCATCCCCGCTGTCCCAGCCTCTCTATGAAGGCACAGAGCTCTGGGGGAACACACGGAGGGGTCCCCTCCAGTGCTCACCCCACAGTGTGAATCACAGCCCCATGTGTGGGGCTGGGCTCAGCACTGTGGCTCTGCTGCAGCCCATGGCTCCAGCCAGCCTCACTCCAAGGGTTAATCTTCCTCTCCCGAGCTCCTCAAAACTAATTAGGAAGAGCCTGGGTAAGTGTGGCAGCACACAGCCCCCCGCACTTATCTCCCCACTTCCGGGGCTCTGCCCTTATCATTTAATTAAAGCTGCAGTGGCTTCCCTGCCTGGCAGCACCTCATCAGGGAGCTCACTGGAGCCTGAGGCGGTGCCTTCGCCGGTTTGCCACGGAAGAAGCAGGACAAAGGCAAGGAACACACCTCAGGAAAGACAATAAAAGGAAGAGGAAGGTAAAGGGAGTCCCCTTATGCTGGCACCCAGGTTGGATGGGGCTTGGAGCAAGCTGCTCTAGTGGAAGGTGTCCCTGCCCGTGGCAGGGGTTGGAGCTGGGTGAGCTTTAAGGTCCCTTCCAACAGAAACCAGTCTGGTATTCCATGACAAGGCACACAGGGAGGGACCAAGCCCCATACCCAGTGCCAGCTATGATGCTCTTCATGGGTCCTCGGCTCTACACGGACCGCTGGGATGTCAGCCTGAAGGTCTGACAGCAAGCTGCCTCCAACACAGGCAGGGGGAGGACACTACAGCCCAGCTGCATCACCCCACAGCAGCAGGACCCTGGATCCCCTACCCCACCCCAAAGCAGCTCTCCCAGCACACCACACTTGGATGTACCCTGTCACCAGAGCCCATGCATGACCCTGCAGCAGAGCAAGCCACACTCAGCCCTCCCACTGGCAAGGAACAACCATGCAGCATCCAGCACCCCAAAGAGAGCTGGGGATCTTCAGTGTACTGGGGAAAGAGAGATGCCATCAAACAGCAGCAGCTGCAGCACCAGGTCCATGAGGGATGGCTGGGATGCAAGGACCCTGAGTGCTGCTGCTGTTTGAAGGCCACACAGCAGTGTGTGGGAGCAGGTACCAGGGCTGCGTGCTGGGACTCAGGCATTTCGGGGCATGCAACCCCCAACTGATGCTGACAGCTTCCGTGCCAAATTCCACACCTCTCTTCCGACACATGGTTAAGCTAATGGGTCTTGAAAAGAACGTCTTATAATCAGTTTGTTAGCAGGGCTGAGCCAGCACGTCTTGTTCTCAAGAAACAGCTGGAACACCTCTGCTAAACCTCCAGGAAAGAAGAAAAAGGCATCGACCCGAGGGAAACCCAGCATGGAAAATTCAAGCCTTAGTGTTGGAAATCTGCTGAAGTGATAAGCAATCAAAACCAAGGCTGTATAACACAAAATGCCAAGCAGCCCGAGGCTGTACAGTCTATATAATGATCCTCATTGCAGATTTCTAAAGCTGCTGGGAAGCTGCAGCCTGGCTGGGAGATGCATGCGTGTGCTTGGCGTGTTCCAAGCAGGAGGAATGGAGTGATTCAGCCTTATACCGACACTGTGCAGTCCTCCCACTGCTCCTGAAAGGGGTGGTCCTCTCCCCCCACTGTTAGTTCCTCAATCCTCATCACGAGCAAGAATTAATGCATGATATTTTAATTTATTCTTTAAACTCATTTCCATCAAGCCCAGTTTTGTCACCTCCAGGCTTGTAGCCACATGTTCAACCGTGGAGCACATTGCAAGGTGCCCCAGTTCATGTGCAAGGGGGACTTAGGAGCACTGCTCTGGTTTTACAAGCACTCTATGTTTGCTCCTTTCTTTGTAAGCTGGTGTTAAAGCTCTTGTGTCAGGGAGTACGCATGTCTGCCTTTGAACAAAACCATTGTTAACTCTCCATCAACAATTTAATAATCTTTCTCCAGCAGGACAATGAAGCAGGGGAAATTATTCTTGCAGGGGAGCCGGTAGCCACACAGCAAAGTGCTGCTCGAGGCCTTTGAAGTCACATAGGTGTTTAACTGACAAAAGAAATCACAACTTTATGAAAAGGGCTTGCCTCCAACAAGGAGAGCTGGAAACAAAGGAAACCAAGACCACTGGAGGGAAGCGGAGCAGGGGACAAGGAAGAGCCTTTGTAAAAGAGTCAAGCCAAACCCCAAGGAAACTGGGAGAGGAAATGACAGTATGGATTTGCATGCATGCGCTTTGTTTTCTTTCCACAGATCTTTCCTGGGCTGCTTAAGAGTAAAGTGAGCACATTCACTTGTCGCTTCAGCTTTCTTGCAGTCTGGAAACACGCTGGCTGGCTCAGCCATGATGGAGAGGAGGAAGAGGCCAGATCCTTGCCAGAATTTGTAGTGGGTATTTGAAGGAACAGGGAATGGGCATTAAATCCAGAGCTGATGCTCTTGGGCTTGAGGAGGAAATGTGTGTGTTGATGGAGGGTGCATGTATAGACCTGGATACCACAATCAGCCATAGAGAACCAAACGCAGGTGAAATCCAACATAGAGCAGCTTTGTGAGCATCAAAACCAGGGGTATGTAATGAAAATGACCCAACAGCAAATAGGGGTGTCTGACTGCTCAGAGTCCACACAGAAGAGCCTGAACCTCTGAACTACCCAGCCCATTTCTCTGCAGTGAGGAGACGTGCCATAAACCCAGCTGAACACACACATTATTGATGCCTCCAATACACACAGCCTCAGAGGTTGAAAATCTGCAGTGGAAACTAAATGGGGAGGGATTTGTGTCTGTGACATGGCAGGAACAGCCTATGCACTGATCACATCCTCCTGTGGTGCAGCCACAACATGTGCCAAGGATCAGCTCAGGTAGTCAAAGGTTCTGAACTGAAGCACTTGCCATAATCCCCCACACTGGCATTGAAAGGATCTGCAGTGGTGATGGCCAAAGCAGGGCAGAATTCACCTCCTCATGTAAAAACTAGGATGTATTTAGTCTATCTGTTTACCAATGCAGCTTGCTAAAGGCGCAGCTCTGGGAGGATATCAGTGGTCTGATGCAAACGGGGAGGTTCAGGAATGAAGCAGACTGGTTATAGTTTGTTGGGAAGATCCAGGGAAAAAGCCCAGCTTCTGATGAATACTGCTCTGCCCTGTGTTTGCTATTAGGACAGCAGAAAGGCACACTTGTGGGAGGGTGGGGAAAAGAAGGATAATCACTTCCGATAGGGAATATCAACCTCCAGCTACTCCTGAGTGCTGCAGTTTACAGACTGCTAGAGGTGAGATGCAATAAAGTTTGCACCACTCGAGGGAGAGCTGCCAGAGGCAGTCCTAAAGGTGCAGGATGAATAAAACATGCTGTAAGGAATGAGCGAGGATCAAACCTGCTGCCTAGCATCCTGGCAGGACAAGGGGGATACATCATCACCTTGTGTTGGGAAAGGGGATTTGCCATCTCTGTCACCCCCAAAGCACAGCACAAAGGAACAGCAGGATGATCATGAGAAAGTTCTGATTTCATGGTCCAGTAGAGATGGCTGAAAACTTCCAGAATCAGCTCAAGGGCATAATTTTTACAGATTATTTGTCAAAAGGGAGAAGATGGTAATAGCAGGTTTGCTCCTTACACATAGTCCATAGCAATAGATGTGTGTAGCACTGAGCAAAGCAGCGGTGTACCTGTTTGAAAAAGCAGCTTGGAACTGGACAGATAGAGCACTCAAAAGGATCTGTGATTTTAGAGGTCTAGGATCAGCAATTGACCCTTTGAAGGAAGCCATTAATCATCATTAAGGAGGTTTACATCCCGAGGGCCCCAAGGCAAAGCAGCATGAGTCTTGTGTCTTCTGATGTGGGTTAGCAAAGAGAAAACAGGGCTTGGAGATGAAAAATAGAATATGTGTGGCCAAGGGGGTTTACCTGCATCATGGAGCTGCCTGAGCACAGGAAAGGTTCAGGATATGGCTGCTGATAGGGGGAACAATAGCATGAAAACAGCACGGGTTTCAGGAAAGGCAAGATATTTGCCTTCTCTCCCTGATTTATCTGCATCTCAGTGGGTGCCCCTTCCTCTGTGGCTAATAAGCAGCAAGATGCTAGACACAGAATATACAATTCCTTTTGCTTTTATTCATTCTCTTTCCAGATATAATAAATCTTGCTTTTGTCAAGATCCCTGTTGTCTGGGTAATTTCATCTAGAGATCCTCAAGGAAAAGAGATCTCCATATCACTCCAAGTTTAATATCTTGGTTTTAGCTGGCATATTCTCAAGCAATAACTTACACAGCCAAAGAAGAAGAAAAAAGATTACTTATGTCTAATTGGCATTATACTAATTAGCAGCAAAATACATCAGGCAAATAGCACATCTATTTGCTCCCTGTCATTTTGCATTCCCTACTCCATCTTCTCCTTCCTCTGCAGCTATAAACCAACACAACATGCTGTTCTGACACATCCCTGAACAAAGATCATATCCCAACCCTTTCCTCCTTCCTCTTGCTGCCTCCTTGGTTTTTCCCTTCCAAGCAAGGTTGATTTAAAACACACACAGACATACAACAGATTGAGAACTGTTGGGTTTATGAATTTGTGTTCATCCTGCTTTTCTCTGCCAGATCCCTTCCCAGCCTCTCCCAGTGTTTCGTGTACACATGGTTTATGGCCATCCATGCAACAACGTTTAACCTTTTATATCTGAATAAGTATATGAAAACAGATAGACTAAACCAGAGGTGCACGTCCTCTCACACATGGGCCACCACAGCTGATTTATACCTGACTCATGGCATTTTTGGCAGTTCACCCTAAATGCTTTTAAAAGTGAAACAAGTTAAACTTGATAATGCCAGTCTTCTGCTGGAGCAAGGGTCCTGAGTGTAAATCTAAGCATCCCCAAGACTGAGCACTGTCCTCATCATTCAGCTAATTTTGAGTCAGAGCAGCTCTCTACCAGACAAGAGCCCTGGTGCAGTTTGGAGGTGAGCACTTTGTGTGGAGCAATCCTTCCCAATGGACAGGATGGATGAAGCAACACTGACTGAAAGAGTTTAGACAGGCAGATATGAGATATGCTATGGTGGTTGGCCTCAAAGCCGAGCAATAAGATCTGCTTTATTTTCAGTGATATCACAGTGGAAGAAGCACCCATGTAGGATTTGGTATCCATCAGACCCTGAGAAGTCATATTCTCCCATCAGGGAGGTGCAGCCCTCCTTTCCCATAAGGAGTGAGGCTGAAGCCCACTGCAAAGGTCATCTGGGTCCAACCACAATGCCCAGGGAGGAAGAAGCTCACCACCATGTGGCTTCCCTACACTGCTATTGTATCAGCACTGGCTCTGCATGATTGCATCAGCTCACAAGAAATGGGCCCTGGTTCCTGCAGGGGAACCTCAGCTCCCTGAAAGGCAAAGACAAGGGCTGATATGGTTAGATAAGCTCTGAGTCAAAGCAGCCTATCCTTGGTATCTCTCGCCAGATGCCATGACTAATGTTAGATTTATGGAGTATCCTCTCTGCAAGTAAAGCAAAGAGCTAGCGTTACAACACTTACTGGAGGCGACTTCAAATCAGGATGGATGAGAGCTTGTGGGAAGGAGACGGAGAGAGAAATTCATTAATAGTGAGAGCACAAAGGATGAAATCCTGGGGAAGAGTGAACAACTGAGATTGACATTTGACCTCACATTGATTTCACCGAGGACAGGAATGAATCCCTTATCCACTCTCTCATGCCTACAAGAGGGATTTTCCACCTGAGGGATCTACACCTGACCAATCCTTCAAACTCAGCCACATGCTATTTCTATGAGAAAGAAAATGCAGGGTGAAGTCCTCAAGAAGCTCAAATGGGTGACTTCAGAAGCTTCTCTAGCATTAAGTTAAAACCCCACACTAATGCAGGTCCCCTTACATAGGAGGAGATATTGCCAACCAGGAAAGTTTATAGAGACATTCAGGAGCATTCAGAGGCAGATAAAGGGAAAATAACTGACTTAGATCACACAGGAGCTGGAAATGGCACGTCAAATTACTTCAAAAGGAGATTTCTAAGGAAGCAGGTCTTTGAAAACAACAAATAGTCTGGGGCTGCTGAAGGATCCTAGCTGTCTGTTGCTTTTACACTTAGTCACTGTTTCTGGTTTAGATGTATTCTAAACCTCACGTGGCTGCTCGGTGCCCTTCTGCCAAAGCCCTGTGTTCTGCAAGTTCAGCTCTTTGTGGAGCCACAGAGTAGTCAGGTTAGGAAAATTGCTCTGACTTCAGAGTAATATGGCCAAAAAAAATAAGTGATCCAGCAAAACTTCATCCTGATCAGCTCCCCAGTCCAGTTCGCCATGCAGCCAAACTGCTATGCTGGCACAAGAGGGCACATGGCACAGGGACAGGGATGAGCAAACCAGGACACAGAGGAGGGGAGCTGCCTATTCTGGCACTCTTGCTAACAAAACACACAGGGTGCTGGCTGTGGTTAACAGGTTCATCAACAGAAATGCTCATAACTCAGCTGCTGGCTCTCCCCCATGGATGTCCTGTTCCAGTGAGAAACACCGGTTGCCCAAGGAAGCTGTGAATGTCCATCCCCGGCAGTGTTCAAGGCCAGGCTGTACAGGGCTTGCAGCAACCTGCTCGTGCCCCTGCCCATGGCAGGGGGGTGAAACTGGAAGAGCTTTAAGGTCCCTTCCAAGCCAAACCATTCCATGATTCTATGATTCTAGGTCACACCTGCAGTTGCTCCAGAGAACCTGTCCAAGGGCAGGGCACTGGGTTCAAAGCTCTGTTCAAATGCAGATTTTAAAATGATATAGAAAACACTTCTATACAAAACCAAACACAACAGAACAGTCTGAGGGAGCTTCATCCAACCCCTTGTTCTGATGAAAGTCCTCCCTAGAGAGCAACGTGGGACAAATGAAAAAGGGACCCACCCTCTTGTTCCTGGTGCAGACCTGAATGCTTCTTCCTGTAACAGTTTAGCAAACTTGAGTTGAACCCATGAATAGTTTGAGGATGACATAAACCACTCTTTGGGAAATAGACTTTGTACCAAGGAAGTGGTGTTTAGATTTGGTCTCGATATGAAGGAACATTTGCATGGGTATTTGAAACCACTGCCAGGCAAAGAAGAAAACCCTCATAGTGTGGCAGTAAAACTGTACTTCACCTTGCAGCCACTTTGTGAAGGTGAAGAGTTCCCTGTTTCAATGTCACCAGGGCTGCAGGAGTATATGTCCTGCCAGTGAGAGTGAATAGGGAAGCTTGGTTCCAAAAAGCAGGATGAGTTTGGGCTATTGACCATTGACACATTGACCATTGACACATTGACCAAGCCTGGGGTCTCTGCAGTATCATGCAGTAAATCAGCAAGTTTAGAGCAGGGTCATCTCCCCATGATGTGCTCTCATGATAGTGCAGGGAGAGGATCATGGTAGGTGGTGCTTGAAAATGGAAGAAAGAGTAAAGATGTAGAATAATGTCAGGATTTTCTCCCTCCAGTAGGTTCACAGCAGGGAGAATGTGAAGGACATAAAAGAAGGGAGATGACATTCACTCATTTCCATCGTCTAGCCATAGACAGCAAGAGGGAATAGAAGATGTCACAGCCCAGCCCAGGATCACAAGGAATAGCAGAAAACTCAAACAATCCAGTCTCAAATGCAGGAGGCACACGTACAGCCATAGGGATCTATATATTCTACAGCATAAGGCACCTTCCTACCGAAATGCAAAGCTCTGTGTCCCTCAGGCACTGACTGAGAACCACTGTCCTGCCTAGATTTTCCATAATCACATAATGAAGCTACAGTTCAGGAACAGAAAGGGTGAAAAACGTAATCAAAATTCAACAAGGAAACTTAGGTCCTTCAGAGAGCTCCTCTAGAGATGTCCAGGATCTGCTGATGCTCTTTGGAGAACCTGAGGACAATCTTACAGGCGCACTACCACATAATCCTATGAGACAAGAAAGACCCTGTCAAATAAATAATTAATGCTATTTTGGACAATGTCTGAAGCAAGTAGCATCCTTCTTAGAAGGTCTTGAGAGGATTAAAGGCATTCTCTGTAGCTAGTAGCAATGTAGTTGTTACTCAGTCTGGGGAAGAGAAACCAGCTGTACCCTGTTTACCCTGGGCTCCTCAGTGCAACTAAGGTGAGGAAGGTGACCTGGTTGACGTGCTCTGACCAAACAGCTCTGTTGTAACAGAGTTTACCCAGGCATAAATGCTGGAAAACATGGAGAAGAAAAACATTAGGGTGAGAACAAGTTTGCAGTTACAGCTCAGACAGAAATGGTGTGTTGAAATAGCGATGGTGTAATCCATGACCATTTGCAATCTGTCGGATGTTGCCTCTCCCAATGAAAATCTTTCCCTACATCTCTCTCCAGTAGTGATTAGGAGAATCAGAAGCTGTCTTTGGGGATGAACCAACATTAAGTGAAGAAAGAAGAGAAGCTCATGATTTCTTGTGAAGAAATGCAGATGCCTGCAGAGCTGAAGATCATTGAGGAACCCAGATGTAATTTGTAGAAGCAGATGAGATGCAGAAGATGGTCTCAGACAAGATGCGTACCCTAAACAAGAGCAGGACTCAGAAGCTACTAGTAATGACAGAACATCTACAGTAAGTAATTCCAGCCCTGATGTCAACAACCAGTGTTAAAAAGGATGAGTTATAAAAAATCCCAATGTTTCAGCTAGAGAGGAATCCAAGCACTGGTCAGACCCAAGCCAACAGCCCTTAGATGTGTGACCTGCTGGTTCTCAGCTGGAAAGGGGACACAGTGCCAGCCAGAGACCACCTTTCTTTATTCCACAGACAGCACCATTTATATTACCCTCTGCCATACTCTCAGTGTTCTCTTACAAGGTGTGAGATCTTTCAGTAAGAGCCATGTACCAGACAACCTATGTGGGTTCACAGCATTTGACCAGGACACAGCATAGAGCTTGCTTGAATCCTACAGCCCAGACAGAAACCCAGTCAAAAGCATTCCTCAGTGCTCTGCAACAAAGCAAAAGTGCTGCAGGGTATGTTTGAAAACAAATCTGCAGACAGAACATGTGCTTGGAACACTTTCTGCAAGACAAAAGGGACATTTACAGATAATGCAGAAAAAAAGAATAGGCTTTAAGATCCAGAGACTTCACTGCCAGA
This sequence comes from Melopsittacus undulatus, assembly GCF_012275295.1. Classification (NCBI taxonomy): domain Eukaryota; kingdom Metazoa; phylum Chordata; class Aves; order Psittaciformes; family Psittaculidae; genus Melopsittacus; species Melopsittacus undulatus. Next base: position 4,908,152 of record NC_047536.1, read on the forward strand.
GGAGGAGAGAGACAGTCATTTTTTTTGGGTCCCATCTGCTGGCTGGAAGGAACTGAACAATAACAGCATCGAGAACCTTAAAAAGAAGCTCATGACTGGACTGACACGAAGCAGAAGACAAGAGGTAGCGGCTGCCCAGGGCTGCAAATCCATCCCATCACCATGAGCAGTAAGAAGAGGCTGTTGTCTTGGGACTCCTCTTGTGGGCCAGCCACCTTCCCTAGGTGCTGCAGTATTGCAGGGGGCACACAGCCCTGTGCCAGGCAGCAGTAGCTCTGTTTGAGTGTGATGGACACACATGCCTGTTGTGAGGCTATGAAGACGAGCACCAGCAGTCACATTATCTCTGTGCCTGATGCTGCTATGGATGCCACTGAGTGCTGCTGAGAGCTGTGGGCTATCATCTGGACACATCCACACCGCTAAAAGGTTGTTGGCAGATTGGCCATCACGCAGAGAAAAAATGATATGAAGGAAGGGATGATCTGAACTATAATCAGAAGCATAGCAAAGGGGAGCAGGAGGAAAATATCTCCCCAGGCTGCCATTGCTAGGGCTGCCAAAAAGCAGCACACACATCCAAGATGCGCCAGATGTTGTTGCTGCTGCCCAAGAATGGGGCTGCAGGTCTGTGGTGGCGTCATGAGCAGATGGCAATGGCTGGGAGGAGTGCAGGGAAAGGTGGGAGGGAAGGAAGAGAGACCCAGCTGCCAAAATATCCTGTCTTGGCTCTGCTCACAGTGAGGGACTTGATTCAGTTTTTGAGCATATCAAAGGGAACTTTAAATGTTGACTTGCTCGCATGTGATCTACAAGTATGCATCGAGTGAGGTGTCTCCTAATGTTGTAAGATTCAATGGAATTAAATGGCAGCTAGCGCAGCTCAAGCAGAATTCAAGTTGTAGGCATGTGAAACTGGGGGCAGAGAGGATGTGCCACTGGAAGGGATCACCAGCACACTTGCTACCATTTGCCATCAAAATGGGACCTTTCCAAAGGAGTGCTCCCTCTCAGCCATGGTGAGATGAAGGAATCAGAGGGTGGAATGTTATGGCTTGTGTCACACAGGGGTTAGACAAGCTGCTCCTTCTGGCTTACATAAACCTACCAGTCTTTCTTGAAACTAACAATAATCTGGATTGAAAGGGTTTAATGAAGTTCAGCAGCCAAACACTGGCAATGCTCTCAATCCCTACACTCAACCTGTGCTGAGGTGTACAAAGGAGGCAGGAGACCATCAGAAAAAGACTGGTCTTAACAGAAAAGCCTATGGCTATGAACAGAGCGAGAGGGTTTTACACTTAGCTCTGCCACAGTCCCAAAACCATGCTGCTCACACCTTGTATGCCAGAGACAACCAATGCAGCCTTAGCTTTGCCATCCTGGACACCTGCCCCATGGCTCGGAGCACTGGGGTGCTGCAGCAGCTCATCCAGGGGTCACCCAATGCTAGCAGCCATCTCAGAATGCAGATCATGATTTTCTGTTTCATTCCCCACCTAGGGTGGAATCTTTTTCCTGGAAGGAGAGCTGCGAGGATAAACTCATTAACATCTGTGAAGTACAGATACTACTGCACTAAGTGCATTGTGAAAGCTCAGGAGATGATCGTTAATTACATATTCAGTGCGGGGTTGTGATGGCATGCATTAAAAATGGCATGGGGTGCCCACTTTAAATAATGGCGATAAAGCAATTTAAACATTTGTCCCTGTTCTGTGGGCTGAATTCAGAACGACTTCATGCAATACATCATCAGGTAGCTCTGTACCACACAGGGACAGAGCGAAACAGCCTTGATGTAACGGTTCCTAAATTGCACATATTTGGTCCTGTAATCTTACTAAATTGTCTCCATCGTCAATGGAGAGAGACTGGCACTTTCATCATCCAAGCTCTGCATGCATTATGGCAGGGCACATCCTCTGCAGAGCAGAATCACTCCCAGGCTCCTCCAACTAAAGCAAATCTGTGATGCAGGGGGAGCAGATGTCTTTAGCAAAAGCAACGGGTGGCCAAGTGGGAGACTAAGCTCAGTTCCCAGCTCAGTGTACCCCACAGAAGCGGATAACAGCATGGCAAAATGTTGGGGAGGAAACAGTGGGCAGCTAGGTAAAATACCAGCGATGACAAATGCCTGGGATGAGTGAGGAGCTGGCACATCAGTGCCAAGATACTGGAGAAGTCTTCATCAGAAGCATCATAATTCCTCCTGAAAAGGACCTGGCTCAGCCCCTGCAATACAGCATTTTACTGCAGTCTGCACAGTCAAGTGTCCAAAAAAGGAGGACACTGATATGTGTGTTAATCAAGTGAAGAACCATCTACAAAGAAAAGGCATGGATCTGTCTTCCAGTTGAAGAGCTATAAATAGCCTTGCATACTTGCTTATCAGATTGGTTCGGCTGCAGGGATAATCTCCTGGAGAAAGCAATGGAAGCCCTGTTATGTTGGATATTTATAACTAGATGAAAGCCTAGAAAATGCACAGTCGTGTCAGTCTTGCGCTCATGCCACGAGATAGGGTGTGTGGGATCCAACTCATCTCTTCAGTTTAATATAAGGTCAAGGATGGCTTAGTCTTCCCAGATTCACAAAGAACAATATCTGATCTCTTTGAGGAGCTGGTGCTGCTTCAGAAGCCGAGACAAGGGCATGGTGAGACAGTTCCCTAAAAGGTTATGATGGTCCCATATCACTGGAGGCTCTTTGCAGGAAGGAAGATACGACCATTCTCTGTTCAAACAAGGCAGAGACATCTTGTTTGCACCAGGGAGGTGTCTGATGTGCCACATCTCAGGCAGGAGAACCATGGGAAACCCTATTCTAATGAACAGATCTAACATGACCAGTATCTCCTAATCTCCAAATCGCCTGACCTGGTGCCTACTTAATGGATCACGATGCTGACCCCAGCCCCTAAGGTTCATTGAGCTGTCCTTGCCAGATTACCTGCAGAGCACCAGGACCACCTAGGGTTAATGCTGGTGGATTCCCCAGAGCATTGGCCTGCCATGCCCTCTGCACTGATCCTGGTTTATACAGGTCAGGAGGGCTGCTGGAGGCACTGGAGCCTGACTTCAAAGCACTGCCATGTGAGGGGAACCAAGACAGGACAAGCTGGGGGATGGAGAGCAGAACAGGGTTACAGTCATCCCTAGGAGCCTCTGCACACCCTGTATCATATGTGGATGGTTGTGGATGGGTGTGTGGTGCTGCAAACATACACAGGGTGTCATGTGCAAAGCGAGCTGCCTAATTTATAGGGCAGGTTGGGTTTGTGATGCTGTGGGCACATGCCTGAACGCTCTGTCCCTGAGAGTCACAGCTCTAGGCACTATTGCCTAGCCTTCCTTGGGTCTGCTCATCCCCACTGGGCAAACAATGAACATGTCAAGCAGCACAGGCAGACTTTTCTGCCCTCCATCTCCTGCTGCAGATTGTCCAGGTCCTGTTCTCTTTCATAGAATCATGGAATGGTTTGTGTTGGAAGGGACCTTAAAGCTCATGCAGTTCCAACCCCTGCCACAGACAGGAACACCTTCCACTGGAGCAGCTGTTCCAAGCCCCTTCCACCTGGCTTTTCCTTTCTGCTTTGAGCCCTGCTCCTCCCTCATCACCTCTGGGTTGCTTGTCACCTCCAGGGGCTCAAACTTTGCTCTTCCAGGCCCATCATCACCACTGCCCTTTTATATCCTTCAGCACAGCCATGTAGCATCTCCTTGCCCACATGCCCTTCAAGCCTCTCTTGTAGGTACAAGCTTATACTCTAAGGGAACTTAGGAATTCCAGTGCTGTTGTCCTGTGCCAGGACTCCAGGAGCCTCTTCACACTTCCCAGTTGACTGGCTGGTACTTTTGGGAAGAAAATGATCTGCACAACACTCCTAGACAGGAGAATACCTCATATTGCAAGAGCAATATGGATTTGGGAGCCCTGCCAGACCTGGCAGCACCATGCCTTACTTCAATGGTTATAGCATAACAAACTCCAGTGTTACTCCAGGAACTAATCCGGGAAGAAGGAAGAGATGTTCCAAGAGACCTTCAAGACCAGGGGCTACCCTGGGCCCCATGTATTCCTTGGTAGGGAGGCCCAGCAGGTTTGCAGCTCCCTGGACCAGCTGAACACACTCTCAGCCCTTTTCACACCATGTACAGACCTGTCCCAGAGTCAAGGATGCTCCAGAAGTACAAGATTTCAGGAGAACACTCTGCACATCCTCTTTTCCCTCCCAGAGGTTTCTCTGAGCTTGCCAGCCCCACTGCAACCTCCCCTCAGTACAAGAGCACAGAAGGCAGCAGGTACAGGAATGTTATGTGCACAGCCAGAGCCAAATCCAAGGAAGCAACTTAAGCTGGCTAGAGAAGATAGCTTGGAGAGTGGGCTCACTGGGGGTAGTCAGGCAGGCAGCACAGAGGCAGCACAAGGGGTTGAAGCTGTGCCAGGGCAGGGGGAAGCCAGCTCTGCCGCGGTGAGACTGCAGACACCCCCGGTGGGGACCTCAGGTAAAGGAGACCCTGAGCAGGAGCTCACTCTTGGGTTTGCCATGACCACACTCCCTGATCCTCACCTATCTCCTCACCCCAGCCTGTGCCACTGAGCTCTCCCCCTCTGCTCCCTGGGAAACTCCCCTAGCTCCAACACCCACCACAGCACAGAGCTTCATCACACCCCGGCCACCCCTACATCCCTGCCCTGCCATGGGGCACCCGTGGGACCACTTGACTGTGGCACATGAGCTCACCATCGGCTGGGCTACAAACCCCCTCCATTGCTGCCTGTGCTGCCACCTCGGACTATCCTGTTGGGTCCCCTGTCTACATCATTCCAAATCCCTCTGCCTCTTGCCAAACCCATCTTCCTCCTCAACTCTTCCTATTCCCCCTGACCTCCTCCCCCTCACCCACCTCTCCCATCCCCACCATGTCCTTGTTGCTCTCTCGCTTTAAGCCTCACCTCTTCTCCAGCCTCCCAGCCCTACATGGCAAGCCTGTCCCCCCTGAGCTCCTCTCCCCATCCCACCGCACCAGGGGAGGTGCAGCACTGGGGATGGAGAGCCCTGACGCAGGGTCCCTGGGATGGGGCAGGCACGCGTGCGGCACACACGTACCGTTCTCAGGGTGCTCCATCTCCCCAATGCTGCCATCGGGTGTGGTGCGTTCATAGTGGTCCTCAGGCAGGGCCAGTGGCCCAATGCGGGGCCCTGACGATGATTTGCTGCTCGGGGTCTCTGACTCCTCCAGCCCACTGTCGTAGTAGCTGTGCTGGGAGGGATCCTGCAGGTCCTGAGCCTGGCTGGTTGCAGAGAACGTCACTCGGCGATGAGGTAACTGGGAGAGAAGAAAAAAGCTGTTGTATCACCCACCCAAAGCAAAGGGGGGTCAGGCAGAGTGCTCCTGCCCAGTGCTCCCAGCACCAGCAGGGTCCATCACCAACCCCACACAGTCACATCTGTGGGGCTCCACCCCAGGCTGAAGCACCCATCAGACACCAGAACACGCAGGGAGCACACCTTGCACCTCTGACCCAGCAGCTCCCTCCATGGCTTGTGCCCCAGCTTCCTCTTCCAGACACAAACCTGGGCAGATGCCTTCTCCCATCACAGGCAAGGTCCCCCATTAGCGCAGCATCCTGAATTACTGGCACTCACCGCATCCTACATCTTGGCACTCGGACTCTGCATGCACCCTGGGTGCTCTCAGAGACACCACCTCAGAGACCCACCTGTCTGAGCCCACCCAAAAGCCTCTCTGATGGGTTCACTTCCCAGCACAGAGAGCTGGTTACTCCATCCTGCACTTTCCAGCCTCTGACCTGACACTATCTCTCATCCCAAGAGATTCAAGGGTCATGTCCGCATCTTTTGTCTGCTTGTTAAACGTTTCAGTGACCCTGCTTTACACTTTCTCTCCCCAGCATTGCCTCATGCTTGGGAGGAGCTGCCTGCAAGCAACCATTAAGCTACATCATTATCCTCCTCCAAACCCTTCCATAAAATCCTTCTTTGTGGTGATTACTGAGGAGTGGAAGGGGTAGCAGGAGTTCATAGGGCAAGAGCAGGATGAGGAGTGCTGAGAATGAGAAACACACCAAGAGAGAGGGAAAAGGCACAAAATTGCCCATAAACATAGGAGGGAGCCCAAGAGAGGAGCTATTTGATGGGGATCTGAAGGCAGTCAGGATAGAGAGGAACTAACACACCATTTAGGCTGATGTCTTGACTACAACTGAGTGGCAACTGGGCATCCCACACATGTACCACCAACGAGGAAGGGGAAGGAACTGAGCCTAAAGGAGGGAAGGAACACACAGGGAGCATTTAGATGAGTTAAGCTGCTTTTTAGGTTGGTTGGACCTGATTAAATTCACCCCAGATGCTTAGAGACCTGATTTAAGTCACTTCAGAGGTGTTATGGCTTTTTTTGGTGCTTTTTTTTTTTTTTGCCTTTTATATTTTTTAAAAAGAATTTGTAGAGAATCAGGGAGCTTCCAGAAGCCTGGAAGTGATCTAAAATAGCACCTGTCTTTAAAGAGGAGAAAAAAGAAGAGCTGGAGAATTATAAAGCAGTTAGCTTAATTTCAGTTCCTGGAAAAATACTGAAACAGATAAAAGAACTCTTTGTAAGTACCTACAAGATAACAAGAAAATGAGTAACAGCCACTGTAGGTTTGTCACAAACAAACATGTCAAGCCATTGAACTCCTTCCTTTGAAAAGACATCAGGCCTCGTGGATGAAGGAGGAGCAGTAAATGTTATGTCTTGACTTGAGGAAGTTTTTGACACTGTTTTAGATGATGTTCTCCCTAAGTAATGCAGGAAAAACAGTGTAGGAGCAGCATAGTACTGTGCTTGGGTAATATAGTGCAATTCACTGCAGGGTGGATGGGAGGCATTCAGAATGTTGGAGTCAAAAAGTAATTACTGCAGACAGGCCTTTCAGCTGGGACGATGCATCAAATGAAACTCTTTGGGTTGTGTCCCGAGTCCCTCCAGCCTGTATTTCCATTACCTGCTTGGCTGGCAGATGTGGAATAGATCTGTCACATTTGCACACCGCACAAGCAGCAGGTTGGCTGAGGGACTGGGGGTTACCACAGATCCTGGGTTGATGATCCATCAACGTGTCAATCTCACACCAACAAATGCATCTATATTGGGATGTGCAAACAGTAGCTTTGTCCTGGAGTCACGCAGGGATGTGTTTGCTCTGCAGGGCTCAAGCAGGGCTGCAGAGGCAGAGCTGTGTCCAGGCTGGGCACTGCCTTTGAGAACATGTGCACCAGGGGAATAGAAACAAGTAGTAAGTAATGGTAATAAGATTGAGGAACCTGGTTTGGGGAGGAGAGGGCTAAGGGTGGAAAAGACACAGCACTCCTCAAGCTCATAAAAACCTTCTGCAAAGGCTTTTATGGCTGCTTTTGGCCACAGACAGACAGGAAGGAATGGCCTTTACTTGCAGCAGCAAAGACCAAGGTTAGCCACTACAGAAGAAAATGCAGTGGTAGGTTAGCTTAGATTGCCAACAGATTGCCAAAGCAGAAGTGCAGTCTTCATGAAGGGATAGGCAAGAACCTCCCAGGAGGAGCTGAGGTCAGGGCAGTCCTGCCCACTGCATGCAATGACCCTACAGAGGACATCCTACCTCTATAGGCTCTGCAGCTGCATAGAACCTTGCAAAAGCCTTCACTGTGCAGACCTCACTGCCCAACATAGAACCATAGAACGGTTTGGGTTGGAAGGAACCTTCAAAGCTCATCCAGTCCAACCTTCCCCCTGCAATGAGCAGGGACATCTTCCACTAGATCAGCTTGCCCAGAACCACATCCAGCCTGGCCTGGAATGTCTCCAGTGATGGCTCATCCACCACTACAGGTAAAACCTGTGTTTTACCACCCTTGTTGTAAAGGATTTCTTCGTCATGTCACCATGCCAGGCAATGCTATCCCACCACTGCTTCCTCCTGTACTCCGAGTGCCTGGCTGAGACTGCTTCTTCATCACTGGGGCTCGTTGAATCACAGAATCATTTAGATTGGAAAAGACCTTTAAGATCATCAAGTCCAACTGCAAACCCAACCCTGCCAAGTCCACCACTAAACCATGTCCTTGTAAATGCCACATCTACACATCTCAATGCTTTTGCTTTCTCTCCGTGCTTGTAAAACCCCAGACAAGCAGCCAGAGCTCCTTGGGGTGCCTGCAATAATACAAACAGCCTCAGAAACCCAGCCTGTGACAGCTACTATCCCTCCCCTGAGGGGCCCACTTCCAAATAGCATCACTTTTACCTAAAAACCACCTCTTTTAAATGTCAGACCCTGCCTGGCAGCCCTCAAATGGGCTCTTCTCACTGCACAGCAATCCACACTCAACCCCACTCCCCTCCAACCCTGCATGGCATTCATGGGGTTATTTCCACCCTTGTCCTCTACACAGCCCTGGCAGCTTGTGCCTGGCTGAAGCTCTCCACCCGGAGAGCCTTGCTCTGAAGTCACAGAAAGACACTGAATCAATTTGTCTGGCACTGACTTACAGCAATTGGGTTTTGATTGACCTTTCCCTGCGAGGTTAAAGAGCCTTTCAGCACACAGCATTTCCTACACAAGAAGTTGCTTGTACAGTGTGATCAAGGCACGTCTCAATCTTCTTTTTGAGGAGTAAAACAACCCGGGTTCCTTATGTCTCAACCTGCAAGCCAGCAAATCAGTTCTGTGATCTTCATCTTACTTGCCCCAATTCTTCCCTATTCCTCCTCAGTGGTAATCCCTGCAGAGCTGCTTGTGCCATCTCACTGGGGCTGTCTGCAGAACCTTGCTTCTCCTTCCTCTCAGGGTTTTGCATCCTAGGACTGTAATAACGTTTTGGTGGGAGCACTGTGAGTGCTCACACTGAGCTACTCATGCAGTGTGACCCTTAAATCCATTTTAAAGTCAGTGCTTTCCATGATATAAACCAGCATTGCCTATTTCACAAATCCAAGCTTTGCATTTGGCTGTGTTAAAATGCACTTTGTTTAAATGGGCCCAGTTTACCAAGCAATCTGGATTGCTCTGCATGACTGCTCTATCCTCATCATGATCTCCACTCCACCAATCTCTGTGTCAGCTGCAAATTTTATCAGTGGTGATTTTATATTTACTTCCAGATCGTTGATTACAACACTGAATGGCAGCGGACACAGTGCTACTGCTCAAGAGCTCCTCCAGGAGAACCTCATTCCATGAGGATTCCCAACCTACAACTGCCTTTCTTCACTAAGCTGTTGATAAACCAGATCTTCATCTAGCTAACAATGCTTTGCTTCTAATGAGGAGTGCTGATGCAAAGTAATAATAATAATAGCATAATGCATTATCAACTCGGCATCTTCACCCAGCTCCAAGTCGATCAGCTGCACGCTGTAATCTTCCACCAACATTAAACCAGATCTGCTGCTTCAGACCCGCAGGTATGCCTAGAGCAGGTCCTGTTCCTCACCGTGGGCAGGAGCAGATGCCTAAGGAAAGGTTTAAGAACTGGACCTGTCACATAACGCCACTGCCCAATATCCCTTCCCATCAAACTGCGTTGACTGACGTCAATGCTATTTCCATCACTGAGTTTCCTGCCTCAGCTATTAATCCAGTCACTCCCTGGGGCTGGTGAGGACAGCATGCACTGCACGCAGCATCCCATCACTGTTCCAGCTGGCCCATCCTGGGGTCCTTAGCTCCATTAACACCCCCAGATCAGACAGCTCCTACTCTAGCCCTTTCAAGACTCTTTGGCACAAACTATTTGACCCTATTATTTCAAACTTCACTCTTCCAGGAGTGTGTTCAGTGTTGAACCAAACCTGGTTCTCAGCACACTGGCAGGTACTGCATCCTACGTTGTTATGTCTCAGTCCAAATTACCAGAACTATTTATTGAATACGTTTGCATTTTTCCTACATAATTAACCATTTTGCAATCTCCATTTGGGAATGACAGTTCCTGGATTCCACCTCTTGCTAGCACATTTTTTAAAGCACTCCTTACTGCGTTCAGCTTGTCAGAATTGATTTTCCCCCAATGTCTTTGGCTTTCCTTGTCAATTCTCTACACTCCATAACCATTCATTTCTACTAATTGCCATACACTCCCTTCCCTTTTCCTCCCTCCTTCCCCCATCTATTGTTTTGCTGTTTCTAACTGCTGTCTCCACTTTGCTACTGCACTAGAACAGGGATTTGGGGCAAAGCTGCCTATTTTCTTAGCTGAGAAATTGTGGCTCCGAGAAAAACTCCTTTCAAGGGCTCCCCGGTGCCTGCTTTTATATCCCCAACAGGGAGACTTGCCTGCACCAGTCTCTACATCCAAGGAGCAAATGAGCCCCTATTCCCCCCCCCTGCACTTTCTGCAGGGAGCACCAGCACCAATGGCTGCCTCCAGCAGCAGTGGATGCTCTGATGAAGACATTCATCCCCTGGTAAATCCTGTGGGTTTCTGCTGTGCTGCAGCTCAGGTTTTTTCCCTGAGCAAGGAACTGTTTGCAGCTCATACATTTAATGCCCCCCATTCTCTGTGAAATGCATTCGCTCTTCTCTGACTCCACGCCTGCTTTTGGCCTCAGCAGCATCCTGCAGCAGTGAACTCTCTGCCCGTGTGCTAAGCAAAAAAAGCACTTCCCTTTGGTTTTACATCTGCTGCCTGGTAATTTTTCCTTGAAATCCTCCTGCCTGCAGGGTGATGAGGAAACATGAGTAATTGCTCCTCGCTCTACCCCTTTCCAATTTCACACATCCGCGCTGCATCCCGCTCCGCCGTGTCCTCTGTGAGCTGCAGCGCGTGGCTATGTGCAGCCTGTCCTCCTGCAGATACCAGGGAGGTCGGGCCAGCCTTGCTGCCCTCCCCTGTGCCTGGTCTAGCTCTGCACCAGCGTTTCTGCAGTGAGGAGGACAGGATCACACCCTCAGTTCTGGTTTTGGGGCCTGACAGTAGCAGGGGCTTGTTTAAATAAGCCATTTTCTCCCTAAAAGCATACCCCAGCCTGGTAGCACACTCTGAAACCCCCAACACCAGTCTCTGCCATAGAATCATAGAACGGTTTGGGTTGGAAAGGACCTAAAGATCACCCAGTTCCAACCCCCTGCCATGGGCAGGGAGCCCTCACACTAGACCAAGGCTCCTCTGTTCTGATGATCTCCACCTTAAGGGTCCCCACCCATGGATGCTACAGGGGGACTAAGGGTCCCCATCCCTCCTCAGCCACACTCTGCTCTCTCCTGCCTCATCCCTCATGGAGACCTGCACCAAGATGATTCTCCTTGCTAAACCCAGGGAAAACAAACAGCCTAAATGACAGCAGTGCTATGAAGTATCAGGGCTGTGGGTGTTGCACCAGCTCCCACAAACACGCAGCATCACCCCCTGTGCAGACCACATGTGCCAAGCAGCAGGAGATGCTGGTCCCCATCTGACAGGCCTGAATTTGTGCTGTTCACAAAGGAAACCTTAAAATCCACCCCAGGCACACTTTTCCTGCTATCAGGAATGGTGCAGAACAGCCCCCATGGAGATGAGCTGCTCTGCTCCACCCCCCGAGCTTCGATGAACACAAGAGTGGTGGAAATATCAACATTGATAACTACAATGTTGATATTTCAATGCCATTAGCTGCTGATCCGAAAGCAGGATCCGCGGCTAATGGGCTCATCTGGCAGCTTCCAATTGCTCCTGCGCCTTCCCACATGCCAGGAGCCTCAACGGCCTTTCAGCCAGCTGCCAAAGGAGCTTGCTTCCCCAACAGCCGCCACAATGCAGCAACTCACAGGGCTGCAAGTGAAAGGCAATGTCAGACCAAATGCCCAGAATATAAAAATAAGTGACAAGGGAGCCATTGTAGCCCACGAGTTAGTCAACTCCAGACTCATTCATGAGCCCTTCTCTTTTACAGACCAACCTGGAGCTACAGAACATCCCTGGTTACTGTGAAAGAGCCCAGAAAGATGAGCCCAGAGATAGTGCCCCAAACTGCACTTTTCATGTAGGGAGGCTTTGCAGCATGTGGGAATGATTATATTTGCTAGTGTCATGTCTGGAGAGGAGCACAGCTCCAGCACAGTGCAACACAGGCTTCAGAGCAGGAGGCTGATGGGAATACTATGCCCATGGAAACCAGGGCAAGCCGCAAGGAAAGCTGGACCTGAATTGCCAAAAGCCATCCAGGGCAACGCTCTGGCTCTAGGAAACCGGACACAAGCTCATTGCCATAGCAGTCGACCATTTTACAGCTCATCTGAGCAACAGCTTCTGCTGGTGCTTGGGGGTGAAGAAGGACTCAGAGCAGATTGCTCTTCCAATCACTCCCTGTGCTACCCCAGCAGGTCACCAACCAGCCATGCACTGACATTTGGAGAAGAAACCTCCCCAAAAGCATCCCTCATTTCTCCTGCACTCACCCTCATACCTGGGGCTGCCAGACCTGCATCACCTGCACATGATGTAAAGAGCTCACTGTGATACGTGGCACCAGGCAGAGCAGAGCGATGAGGGAGAGCAGTGAGCAGCAAAGATAAATGCCACTGCAGCTTGGCATCATTCTCCTTGCACCTATGGTAACCCTCTGCTCCTCAAGGGTTGTGCTTCTCCCTCTGGCCCTCTTCATGGTCTGGGAATCCTGTCTGCCCCAGAGGTACCTCCCTGCCTTGCCACAGCATTGCCAGGTCCCGATGTTCAGATACACAAGGGTTAATTGTTGCTTCTTAAAGTGGACCAAACCACGGCAGAGCTGCAGTTCCCAGCAGTACTGGCTTGCTCCTTTCCAGCACAACATGAAGGAATTGAGGAAAGAGCTTATGTAGAGCAAGGGAATGGGTCCCAGTAACTCTGCCTGCTTCGGACAAAGGAAGGTTGGAGCAACCAGGCAGGATAACTGCCTGCCTGGAGCTCCAGCCAGCACTAACAATGGAGGGAGACAGAACCAGCCCTAAGCAAAGGTGTTTTCTGTGCACCTCCTGCATTCAAAAGGACCATTCAGACCTCCCAGAATTCCCTCACTGAAGGTGGTATACCCAAAACAAGCACTGATAACTCTGGACACAACCACCAGCAGACCTAAAGGCCCAGCTTTCTGATCTGCCAGTCTGGTGATTTGCTGGGGTCACCTCCTGTGGCTGCAGAAGGCACATTAGCAACAGGGATGACTGTTCTGGTCCATTTGATGTTTGAGTAACCTGCTCTAGTGGAAGGTGTCTCTGCTCATGACAGGGGGTTGGAACTGGATGAGCATTAAGGTCCTTCCCAACCCTAGTGATTCTGTGTTAATGAAGTCTTCTTTAATGGCTGTTCTCTGCCCATGAAGCCTTGTGTCCATCCCTACCCAGTGTCCGATGTGAGGGTTGTTCCCAACAACCCTTTAGATGTTTCACTGCTCACAAACAAGTTACAGAAGGAATCCATAACTGGAGGAAAGATGCAGAGGACTCCATGGGAATCACACCTCCCAAGCTATGTTAAAAGCAATTGCTCACTCTTCTAAGTGTCCCTTTGCATGGCATCCATCGCTGGCCATTAGCAAGTGCTGACCTTGCAGACAAGAAGAGAGGTGCTGCAAGTCCTGCTGAAATAATGATAGCAGAGCAGCCATCCTAAAATGGACAGCAGATCCCGAGGCACTATTTAATGAATAAATCTGGGTAAAATGTGGGCTGACTCCACATGGGTGCCCTGAAGCCTCCTGAAATTTGCATGATGCTCAAAGAAGCCGCCAAAGCCCGGTGCCAACCTGCCTGGTCAGATCGAATTTATCTAACTCATAGCAAGATCTAACGCAATTAGAAACCCATTTAGACAGCCCGAGGACAGAGATTGCCTAACCTCTGTGCCTATCAGAGCTCTGAGCCCATCAAGGATGTGCAATTTGGCTTTTCTTTGGTTGTAATGAAGACTGGAAAGGAAAATACAAAAATAAATCTTCTGAAGGATGAATCATAAAATCTAAAGGGGTTATAATCTTTATGGAATAATGTCTAAATTGGACTGACCGTGGTGTCCCAAAATGTCTATCACCTTCAAGCTGATAATAGAGCCATTTTGTAGATAGCTGGGATGGAATGGAAATTGCTCGGGACACAGAAGGTGGTCTCATAAACACATTAAAACCATCTGAAGATCCCAGGGAGAAAAAGGGTTCCAGGACTGGGAGTAACACTTGAATAAAGCCCTTGAGGAATCCAGCAGCTGGAAAGTGGGACAATAATGCTGGGAAAATAATGAGCTAATCTGGCTCCCAGTTGCACCCAGTGGAGCTGACAGATAGTATTGAAAGCTCCAGGGAGAGCAGGGGGTCCCAAGCCATAGACTCAGGACTCAAAGAACCAAGAATGCTTCAGTGGCAGACCTGGCATGGAAAAAAATGTCAATTTGTTGAAATCAGATCATTTTTCAAGCAAGTTTCTTGTTTCTAACTTGGGGCAGGGGGGATATCTTTGCTGACATGCAAGAATGAAAAAGTGATGCTCTTGCAAAGGTAATTTTCCCTTCAGCATTCAAGCCAAGTGTTCATTATGAAGCTAAATTCAAAAGGTCAGTGAAAATCATGCCTTTAGAAATTATTAGGAAATAGATATTTAAACATCTGTATCCATGGATTTCCTTGAGCCACAATAGAAAGAAAATTGCCAGTTCTTGCTCATTTGTTTTCAAATAGAATATTTTCCTCTCATGGCAAGCCTGTTTTCTAACCACCTCCATTTCCACTGGCAAAGGGCAAAGCTTTTCCTTCGTGGACAAGGAATTGTGTCTATTCCATGAGTCTGTGCACAAACACACTCTAGAGCCTTCGCTTTAGTGGGCTGCAACCAACCTGCACATAATGATACATGAGGATAGTGGGTAAGACAAGCCTTCATCTGGAGGGGTCAAACAGGTAAGACAAGGAATACTGTAAGGCTTGTTAAGGCCACTTGTCTGCCAGCACTGGGCTGGCATTACCACTTTCTGGCACAGGACCCTGGGTATGGATGAGTTAAGGACAGCTTTCTTTTAGCCTGTCCTCAAATCCTGGGTGAGCTGTCAAGTCCTTGGGCCAGACATTGCAGATCATGGCTCAAGAAAGATTTCCTGAGCATTAGGGAATGTTTCTGCACTGTCTTCTCCAGGCAGTGCACATGCAATAGTCACTAAGGAACTGTGATCTCCTTGAAATGCTTGGAAAAAGAAACAGCCCAAGCTCCTCCAGGCACTCCCAGGGCCTTGAATCACAACACCCAAAAAGGTCTTGCCCAGCCTGAATAATAACGAAGAGCTCTTAAAACATCTGAAATACTGATTTGGCTTTCTTCTGGGCTGGAGTGCTTTTGATGAAGAAGCAGAAAGATTAAGAGATTAGTGTAAGAGGAACATCAGACACCACATTAGCAAGACATTTAGAGCACGATCTCAGTCCCCGGCTCAGACAAGGAGCTCCCCCCCCAGCAGGGATGGATGGATATCTGTCAGAGTCTCCCAGCAGCAGCTTTGCAGCTGCTCGAGAGCATGGGGGAGCTTGGAGCATGTGAAAACCAGGCCACATGGGAGCTAAATAGCTCCAGGCTTTCAGGTTGCTGGGGCCTTTGGAGGTGTCTCAGAGGAGCTAAATCAGGGCACTCTGACTACTTTAATACAGAGCAGGATCAGTTCCAAGGGAGAGGGGGGGATTTGTTGCCCACCCAAAGTGATGGCTTCTAAAGACACTGTTGGTGAAGCCCACTAAGACCAGCACTGCCCCATTTAGATAGTTTAGATGCCACATTTAGATAGATGATCATGAAGCAGGTATTTCGCAAGTAGAGGTGCTCAGAAGGATGTTTACCTCCTGGGGCAAGGGCATCTTTGGGATCTATGGGCAGGATCCACAGGGCATGGCTGTGAATGCCAGAATGGATGTAAATAACCGACAAGCTCTCTCCTACCCTCCTAGCAGGTCACTGCCACAAACCTACTCTCCCACCCACTCTTCCTGTGAGCATCTGAGGGACCGAAGTAAACAGCTGACAGTATGGGAAGACATTGATGCAAAACAATCAGTAGATGTTTTTAAGGGATCTTTGGGAGTTGTTTTCTTTCTGTTCACTTATCTGACCTCCTTTTCCTCTTGTGCTCTCAACTGCTGGGTTGAGTCAGGAAGCCCACTTAGGGAACGAAACCTATACTGCTGGTGGGATAGGGAAAACAGGTCCTCAAGGATACACACTGAGACGTCCAGAAATGACCAGAAAGTTAGACAGAAGAAGACGATGTCAAGAGAGGACCTACTGGGGGCAGGCTGAGTGTGTCCAAGGCACAGGTGACCCTGGCTCCCAGAGGTGGAACCAAGACTGAGTTTTGTCCAGGATGGATTGATGGATGCTGCAGTCAGTGTCAGAGGTGACAAGAGGGGACCAAGGTACCAGAGGTGGCCTGTGCCCCTGCAGCCAGGCTCCTCCTCACCCATGCTCAACCCACCTCTGCCTCAACCAAACAGGCTGTGTGCTTCCCAGGCCATTGAAGAAGGGGCCAGGGGAAGAGTTCCTTATGGAGCAATCTCCATCAAGCATTTTGGTTTCTCCCAGGAGCAGAGCCTGGGTTGTGTAACCGCAGCTTGGATGGACTGGCATGCAGGGCAGTGCGTAGGAGCACAACTCTCCCATGAAGATGGGCTGTGCCCAGGGTTTCATGCGTAGGTGCTCTCACCCAACAGGTCTGCGTGGGGATGAAGGGTGGAGGGGGAGGAAGGAGCTTTGGGTTTGGCACAGGGCTCAGCTCCATGGGCTGCCTTCAAAAGAACATGCCAGCAAGAGACAGATTTGGCAGGGAACCACAGGGGCTGAACATCCAGGATCCCAAGAACCATGAAGGGGAACTTCTGATCCTTGTGACCCACCCCAGCCCCACATGAATCAACCCACGCACAGCTCCGTGGCTCTTGCACAGAGATCCTGGGTGGATGTCAGCTCAGGGGACACAACCACAGAGCATCCATAAGTGCAGAGCATCCATAAGTGCAGAGCATCCACAAGCGCAGAGCATCCACAAGCGCAGAGCATCCACCCCTTCACCGTTACCCCACACCCTCCCAGAGCTGCCATCCCCACCTGGAGCTGACACAGTTCCCATGGATAGAGCTGCTCTGTGTCCCCTCATGCTCCCCCGCAGCACCCCACCCTGCCCTACATCACACACCCCCTCATTACCCCAGCATCCTCTCCATCCTGTCCCAGCACATCCCAGCTCTGTCCTCACCGGGAACACCCCCACCCTTCACCCCATCCACAGCCTCCCGGCTGCTCTGTGGGCAGAGGGACCACAAGGAGCGCAGGGAAACACCCTGCTGTGTTTTACCCTGGGTTTGGGTGACGGATTCAGCAGGCTGCAGGGCTGGGCACTGCTCCAGGCTGCTCTGTGCACTGCAGCTGAGAGCCCGGCCGAGCGGGCAGAGCAGTGCTGGGAATATCAATCAGCACAGCCTGGCCCGCACAGCCAGTGCTTTCATCCATAGGGATCCACGGCTCGGCTGGCAGAGCCGGCCGCGGCATCGGCCCGCACTCAGCATCTCTCTGCAGCGGGGGCAGCGGTGGGGAGGGGAAAGTGATGGGAAAGGTGGTCCCTGCCTGAGCAGGGAGGGATCGGGAGAGGGATGGAGCAGCAGGTACAGTTGTGACAGAAAAGGGAGGGGGGAAGAACTCCCCCAGATCTATGCTAGGAAAGCCGGTGTTCACCACAGACCAACACTGGCTCCAAGGGCATCAGGCAGAGGAGAGCCTGGGGGTCTGAGAAGCAAGAGGAAGAGGAAGGGCAGAGAGGAATGAGAAGCATTTGGCACAGCAGGGTGGGAGGAGGGGAAGTGGCAAAAGCTACAGTTCATCCAGCAGCCCAGCCTGATGTGAGGAGCCCCAGGCAGGCAGCACAGGCTGGGTGATGCTTCAAGGGAGCAAAGGATGAGGTCCCAAGTGCTGTAGGGCCAGGGACTGTGAGGCAGGAGAGCCCAGATGCTCTCCCCAGTGGTAGAGGGACAGTAAACCCCGCTGCCTCCCTGCAGACACACTGCTTATGGAGGACTCATCACCTGCCCAAGGCTGCACGTTACGTACACCCACTGTCACCTCCCACTGCATACACCCCACTGCCACCACTCCACACACTACAGCTTGCACATCACCCCGTGCCCCCTTCCACAGTACAGGCTGCACACACCCCACTGCCACCTCCTGCCAGCACAGGTTGTGGCTCATCTCCCACGGCTGAAGCTCTTTGATGCCCCAAGGTGCTCCCGCAGGCACAGGCACCCTCCCTGCCATAAACCAAAGCTCCCCAGCACAGACCTGCAGGAGCCACTGCACATTCCTGCCTTGCTTATGGGGTTCTCTGCATCCCCACCAACCCCCCAAAGCCAGCAGTGTATGACCCACTCCTCACGCTCCCCCAAGCACCCCATTGATGCTCACAAACACTCACAGCTGTTCTGCAGAGCCCGGCCACTTTCCAGCACAGAGAGAACTCAGCCTCTGGGACCTCACCTACAAGATCCCTCCTTTGGTCTCCACACACCAGAGCCACAGCTCTGCCCAGTTGATCCCAGGATCCAGAGCTGCTGTACAGTGCCTGGGAGCTGCTCCCAGCACAGCATCTACCTGAAACTGGGGAAAACCAGGGCAGGTCCCCCATGAACCCTCAGCTCCATCTGCAGCTCGTTGTTGGATCCATTTATCAGATCATTCCACGTGAACGAGCTTGAGAAAATCCACTGACCCAGGACGGTGGGAGCCTTTCCCAGACATCTGCCAACACCTAAACCTGTAATTTATGGAGGCTCTAAGCTAAATTCTGAGACAAGACAATTTCATTTCTGCCCATTACAGTTACAATATCCCTCTTATCCCCCCCTGCAGAGAGTAATTAATACTGCACTGTGCTCCTGAGCCTGCAGGCAGGTGCAGGCACCTCTGCTGAGCTCGCAGCAGCACTCTGGAGTTAACACCACTCCAGCAGCTTCCCGCATGGTGGGGGGCTCTGAGGACCCGGGGCAGGCTGGGTTTGTGCAGCTGGAAAGGATGCAGCAGATCCCTCCTCGGTATAAAACAGCCCCAAAGGATGGAGCCTGGGAGACGGGCAGAAGAAAGAGACTCTCCCCACGCGTTCTTGCCCCAGGTTCATCAAAGAGCTGCTGAGGACAAGGAAGGAAGGGAAACTCCTCTCTGAAAGTTCCCAAAGGGAAGCAGATAGCAAGGCTGAGCCAAGCCCCCAGACTGCCCTGCCCAGCCCTGCAGGGACTAGTTATTTGGGTGGTTTCTGGTGTCTCCTCCGCTGCAGCCATAGCATCTCCCCGCAGGTCCCAGCCCTGCCTGCCTAGGAGGCCCAGACACTTCCTGGATGGTTCAAGATAAAACCTTATGCTGTTAGCAAAACAAACTAGGAGGCTGTGAGAGCCAAGGCTGGCACAGGGCTGAAACCACCGAAGCCAGAACCACTGGTTTCCCCAGATGATCTAATCTCTCCCAGCGCCAGAGCTCCTCTTTCTCCAGCAGCCTGGTGCAGCCTTTGGGAGCCCGTGGGGAAGAGGTGAAGCTGGTGTGATGGGCACAGGGTCTGCTCCAGCTTGAAAGAAAAACCATGAGAAAGAAGAAGGGGTGTCTGGGGAATGGGGTCCATGAGTTGTGATACTTGGCTTCAGGGCCTGGGGAAGGGGTGATGTGCAGCTATGGGGATCCATCCTCTCTCCATTCCACTGGAGACAAAAGCCTGAGCAAGCCCCAGGGCAGCAGCATCACCCCCAACCTGCCCGCAGGAGGGGCAGAGCCATCTTCATGGCCAGCATGGCTCCATGGCCCTCCCGCAGCCCCACCGCCGCCGGCAAGCTTGCCTGGGAGCAAGGGAGCACCTCTGCTTTGTGCAAGGGTGCCCATGGCACTTGGGGTGGGGGAGCATCCTGCTTTGGGTGCTTCCCCCCCGGCGCTGCTGACGCACTGAGGCTCCATCTGCAACTGTGTGCGTCCTCATTCCAGCACTGCGGCGGGCGAGAGGCATCTTCCAACCCTCACAGCAGGATGTGGGTCATGCCAGCCAGGCAGGGATCTGCTCCTCCATGCGCTGGGACATGGGTGGGTCTCAAAAGGATGTGGGGATGAACCAGGAGAAGATGTGAAGGAGGATACTGGGGTGGATGGAAGCTGGGCGGGATGGTCCATGGCTCAGACTGCCTCCATGTCCACACATGGGTGTATGTACATGCATGCATTGTGAACCATGTCCTGGAGGAAGCTGCCTCCTTAGGGGGCAAAGCAGTGACTGGAGATGGGAGATGTCAATCTGATGAAGGGGGTCAGTACCATGAGGCGTCTGGACTGGCCCCACTGGGGCACAGTGGAGGGCTTGCGGAGATGACTGGCCCACATGAGCATCACCTCTGGGTGCTGCAGGGCCTGGGTACTTCAGTGACTGAGGATGTGGGAAAATATGGCTGGGAAACTGCTGGGAGAAAAAGCATTTTCAGGGGCAGCAGGGAAAATAAGGCACAACCGGTCAAAAATAGAAAACTTTATTGAAGTTAATTCCAACAGGGCAGCTGAGCTCAGCCCCACGGCAGGAGCCCAGCCTGCCGCTCACTGGGATACAAAGAAGGGAGAAGGGGTCTCCATAGGGCACAGAGGATACAGCATGGTGGGGGAATGGAATGGGTGGTCCTCACCCACAGGAACCCAGGAAGAAGGCAAAGCCGCAGGCACTCATTCCCCCTCTCCATCCCTAGCTTAGTTAAGGACAGACCCGACAGGCGCCAAAGCAGAAACGTGGTGCAAGCTAACTGGCCAAACAGCCCAAGAAAAGAGGGTCCTGCAAGCTCCGGGCTCATCCCACAACCTCCTGGGACAGCTCCAAGCTCCAGTGCACACCAGCAAGCAGCCCTTCATAGTCCGCAGCCAAGTCCTACGTCTTCCCTGCCCCACACACAGCTGAGACCCTGGCTAGACCAAGAGCAGTGACCCGAGCACAGCACGCAGCAGAGACCCCAGTGCCCCTCTCCTCCAGCCCATAGCACAGACCCGGCCCCAGCACACGGCCGGACCCATCCCGCCTGGAGGAAACATCCCAGCCACCCGGATCTGCACTCCTTCTCTGCAGCATGGCTCCCACAGAGCCATAGCTCCGGGACCAATGCTCGCACTAAGGGAAGCCTGGTTTTCACCACGTTGGTTGTGGCAGAGGGCCCAAGCCTGGGGGAAGCCAGAGCCAGAGCCTGGGAAAAAGGCAGAGCTTTGCTCCTCCACCCAGCCCCACCTGCCTGGGCAGCCGCAGCGGGTGCTGAACGCCCTTTTGGGCAGCTTTGTGCAGGGATGGTGAAAGGTTCGGCCACACCAACAGAGCTGGGTTGGCAACAGCAAGGCGAGTGCCTTCCGCATGGCTCCCTGGACAGGGGCACGGCTGGAAGCTGCCTGCCCAGAGCTGTGACAGGAGCAGGTCCAGTGCACCCTCCCCACGAGTCAGCCCAAGCAGATGGACAGATGGGAGGGTGGGCATTGCCCTCCTTGGTGCTCTTAGAGCCAGTCCTCAAAGGGATTCAGGTGGGATTGCCTCCCCAGAGCCCCACATGCAGAGGCACACACATGCAGCGCCCTTTGCATCACCATCACCCAGGCAGCGCCACCAGGACCCAGCCCCGGGCGCTTTGACAAGGGCTCTGACAGGTTTTGGCCTCTCCCTCACCATCCCCATCCCTTCCCCATCCCTTGACCAGGCTCCGTGGCTCGGCTCCAGGGCAGTCCTCAGCCAGCCCCCCCGGGCCACGCATGCAGGGCTGGGGGCCAGTCCAGGCTCACTCCCACACCTCTGTCCAGATGGCTCCCCGGTGCAGCGGGGGGGCCGCTGCCGGCCGCAGGATGAGCTCTCCTACCTGCTTGTTGGTGTATTTCTGGGGGTTGGTGCGGTAGCTGTAGTCCGAGTACTGCTCGGAGCCCGTCGAGTTGTTGTCCCCAGTGCCAACAAAGGTGTTGGTGGCCGGCAGGTCCTGCACCACTTGGTGCTTCTTGGAGGCAGAGGGCGACTGAGGCTGCAGCTGGATGGAGGGCAGCGGCGAGTTGGAGCGGTAGTGGCGACCCAGGTCTGGGCTGCCCGGAGGGTAGTTGAGGGGCAGGTGGATTCGGGGGCTGTCACTGACAGAGTCGTTCATGAGGTTGAACTTGAGCGATTTCTGCAGCCCCGTCTCCTCCTCATCCTCTGTGGGCTTGGGTGGCTTTGGAGACTTGCTCTTCTTCACCTTGTTCTTGCTCTTACTGCTCTTGCTGGCCTGCTTGGGTGCATACAGGTCCTTGGTCTCCTTCTTGCCTGCCTGGTAGCCGCTCTTGGCCTCCCGCTGCCGGCAGTAGCGCACCAGGACAACCAGCACAATGACCAGGGTGACAGCCACGATGCCGGCGATGACTCCAAAGAGGATGTTGCTTCGCTGCTTGCTGCGCTCGTATTCGGGGTCTCCAGCAATGTCAATGTCGAGTGGGGTGTCCAGGCTGTGCCCCACCAGCGTGTCCAGCAGCGTGCGGTTGGCCAGCGTCTCATTGACATAGAAGTGCACCAGTGCCGTGCCGTGCCGCGAGGGCTTGCCCTTGTCATTGACGCGTACCACCAGGCGATGCAGGCCATGGTGCTTACGCAGGATCTCCTTCTCCAGGGTGATGTCCCCACTGTGCGGGGAGATCTGGAAGAGCTCGAAGGGGTTGCCTCCTGTGATGCTGTAGATCAACTCTGCATTGACACCAGAGTCAATGTCCTCTGCCTTCACCTTGCTCACCTGCTGGCCAGGGCTGGTGTGGGGCAGGATGTGTTTGTAAGTGGCATTGGAGGGTGAAGTGATGAAGGGGGCATTATCATTCTCATCTAAGACGTTGATGGTCACCCCCACATAGGCAGACCTGGGAGGATCCCCACCATCTACTGCCTTGAGTCTGAAAGTGTACGTGCTCTGCTGTTCCCGGTCAAAAGAGATGCTGGAGAGAATGGTGCCAGTGCCATTCTGGATGACAAAATCCCCGTTGTCTTGCTCTACTGACAGCTGGATGCGGGCATTTTCTCCTTTGTCAGCATCGATCACCGTCACCATGCCCACAGGGCTGAGGGGTGGCATGTTCTCCATCACTGAGAAGTTGTAGCCACTCAGCATGAACTTGGGGTCGTTGTCATTCCTGTCCATGACGTTGACGGCCACAGATGCTGTGCCCTTGAGGCTGGGGGTGCCCTTGTCTGCTGCCACCACCAAGAACTCATAACGCTCCTGTTGCTCTCGGTCCAGCACCGCCTTCACCCGGATCTCCCCAGAGTCAGGGTCAATGGCAAAGGATCCCTTGGAGGAGGGGTCTGTCACCAAGGAGTACACTAGCTTGGCATTGGAGCCACTGTCAGCATCGCTGGCACTCACTTCCATCACCAGGTCATCGGGCTCATTGTTCTCAGGGAAGGCCACCTCAGTGAAGCTCTGGCTGAAGACGGGTGCGTTGTCATTGACATCCATCACCTGCACCTTCAAAGAGTTGGTGCTGGAGAGAGGCGGGTTCCCCGAGTCCACCGCCACAATCTCAATGGTGTAGTCCTTCACTGACTCATAGTCCAGCGGGGTGGTGGTCTGTAGGAAGTATTTCTTCTTGCTGTCGCTCCCTGTCTCACTAGCCTGCCGCAGCTGGAAGGGGACATCACCCGCCACCACGCAGGTCACCACTGCGTTTTCACCCTCATCTCGGTCGGACACTTGTACCAGAGCTACTGCTGTCTCTACTGGCACGTCCTCCGAGATGTTGGCCATGCCATCCTGGTGGGTGACGAGCCCTATACCCCGAATCTCTATGGAGGGTGCGTTGTCATTCATGTCCTTGATGGTGACCACCACCTGGGTGCGGGCACTTTTGGGGTTGGCCCCCTTGTCCTTGGCCATGACGGAGAACTTGAGGATGTTGACATCCTCGCGGTCGATGGGTCCCTGCACGGTGATGAGCCCCGTGGTGCGGTCCAGGCGCAGCAGCCGCCGCACCATGTCTGAGGCTTGGTGGAAGGAGTAGTCAATCTCAGCATTGGCACCCTGGTCTGAGTCATTGGCTTTCACCTGCAGGATGGAGGGAGAAACAGTGAGCAGAGGGCATGGTGACGTGAGCCCCTCCACAAACCACCATGCTTCCCACCGTGGCTTCCTCTGGGGACGGCTGCAGGCAGGGGGGGGAACCAGGATTTCCTCTTCTGGGGCCAAGGACTATGGGGCAAAGAGCCTGGGACCGGCAGAGCAGCTGGGAGCGGCCCTCCGGCATGAAGGCTTCTCCTTGCTCTTCCTGCGAAACCGGCTGGGCCGGTTGGCCATGCTCCCTTCCCGGCCAGCTCCGGCATGCAGGGAATCCTCCGGAACCCATGTGCGACCCAGGCAGCAGCAGGGAGGGACCATAAACCCTCCCCAAAGAGGAGCTCAAGCAGCTGCCTGGTTGAGGTGAGGAGGGAGGAGAGGATGTGCGGAGCTGCAGCAGCTCCATCACAGCATCCAGGGACTGGGGCTGCCTGAGTGCTGCATGGTACCAGCAGTCCCTGCCTGTCTGTCAGGAGCTCTGCATTCACATAAACCTGCCTTTACGCCTATTATTTGCTTTCTAAAGAAGATGAGGTTTGTCTAACATTTGCCTCCCTAATCGGCTCTCCGAGCAGCCTCTTCTCTGCACCATTTGCTGCTCTGCTGTTATCTTGCTCAGCAGATTTGGATGGAAGAACTAAAAGTTGTTAAATGTAAATTCCACCTTTTACCTCCACTCACAAAAAAAGGCGGAAGTCATTTTCCCCCTGAAAGATAAAAGCTGAGCAATGGCAGCAAGCGGCGGCTCAGCCCATTCTCCTCCTGGCCATGCAGCTCCCTTATCTACTTCCAACTTCCATTCTCTTAACAGTGAAAAATGAATTCTTAAAACATTCACATCAGAATTAGCAAGCAGATGAGAGCTGGCCGCGCTCCGCTTATTAAGATGGCAGCTGCAGATAAACACATGTCTGCTACTATCATCTCAGTGCCCCCTCCAAGCCAAATCCACCACAATCCATTCCTTCAGGCTCCGTGGGCCAGTTTGCACTGCTGCCTGAGTCAGGGCAGAGACCCTGTTCCCTGCAGAGAGTAAGGCACCCCCGGAGCCATGGGCAGCCCCCCCAGACAGGCAGCAAGGATGCTGCCTGCCCCCCATCTCCTGTACAAGCCTCAGTCTCCATGGAGAGTCCAACAGAATGCAACTTATGAAAGGGTCTATGTCTTGTCTGCAGGCAGCATTGAGATGGGTCTGGCATGAAGCCAGGCTCCCCATGGACCTCGGGTCCCAGCCCTCTCTATAACCCGGAGCCTTGTTCCCGCACACCCGCCACCCTGCTGCTGTCCCTCGGATGTGTCCTGCACCTTCCTGTGCATCCCTTACACCCTCATTTTAGATGTGACACCCCAGGGACCTGCCTGCCCACCAGTGACACCATGCTCCTATGATTTGCAACCCTCCCTTCAGGAACCAGGCAGCAAGCAGCTGTATAAATGCTCCCTGGGTTGTCCCTGCTGCAGCCAGGCAGGAGGGGAGCTGGGGAGGAGAAGAAAGGCCCTGCACTCACCTGCAGGACCGAGTGCCCCACAGGGCTGTTTTCAGATAGCTCTGCCTCATACAGGGCCTTCTCGAACTTGGGTGCATTGTCGTTCATGTCCAGGATGGTGATGCGAAGCAGGGCACTGCTCGCCCGCGGTGGGTTGCCTCCATCCTGCACCTTGATGGTCAGATCATAGGAGTCCCACTGCTCCCGGTCCAGGTTCCCCATGACAATCAGCTGTGGCTGCTTCTCGTCCTGATCCTCTGCCACCTGCAGCCCAAAGAGCTCCTGCGCCTCCGGACCAGCCGTCAGCTCATAGGAGGCAACACCATTGGGGCCCGAGTCCCGGTCCATGGCCAGGGGGATGGGGAAGAGTGTCCCAATATTGGTGTTCTCAGGGATGGAGAGGGTGAGAACAGGCGAGGCAAAGTTGGGGGTGTTGTCATTGATGTCGAGCACCTCTATCTGTCCCTCGAGCAGGCGTGGGCCGCTGCTCAGGATCAGGTCAGTGATGGACACTTCGAACTCCAGGAAGCAGGGCTCTCCGGGCAGGAGGTGCTGGCACTCACGCAAGCTCTCCCGGTCGATGGAGGTCTCTGTAGTGTAGATGTCCCCAGTCTTGCCGTCCACACGTAGGTATGGAGCCCCCACTTCCAGCTTGTAGAGGTGCCCCACGTCTGGGAAGCCATAGTCAGAGGCCAGGCTCCCTATGAGGGTGTTGGGGGGTTGTTCCTCCTGCACTTTGTAGACCACTCGTGTCCCAGAGACCAGAGAAGGGAGCTGGAAGAGGAGCCACAGGCCCAGGCAGGATGCCAGCGGTTTCATCCTGCGCTGCAGGGGAGCTGCAAGGAGACACAGACACCAGACGTTAGGCAGACCCAGGACCACTCTGTCCACAGCCAGTTTCCCTGCATCTGTTTTGGGTGCATGGCCCCAGAGGGAAGGGGCTAGCAGAGCTGGCCCCAGCAGTGGTCCCCTGGCAGCCTCTGCACACAAGAGCCCTGGAGGACTGGTCCTGGCTTGCAAAGTTTCTGCAACGCCCTGTTCGGGTGAGCAACCCCATCATTGAAACCCCAGCCCTGGCTTCCTGCAAGTGACAGGAAACCACTCCTGCCACTGTCCACCCTCTTCATCACCACACAGGCTGTAATTAGACCCAACGAGGCACACTGACAGGGTGGACTGCATGCAGCCCTGCCAGCAACCCGATGGGAGCCGGCCAGGCTCTGAGACAGCTTCTCACCACAGGAACACAGGAGCATTGTGTGCCACGCACTGCAGGGACACTGCCTGCCACGCACGGCGAGGACACAGAGGCACTGCACCCATCTGCCAGCCCTGTGGAAACAGGAGATCCCAAAGGGGTGCAGGGGCTCTGCCGGGATGCTGCCTGGCTCTGCAGCTGGATGCTGCCCATCCAGCACCGCAGGGACATGCGACACTGCAGGGATGCCACCCATCCAGTACTGTAAAGACACTGGGCACTGCAGGGATGTAGGGCTGCCTCCCGTCCATCACTGCAGTGATTCATGGCACTGCTTGCACTGCAGGAATACCACCCATCCATCACTGCGGGGGCACTGCCATGGCATGGAGAGAGCAGCACTGCCCTCCCTGCACTGCCAACACAGCAGCACTGCCAGCCTCTCACTGCAAGATACGAAGCCACCACCCATCCAGCACTGCAGGGATGCAGGAGCCCCGAGATTCATTGCTCCTGCACTGCATGCAGGGCACTGCCATCTGCCTGTGGGCACTGCCCACCCCTGTATTAGAGGGGCACAGACTCACTGCCCACCCTGCAGTGCAGACCCCAAAGAGCTGACCCTGCACCTCCCCGCTGAGCAGCGGCACTGCACAGCCCCAGCACGCTGCAACGGCAGGCACAGCATCTCCCCTCTGCTGCTCAGTCACTAGGCAACCCCACACCCTGCGCCAGCAAACGCTGTTCCCTCCGCTCACTGCAGACACACTGTTCCTTCCCATTCCTCCCACTCCAGACTGGGACACTGCACACACACGCACTGGGTGCCCACCCCCCTATTGCAGAGGCAGTGGCAGACGTTCTGCCCCCCTGCATTGCAGGGACACACACTGCACACGCTGCACCGCAGGCACCCAGCACTGGAAACCTCACAGTGTGCACACACTTGCAGAGGCACTGCAAGCCCTTTCTGCGCCAAGCCACAGGCCTTGTCATCCAGCCCCTGTCTGCTGCCATGCTTGGCCACCAGCTGTCCTGTCCCCTGCTTTCTGCTCTGGGAACGCACCTCCAGGGTCCAGGCACTGAGCTGTGAGCGTGAAGGGTGCAGCCCAGATCACCAGCACCCCAACATCACAGGGGTTGGGTGCCCCAAAATCAACAGCCAGAAGCATTTGCCATGGCCCCACAGCACCAACCCTCTCAACCACTCCCCCATCACTTCCTCTCTCCATCCTCTGCACCAGGTCTGTGGGATGGGGGAGCGCTTCTCCTCCATCTCCCCTCCATGGTGCCACACAGCAAGTACCTAATCCCTGGTGATGCAGGCGTTGTACAGATCCTCAACAAGTGGAGCATCCTGCACTGTCCACCCTGGTATTTCCCACAAGACAGCATCTCCCGGTCCCTCCATCCCTCCTCTTCCCCATGGACAAATGCCCCATCCCCTCCCTGGCAGTGCTCAAGACCAGGTTGGATGCAGGGGCTTGTAGCAACCTGCGTTTGTGGAAGGGGTCCCTGCCTGTGGCAGGTGATTGGAACTGGATGAGCTTTAAAGTCCCAACCCAAACCAGTCTGGTATTCTATGACTCTATGATAAGTGCCTCATCAGTGGCACAGAAGAGAAGCAATCTCCCTCCACAGCTGAAAACATATCTCTTTCTGGAGATGAAACGATGGTGCTGAAGCCTAGCTTGATGCTGCTCCCTTGTCCTACCCTTCATGCAGGGAAGAGGTACTCCCACCTCGCGGAGAGCATGCACAGCTGTCCAAACCAGCAGAGAGATGTACATCCCCAAAAGGAAGGGAAGAGGCGATCAGGACTATTCTATTCCCACATAGGGCTGAGCATGGAGGAGGTAAGAAGTTGAGCAGAAACACAACTCCTTTCTGTCTTAACACAGTCAAACCCTAGCAACACATGTGTGTGCACTGCCTGCATGTACCTATGTGTGCACTATTGGGTGTCTGAAGGAAAAGGCACACATGCCCACATGTGCACTAGCAGGCTGTGCAGGCAGGCCACACGTTTGCATGGAGCACATCCATGCCTGCACCAGGGCAGCCTGCGCACCAAACACGAGCTTGCACTCCTGCACGTGTGTGTGCACCGAGCAACATGTGTGCCTGTGTGGGGGACCATGTGCGCATGTCCCTGCTGCCACCGGGTGTGCATTCGGGTGATGTCACCCCACACGGGGGTACTTACACCGTGTGTGTGCCCCGGCTGGGTCACACGCGTGTCTGCACACAGCACACGTGTGTGCTCACACCAGACCCCTACAATTGCCTTCATAGGGTGGCTAAACCCACACTGAGCTTCACTGTGCTCCCTTTGGCCATGGGGAGCAGTGAGCATGGGGAGATGGGGGATACAGGCAGCCATGGATGCTGGGAAGGAGGTCCCAAAGGACACCCCATCCGGGAGCAGCACCCACACCCACCTCCGGACTGTTTGCACAAGCCTGTTTGCACTAGGCTGGGCCGTGACTGCCGATGACGTTAGCGTTATCCTGACTAAGCCTTGGTGTGAGGTGGAAGATCGCAGGTAAATGCGAAAGTTTCCGACCCAGTGCAATGCCTCACAGAGCCCTGACTGAGAGCCGGGAACTGGAAACGCCTGTGCCGGCCTTGGAGAGGGAAGGGAGTCACCCAGAGGTGCCCAGCACCTATGGTTTCTGCTCCAAAACAGGGGCTGGAGCCTGAACCTAAGCCCCATTCCCACAGGTGATGGAATCCTCCAAGCGAGGAAGAGAGGGGCTGGGGATCAGAGCGGGACCATCACCCCACAAAGGGTGTGAGGGGCTCTGGTTCACTGGGTGAGGAATTCAGCTCAGCGCCTAAGGGTGCGAATGACACAGCGCAGACGTGAGAGCCCAGAGCTGGGCGTGAGGAGGAGGAGGAGGAGGAAGGCTCCACCACCGGGGAAAAGCACGTCTGTGCAGGAGACAGAGGCTTCCCAGGGGCTGGTCCAAGGCATCGGGCTATTTTCCCATGGGATCTAAGGACCATCCCACACTTTCTTCTCTGGTGCCAGGCACCTTTTTTCCGACCTGCTGGCAGAGCACAGAGCACTTAGAACTCAAAACCCCTCCCAAAACAACTATTCCTCCGCACACACAATTCTCCCTACGGGGAGAGTGTGAGAGAGACTGAACCACATGAGAGAGGCGTTAGTCACGCTGCTTAATGCATGACTGGGAAGCTCTCAGAGGACAGTGGCATGCAAAATCCGACAGAATTCAGCCATCCACCCCCCAGAACAACCCAAGTCCTAATGAGAGAGAGGTTATAAAGCGCCGAGAACTGAAGCAACTGCTTGAACAAGCCTGTGCTGCCTGCGATTCCCACAGCCCCTTGGCCCCGTTCCACAGAAGGCAGCACCGCTCCCGGAACGGGCACCAAAGTCCACCCTCTTATTGCTCCCAACGGCTGATTGCGTGGCTCGGAGCCATGCTTACAAGTCCATCCAAACCCTGCACTGAGCACACAAGTCCTAATCCTCCAAACCCCCCCTCAAGCTCTTCTCTGACACTCGGAGCTGGATGTTAGAGCTGGAGCTACATCCAAGCAAGCAGCAAATGCAAATCACGGCTTCAGTCCAAGCACGGGGTTGGGATCAGGTATCATATAGTCCAAAAAACGGCCACCGATGCTCAGTCCTGCTTCGCAGGCACAGATAGGCTGAATCTGGGCATTTCGTGGCACGTCCCACGGTTTCCTTAGGCTCCGGCTGCCACTGCGGCTGCTCGGCATTTACACAGCCTGGGCCCAAGCGCCCCAAGCCGGAGCACCCAGCGATGGGGAGCCCCACTCGCTTGTGGGCAGCTTTACCCCCAAAACCATCACTTAGAAGCCGCACAGTGATGAAAAGCGGGTGAAGCCAGGGGCCCTCCCTCCTCCTGCCTCCTTCTCCACATCCTTTCCAACTCCAGCAGCCAGCGAGGCAGAGACCTGTCAGAGTGTCCCCGGGCCGGCAGCCTCCATCCTCCCACCCCGGGGGGCCCCCATAGCCGCTCCGGGCTCCTGTCCCCTCCTGCCGCCTTCCCAGAATGGACGGGGGTTCTGGGGGAAGGAAAAACTGCCGCGGGCCTAAAACACCCCGGCAGGGCCGCAGGGAGCGGCTGGGGAGGGGGGATAAAGGATGGAGGAAGGGATGCAGCGAGGCCGGGCTCGGCTCCGCGGCCCCCGGCGGAGCGGTCCGGGCTGAGGCTGCCGCGGATGGCAGCGCCCCTCTCCGCCGCTCCCTGGGGATGAAACGGGGATTCTCCGGCCAGTCCCGCACGGACACCACGGGAGAACACCACGGAAGCCGCTCTCCCGGCACCGGCTCCACACCCAGCCCCGCGCACGGCGGCGGAAACCGGGATTTCACTCGCACAGACACCCCGCTCCGGCAGCGCACCCCAACACACAACCGCAGCCTCGACACGCACCTCCCCTCTACCCCATCGCCCCCAGGGCACACGCACACGGGTGTGCACAACAGCCAGACCCCTTCATCCCGCTCCTCCCGCACGGACACACGGAGCCCCGCTCCCAGCTCACCGCAACTTCTCCGGTTCCCACGCACAGCGCGCCCGAGCCGCGCTCACACCGGGGTGGCAGGAAGGGGGGAACACACAGCCGGGGGTGGCAGGAAGGGGGGGACACACAGCCGGGGGTGGCAGGAAGGGGGGGACACATAAACGGGGGTGGCAGGAACGTGGACACCCCCCAGAGCCACCCCCGACGGGCATAAACCCACCCAAACCACGCTCTCGCTCCGACACAACCGCGCACCCACAGCCAGCCCCCTCCGCCCGCCCTGCCCGCGCCGCACAACAAGTGGCAGAGCCGGGCGGGACCGGGCACCGGAGCCGCCGCCCGCGCAGCCCGGTGCAGAGGGACCCGGGATGCTCCTAGCGCCGCTCCCGCGGCCGCCCCGCTCCGCGCTCCCGCACAGCGCCGGGGTCCCGCCCGGGGCATCCCGTACAGCTCCGCAGGGTTCCGCAGCTCTCCGCGGCCGCGGGCGGGAGCTCCCGGCCCTGCCGCAGCTCTTACTTGGATGCGGACGGCGCTGCGCTCCGTGCCGGCCCCTTGCGCGCTGATCCAGCGGCGTCTGCATCGCCTCCTCCCCGCCGGGACCGGGCTCCCCGCACCCCCCCCGGCTCCTCTCGATCGTTATCCACGGATGAAAATCAAATTAAAAAAAAATAATAAAAAAAGGGAAAAAAGGGGGAACACAAAAATATAAATCTTAACGTCCCGTGGGAACCGCCCCCCTTTCCCCGGCCGGGGCTGCGGCTCCTCGGCGGAGCGGCGGCGGCAGGGCTGGAAGCAGCCCCGGTGGGCAGCTCCGTCCGTGCCCGCCTCCGTCCCTCGGTGTGTGTGAGGATGTGCAAGGGAAGCGCAGCGCAGGCACGGCCCCTTCCAGCCCCCCCCCCCCCCCCGCTGCCTCCGCCTCCCGCCGCCACCGCGGGGAGGTGGAGCTCCGGCTCCTTATCAGATCCCGAGCCCAGCCGGGCCGGGGCGAGCGGGCACCGGGGCCGGGTAGAGCCGTTTCAGCGCCGCGGCTCCCGACCCCGTGGTGGTGGAGAACGGGGGGTCCCGCAGCCCCCCGGACCCTTTCACCCCCCCGACCTCTCCATTCCTCATCCACTCTCGTGTGGGACGGGTCTCCCTGATGCTCTTATCTATGTATTCACTCGTTTGTTTTTTCATCCCGCTGCGCTAAGGGGTGGGAGCAAGTCAGTGGGGGGCTGTGCACACCTCTCTGCGCACCCCGTAAACCAAACCGGGCTCCCAACCCGGCAATGGCTCCCGCAGCCCTGCCCATGCCTTTCCAGGCACTGTGGCCTGGAAAAGCCACTGTACCCTCCCGTCACACCTTGGTGAATCACGCTTTTATTGCAGTGTCGGGACTAGGGAGCAGAGAGCATTTGTGAGCTCCCAAAAGCACCTGCGAGCTCTGGCTGCCCTTGCGGTGCCCTCGCAAGCTCTGCTACCTCGGCTGGCCCCATGGGCTCTCCGGAGAGGCCTGGGGACAGCGTCCTCCAGGGATGTCGCTTCCCTCGGTGCCTCTGTGTGTGCGGGGAGACAAAACGCTCCCTGCCAGCGCACTGGCTCTGCAGCACGGCCCTGCCAAAGGCCTCAGCGCTCTCAGATGGAGATGCTGGGGTGGCCCTCGGCACCGTGAGGGCTGCTCCCCACACAGCACCCGCAGCCCCCGGCCCGTTGAGGAGCACTTTTCCGGCCAGGATGCTCGCAAGCCCTTTCAGCTCGGCCGCAGCGTGCGGCCGGGAGCACCGCTTGCCGCCGAGCCACGCCAACCTGTTGCGCAGCGCCCATCGCCGCACACATGCTCAGCTCGGCTGCGATCACTGCACCATCTAGAGGCTGCGCAGCCCCGCTCCGAGCAGCCCTGGCTCCGGCTCAGCCCAAATCACACCGCTTTCCCCCCCCAAGAAGGATGCTCAGCCCCTGGCAAGCCTTCTTGTTCCTGCTGGGCAGGAGGAAGGGGCTGGAAAGGAATTTGTCTGGGTGGGAATCCCTGCTTTCTGCCAAGACTTCCTGCTCCTGCAGAGATGTCGGCTTCTCCACATCCATGGGTTGGTGTTTTCTTCCCTAGTGTCAATTCTCATTAAGCCAAATTAGCAGAAGATGTGGAGTGAGAACCCAGGGAAGGTCAAAGCCCACCATGAAAGGGCAAGGAAAGAAGCTGCAGCGTTTGTCAGGGTTTACCCTGCTGATAAAGCTGGTGACCAGCACAGAGAGGGGGAATAAACTCCTTGGAGACAATGTGAGGTTTAATTTACCAATCAATGACAGCCCTCTTTGGAGGGCCAGAAAGCTGCATCAAAGGGAAGAACGAAAGGAAGTGACCCCATCATCCGAGGCTGGCTCTGGGGCGGTGAAGGCAAACTGAAGAGCTCATTGGTGGCTATAGGTTTCCATTTTGCAAGAGGCACCTGTAGTCATAGTCATGGGTGTCGGGAGCACCCAGGAAACTGTCCATGCACCCAGTTAGCTATTTGGTAGAGAATGGTGTCTGCCATCTATAGCCTCTGCTTGGGCACGTTTTGGAGAGGCAGGTCCAGGCTTTATGGGCACAGGGGGGACACATGTCCCAGCCCCCTGCAGCCCACAGGAGCTGCTTGGCAAAACCCCTGCACTCCCCATAGCACCTAATGGCCAAGGGAGTTAGTGGGACCCCATGTCCAGGCCACTGGAAGCCCGGCATCCCAGGGGTGATTTCTCTGTCCTACCTTCCTCCTCTGCCCGAGGCCTTTGAAAGCAGCCAGGCTCCTCCCAGAGTGCTCCTTGCCCTCTTGCAGCAAGGACAACCTGATGATGGCATTGCCATTCCCTGCCCTCTCTTTGCTTGAGTGTTGTAGTATGAGCCCTTATAACATCTCTTTGCCGTTTCTCAGGAAGCAGAGCCAGTCTAAGCAAAGGGAAACCATCAGACTGCAGCTTTGGCTGCAGAGTTCTTCCATGAGACCCTCCAGATCCTTCCCACTGGCCTGCCCTGGTGGTGGCAGTGCCACCAGGCCTGGGAATGCTGTTGGAGGCGCTGCCTTGCCCCGTGCAGTGGGTACCCCATGCGGGGATGCTCTGGCATCACACAGAGACAGCTGCTTCGTGGTGCCGGTGGGGCCTTGTCTGAAGAACAAAGCCTGAGAGGGAAGAGCATCCAGCTAAATCTCTGGGAAGGTGAGAAGAAAGGGAAACATGGAGAGCAAATGAACCTTACAAGAGAATAAATACCCCCTCCCCAACACACACACGCAGCAACCTGGCTGCCGTCTGCTGCAAGGAGTTCAAAGGCTCTTCTGTTCTCTCTCATCAGCTCTGGGCTCCACAGGAGAAGCAGCAGTGCGGATTTGGGCAGCAAATGCTAATAACACAGATGTTCTGACAATTCGCTTGTTTCTACAATTAAAAACAAAAAGATCCTCAAACCCCAAATGCGAGGAAATGAGCACATTAAAGAACTTCTCCTCTGCATGCCTACCGCGTAATGAAGGGCTGCAGGTTTGCGGGGGAAGGGGATGGGTGGTTTCAGCCTGATCCAGAGCGTAAGCAGGATGCAGCAGCAGAGGCACATCCCTCGGACCACACCAGCTGGACAGCATGGCCAGGAGATGCGCTGGACATGGGATACAAGTGGCCAACCGTACTCCAGGATGGATGGATGGATGGATAGAGGGGCTGAACGGATGGTCGCTGCCTGTCTTGCCTTGGGAGGTGCTTGCTGCCGAGTTCTTGGGAGGTTGTTTTTATTACTGTTTTAACTCTTTTTTTAACCTTGTTTTTCTCTTGGCTGCACTTTCACTCACTCATTAATTTTGGTATTTTTCTCACGGTATATAACCCCTGTCACGGCTGCCATGGCAACAGGAGGGAATGTGCTCAGCGCTAAAATATGCTCTCAAAAATAACAAAAATAAGACAACAGAGGCAGCTTCTGTGGGCTGCTGCAAACGCAGGTCTGGCCCGGCTCGGTGGTGACGGAGGATGAAAGATCCTGCAAGCCGGGGAAGCCCCTGAGCTCTTGGTCCTCCCACAGCGCTCAACCCACCTCGCATCTCAGGGCTGCACCATTGCCATGCTGGAAGCTCCTCCTGGGATGGACCATTGGGGCTGAGCATCACCGACCTCCTCATCCAGCCCTCAAAGCTCATCCCCTTCCTCAGGGATCACTGTCCCCAGAATATCACTGCAAATGAGGGGGAAACATGGGTAAAAAGGCAGGAGAAGGGGGTGAGGGCATTGCTCAGAGAGGGGTTTGCTGGTCTCTGGTGGGTTTTCAATCCACACATGGATCCCTGTGTCAAGGAACAAATGAAGACGTGAGGTGCCCAGAGTCAGGAGCCCCAACCAGCATGGCATGGAGGGTGAGGCTTGTCACACAGATCTATTGTCCTCTTTCTGACAGGATTCCCACTGAGGATGAGAAAGGCAATTGTGTTGATACAGTAGACTCGGATCTCTCCGAGGCATTTGACTTACTTCCACCTGACATTTTGATTAAAACTTGAATTATAAGGAATTAACAGGGCACATATTAGATGGATTAAAACTGCTTCCCTGGCAGATCTCAGAGGTGGTTGCTAATGGGTAGATATCAGTAAGTAGCACTATTTCTACCTACCTCCCCCGGGGACCTGTTCTTCGTCCACTGCTATTAAACATTTTTATCAGTGATGTAGCTGAAGATATGAAATCTTTGCTGGTAAAGCTTGAAAATGACACCGAGAGTGATGAGATAGAAAGGAATGAGGAATGGTTTCGTGCTGAATCACCTGGTTAAATGGTCAGGGTGCATTTGAATACAGATAAACACAGGAATATATCTGGAAGTGAAGCTTGCATGTCAACCCTCCAGGCTAGACCTTGGAAAGCAATGACTCTAGGCATGCTTATACAGGTGGAGATATGAACACTGGCTTCCCACCAGCAACCAAGGGAACTCACTGAAAGCTCTTGCATGAGTATTTGCCTCATCCAATGATGCAGTTTTGTCCAGAAAGGGGAATTAGTGCAATTAGGTCCCCCCAGGTGAACTTGGTGGGCCCAGCTGAGGGTGTCTCAAAGGGAAGTTCACTATCAGAGCACTGCATCTGTCACCCACACTCAGACAAATGCAGGGACATACCCAGAGACCTGACCACAGACCTGACCACAGGCTGGAAAGCCAGACCTAATGATGTTGTTAGGTGCTCTAGGACCTGGCCTATGTCCTCCTGTGTGAGGAACCATTAAATCCCACAGAAAGGTGTAACAAGTGCACGTCTGGAGCTGAAGAGGGTCAGATTGAGCCTTGAGTTGAAAGCCAAGTGTCCTAGAGGTGAAACCATGTGAAGGTTGGAAGAACTTTTCCCAGGGAGATGATGGGCTCAGCCTTAGTAAAGAGATTACATCACTCTGTAAGAAAGAAACCATTTAATCCAGCTCCTGGAGCAGCTCTGAGGGTGATGTGCAAACAGGCCAGGGTGAGTGACTTCCCCTGGCCTGCAGGGACCCTTGTCCACCTTCTCCCTTCCCTTCATAGGCCGTTGGGAACAGACTGTCTGCAGTGCCCTGCAATTATTCACACAATGATTAATCAGTCTCTTGCTCCAGGGGCCAGACGGACTCCTGCAGGGATCAGGAAGGTTCCTCCAATCTCCAGCCATCCTCTGCGGCACCAGAGCTTCCTTCAAACAGAAACAGCAAGAGCACCCAATGTGAAACCCTGCTGCCAAGTGGAGCTTTGGTGCTTAATGCCCACACTGACTGTGGGATTCAACTTGAGAAGAGCTTCTCAAAGACTATCATAAGCCTGTGGGGATGCTCAGCTTCCCCAGGCAGTGAGCCAGCCCCAGGGGTAGCACCATATGCCCATGCCAGGGACTTGGTGGCCTCCCTCCCATCCCTGCCTCTGGCACTCGGTTTGTTCCCCTACAGCCTCAAACTCTTGCTCATGGGGCTTAGCACGGGGGCTCCTGGGAAGGAAGCAGCCAGCTGCACTATGCATGAGGTATGGGGGTCCTTTGGCACCCTTTGCTGCCTTCCCCCCCCCCCTGCACCCTTGAACTGGCATGGTGCAGGTCCAGGAGCAGGCAGCCTTAGCCATGCCCTGGCCAGAACACTGTTGGGTTTGTGTCCTGCTTGTGCTGGAGCTGCTGAGGGTCTGGCAGAGCTGGCATAAAGGGACGAGAAGCTGGAGAGGAGCAGGAAGAGAGAAGCACTCTGGAAGCACAGGAGCCAGCTGCATCTACCCCATCCCTGCTGCTTTCTAAGCTGGCCTCACCTCCTTTGGGTGACCTCCTATTCGTATCTCCTCCAAGAAGAGAATTATCCCCATTTCCTGCTTTTGTTAGGGCCCAATGGTCTCCTGCCTGTCATCTTACCTCCATCCAGCCCCCTGCTGCTGCTGGGAGATGTCCAGCCCTGGAGACAGTCTCTGTGAGCAGTTGAAAGGAGGTTTCCACATCCTCAGAGCAGGAGCTGTTGGCTGTCGGGGCAACCGTGACCTGCCCTCCACAGCATCCTCCCTTTGAGCTGCAGTCTAAGGGAAGCAGGAGGAAACCTGGGGAGAGGAGACCAGCTCAGACCTGCCCTGCCCAGCGTGACTGACACAGGGACAGGACACACAGCAGCAGAACTCGGCTCATGCTCTGACTTGCCCACAGAGACTGGGCTGGGCAGGAGAGGAGCTGCTCTGTGCAGGGAGGAAGGGAGAGGCTGAGCTCCCCTCCTGCTGCTCCTGACAGGGCACAGACCCAAGGAGCCCTGGCCACCCATGCTCCTGTAGGGCTTGGGGGTGCATCACGGATGGGCATCACGGCAGGGAGGGTGCTGGGTACCCACCATGGGCCATGTGCCATGGTGGGGTCAGAGATACCATGAGCATGGACAGCAGGAGATGGAGAGCTCAGGGTCAGCATGGACGTGGCAGGAGATGGCAGGGACAGACGGAGGGGTGAGGACCTAGGGAAGGTTGGTGGATAGAGACAGCAAAGGAGGAGGGAGGTAGAGAACAGGGATCCCATAAGCATCAGGAGGGTAGAAACAAGATCACTGTGGACAAGGAGGGCAGGAACAGTCAGCCCTGACCCTGGGAGCTCATGGATGGGAAAGACCAGGGCAGGATGGGCTGGGAATGGAGGAGCGCTGAGGCCATATGGGCAGTATCTGGTGGGAGCTCAGGCAGCAGCACAGGCAGAGGCCTGGGGCCAGCAAGGGGCTGGGATGGGAGGTGATGGCAGTGGTGGACCTGCATAGCCTTTGCAGTCATTTGGATGCGGTTGGAGAGTTGTGTTTGCCCTGAGGGCATGGCACTGTCTGTCCCTTTATGTCTGCTCTTTGTTTGCTTTGCAATATCCTAAAGCCAACAGTGTTCCAGGGCAAAATCCAGAGGAGTGGATTGCAGTGCTGAGCAAGTGACAAACAAACTGGGCTCTGCTGAAAAGTCCAACTGAGACCCTCTCACCAGGGGCACAGGTCCCAGCAGTGGGAGCCCTGAGCAGCAGGGTTGGCCACAATGGTCCTGATCCAGCACCATGCAGAAATGGGGTATCCCTAGAGAGAGAATGAGCCTGATCTAAGAGGGCTGGAGGGCTGGAATGTGAGATCCTTGTAAAGGGACCTTCATGTGGAGCTGGGGAATGTGCCAGGGTGCCTGTGCTGGTGTAGGGATCAGCTGGACCTGGGATGCAGTGGGTGCCATACTGGGGGTGGGATGCATGTGGTGAGCATCGCTGTGCTCTGTACACTCCCTGTTTGTGCCCAGGAGCCAGGATGATGGGCACATCGGTGACACAGAGCACAGAGCAGCTCGTTTGCCTGAGCATCATTGCCCCAGGCTGGGATCCAGCACCCTGGGATCCTTCAGCCCTCCTGCCCCTTGACAAAGTCCTTCTGTCCACAAAGGCCAGGAGGTCCCCTGGTCCATGCAGTAGTGTGTCAGCTTGGTACCACATTGTGCTCTCCCCACAAGCAGCAAGGCCAGGGAGGCAGAGGGAAGGTGGCAGGACTGTGGTGAGGCAGCTTCAGAGCAGGTTCATGAGGAGCAAGATGTGTCCAGGGAGACCAAACTTTGCCCATCCTGGTAAACAGAGAGCATTGATTGCTCCAAAGCAACAACTGACTCAGTCTTCCATTCCTCTTGCTCACAGACACAACTTGCAGGGCTCTGAACTTCTGTGTGTTTATTTTAGGACAAAGGCATTAAAGGGAAAACATCAAACAACAAATAATCTACATGTGTCCTGGCTTCCCAGGCATTCTCTGCTCCCCAGGGCATGCTGGCAGGTACAGCCTGTGCTGGTGAGTCCCACATTGCACAAGCATGTCTGCCTGTCCCCAAGCCCACAGCAAGTCCAGTCCCTCCACATCTCCATTCATCCAGCCTCTCAGAGCATAGGAACTCATTCTGGGGGGGGGGGGGGGGGGGGGGGGGTCCTCCAGCTTTCTTCAGGCTTATTTGCTGCATTGGTCCTTGCATTTGTATTCCCCTTCCAGATGGGGCCTGGGGACTCAAGGGTTTGCTCAGCACCTAATGGAGCAGGGTGCCCTTTGAACATCTATAGCATCTCCACATAATCCTCTAACACCTTCCTCTGTTGGCTGCCTTTCCTGTCACACAATTGCCAATGCACAGCCAGTGGGAAGTGAATGAGAAAAGCCTTGTGTTGGTGGGCTTTGTCTGAAGTGTCATCCTGGAGGATGGCTCCTTTGGCCTCAAGCCTTCTGCGGTCACCAAAGTGCCCAGCTTGAGGTAGCCCCAGGACCAGGTCCAGCGCTCACCAGTCACTGTCCCACCAGGAGCTGCAGCTTCAGCCGCGATGGCTCACGCCTGTGAACAGCCTCATTTCATCTCCAGAGGAAACTCTTCAAAGCCACCAGGCACTTTGATTTCGGGAAGGTTTTCATCCCTGTGAAGATAAGAAAAGCTCCCTTGGCACAGTGCAAGGGCCCCGAGAGGCACCGCAGCCCACATGCCTGTGAGCCTGGCAAGAGAGGGGCTGAGCAGAGGCAGGCAAACAAGTCCATGGCCACTTGCGTCACTGCTGGCCTGGCACAGGACAGGAGCTGGAGCTGCACTGCTGGAGCCGGAGCCCTGCCAGGGCCAGTGGTGGTGTGGGGTGACCCTGGATAGGCTCAGCCCCTGGGGTGGCCACCTCCAGGCACTCAGGATAGGGCTTGCAATAGGGTCAGGAGGTTGGTGAGCATTGTGCCTGGTGGGGCCTCTTGCAGGGATGAATGTGGTACCCAGGGTCTGTGCTCAGCTCTGGACCCTGCTGCCCAGAGGCTTGTTTTGGAAATGAGTGGAGTGTGTCCGAATTTGAGAGCTGTGAGATAGGAAAGCACAAGAGGGACCAATGATGGGTGGCACAGGAGATGAGGTGGGGACAGGGCAGTTATAACAGCACTGCTCCACCACATCAGTCCTGCAGGGACACCAGGTCCACCAGTGATGTGCATGGTGCTCAGCACCTCCTTGTCCATCTTGGGGATGCCAGAGTGCCTTATAGAGCTGCCTGCAGTGTCAGTTTTATCTAGGGCAAAGGGGCAGCTTCCAGGCAGGATAATGTGTTCTTCTTCCTTGCCCTTCTGTTTCTCTCTGTGACTCCATGCCTGCAGTTTTAGTGTCCTGTGAGACACCAGAGAGGCCCAGCACAAAGGGGATCATTACTGTGCTGGAGCATTACATAGGTGGAGCAAGAGTGGGCAGGGTTAGGCAGGAGTGAACTGGAGAGCTGCTGGGAGCGATGGAAGGAGCACAGGAGCGCCTGGGAGACCTGTCCTACTTTCTCAACAGTTAAGAGCCAGGGCGGGGGTCCCTCCTGATTTCATGTCCTCAGGCCCCTGGCATATGCTATGGGAAGCTGCAGTGGGGAATTCCAGGCCAGCATCCCCCCGGAGCATCCTGCAGTCTCTGCGGTGCCCTGTGCTAATGCTCTAGAGGAAGGTGCACGACCGCCCGGGGCACAAGGCAGCAGGGGAGGCCCTTGAGGGAGGTGTTTGCTCTTCTCTTTGCCAAGGAAAGCCTGGGGCAGAAACATTCATCTGTGCCAGCTGCTGCCTGTACCCCCATCCTATGACAATGGGGGCTCAGAGGGGCTGGTTTGAGGGCACAGTGAGCTCCAAAGGACTGGAGCAGGCAAAGAGGTACCCGCTGAGCATCAGGCCCTCTGCTGATGGGGCTGAGCTTCCTTGCAGGGGTCTTGTCACAAAAGGTGTTATAGAAACGTCTTTCTCAGATGGTTTTGGGTGTGTTTTTTATTCAGAGTCAGGTATTTAAAACCCTGTGAGCCTTTCCGTGCCCCTCCACCTATTTAGGAAAGTGGGAGGGGAGGAAGTGATACAACAGATGCCATCATACATTCTTGTTTTGCAATCCTATTGTTAGCATTGAAAACACAACCCAGACCAGCATCAGTGCAAGGCAGCACGCCCAGTCCCTGCTGGGACAGCAGCCCATGGGGACACCCTGCCTGGCTGCAGGAGACTGATGGCTCTTTGGTTATTGTGGTGTTCACTTTATGGTCCTTGTATTTCAGCTGGGTTTTCTAAGGAAATGAGGTGATTTTAGCTCTTGGCTGATTTCAGCAATGGGAGTGAGCTCTGCAGGATTTACCTCCCTTGAGGTGTCCCCACAATCAGTGGCTGGATATGGGGAGGTGCAAAAGGTACCCTGAATGAGGAAAATACACAATGTGAGTACATGACAACCTCTTGCATGGCTGCTTCCCTCCCTACAGTAACCCTGAGCCGTGATGCTGGTGCCAGAAGCCAATTCTCAGCCAGGGGATGGATCCTGATGTGCAGAAACACCAGGGATGGAGCTGCTCCAGTGGTCCCACAGCATCCTCCTTGTCTGTACATGAGCAGCAGGTTCCCTTCTGTGCCTGAATGTGCTCCTTCCTCCTTGTTTGTTCAGGGCATCCATGCTGGGCACAGCATCTTGGGGGAATAAAGATGGAAGTGAAGGGCAAAGCCTCATGCTCTGGGCTGGTCTAGGTCTGCCCTGCTGCTGTTGGCATGGATGGCATAGTCTAAACCCTCTGATAGGGCTCCTGCTGGCCCTGAGCCCCTGCAGTCTGCTCACAGCTCCGGAGGCAGCTCTGCTCCATCCTGGCTCTGAGCTGTGCCTCTTGTTGCACGGACACAACTTGTGTGTCCATGGGGTAC
The DNA here is from genome assembly GCF_012275295.1 of Melopsittacus undulatus. Taxonomy (NCBI): domain Eukaryota; kingdom Metazoa; phylum Chordata; class Aves; order Psittaciformes; family Psittaculidae; genus Melopsittacus; species Melopsittacus undulatus. The sequence continues at coordinate 4,950,568 of NC_047536.1, forward strand.
CAGACCTACGAATAACGTGTCCTAGAAAGGAGGAGGTGCTCGGGGGACGTGCACTTGCCTGGAGTGGCTGCATACGGCAGCTCAGGAACCCCAGCTCAATGAGATTTCTAATTACGTTCCTGCATAATTGTTTCCAGCCTTTCCTTGTGCTGAAGCAAAGCTTATTGGTTTGTAATCCCTAGCACACCCCGGGGCCTTCTTTAAAATGTAGGCCCCGCATTTACTGCCCCCGGTCCAACAGTTGGAGGATGTGAATTGGTGTGTTATTGCTGGGAGCTTAGGCACTTCGTTTCCAGCTCTTTGAGGACTCCAGATGTGTCATCCGGGCTTGGGGATTTGCTACCTTTTGTGTGTTGCAGACTCGAATCCTCCATCTCTGCCTTTTGCTTCCGTGCCTGAGGAGGATGAGTTTGGGAACAGGGCTCCTGAATGAGGATTTCCCTTCAGGATGCCTCCCTGTTTGGCCATGTGTTCCCCCAGCTCCATCACATCTCTCCATGCCCCCATCCCCAGCAGGCTCCCCCACGCATGCCCTGTGTTGTTGTGTGTGCTCTCAGCCATCCCTGCCTCCCCATTTCCATCCCACGTTTTACCCGCTGCTTTCTCTCTTTCTGTTAGCTCTCTGGAGGTTAATATCTATTTTCTCAACAGCATTTGGCTCAAACAATCTCATGCATCTGCCATAAGAGCAATATGAACCTTCCCTGTTTCTCTTCCCAGTTGTTCCCAAAGCACTGCTAAGCAGGCTCGAGCCTGAGTCCCATCACATTGCATGCTACCACATTTGGGTCTCTGCCTTCCCTGCAGCTCTGCAGGGCCAGGCTTGATCTTCCTCCATCTCCATCCACCACTCCTACACAGGTGTCACAGTGAGAACCACCCTTCTTTCGATCCCATCCATGGCACCTTCAATCACCCTGTCCCTGGGATTGCTTTGTGGGACTCACATCACCAAGGGGCAGGATCAGAGGCAAAGTCATGAGCAGGGACTGAGATTAAACCCAGCTCTGGCTGGTACCAGACTTACAGCCTGAATGGGAACCTCCATGGGAAGAGAAAGGGCTTTCCACCCTGCTGAGGGAGGGGGCTTGGGCTTGTGCATGAGCTTTGAGGATGCATAAATGATGTGCCTTCACATGAGGAGGCAAAGTGAGGCTGGGCAGCAGGTGCACAGGGATGCACAGGAGGGGAAGAAGGTGTCACGCATCCTCAGCCAGAGAGGCACACTGAGGACCATCAGGGCCTTGCCATGGTGTCTGCTGATGAGGACCTCACCCCATCAGCACAGTCCAGGTCAGCGATGAGTTGGGAGACGTCTGCCATCAGCAACAGCTTCCTACTGCCCCAGCGCTGCCTCATCCACTTGGTCTGGGGGTACAGGTACCAGGGATGGATGCTCCCAGTGCTCCTCTCCATGGACAAAGCCTCTTGAGTGGCTGCAGAGCTGCTTCCAGAGGAGCCTTCAGCACCTTGTCCAGGACACAGCCTTCCTTTCACTGTGCAGGTAGCATCTCCAGACAGGGATCTCTTCTACAACACAGGATGTCTGCAGAGCTCCCAGGGCAGAATGCACACATGGTTATGCCATGATGCTGCCCAGGCAGAGACGAACAGCAGCATCAGGCCTGCGCAGTTCTGCAGTAATATCCAAATCTGCTTACTGTCTGCCGCTGTGATTGAAGGAGTTTCTGTAATAATGTATTAGCTAAAGCTTCCAGATTATCCCAAAAACATCAGCTTTAACAAAGGGGTAATGCCTCTTTAATCTCCCCATGATCCCGGTTCCCAGTCTCTGCAGGACATTAATTCACGGCTAATACACAGACTCCAGGCAGGCTGCTGATGTGGGCTGCATCCGAGGCCAAGCTTTGCCAGGCCACAGCTTTGTCCCCCTGCTCCCTGGAAGCAGCCCAGATCTCCAGCCTGGCCCTGGTTCCTAAGCAGGCTCCTCGCTTTGCATTGGGTCTCAGGGTGATGCAGGATGCTCCTCTCTTCTCTGCTGCATGACATGGCTGAGCATTGGGCCTTTGTTCCTCATCCCATATCCCTGCAGGAGAACAAGGCAGTGGTTTTGTGGCAAACAGCTTCCATGGGGACTGGAAAATGCTGTGGCCTGGGGCTGCTGGGCAAGCTTGGAAAAGAGCATCCCTTGTGAGCACTATTGACTTCGCCCTGGCCCCATCCAGTGTGACAGAGAAGCCATCCTGGGAGCTGGTATTTGGAATAGGATGGTGCTGGCTGTCAGCAGCCTCCTGAGAGCACAGCCAAGACAGGTCCAAAACTGAGCATGTGTGGAGCCCAGCCTGGAAACCAGGGAGGACAGCAGCTGAAGGGACAATGTTTTAGCAGATGGGGACCACACGGTGCTTGTCCCCTTCAGCAGGACCCCAGGAGCAAGCCTGCCCCACTGACAGGCTGGAAAACACCATGGAAATAGTTGTTGTCACCCTGAAGTGCTGCAGCCAGAGCCACTAAGCCTGCAGCTGAGCCTCTGCTCTCACCAAGCACCAGCTCAGCCATGGACAGGATGAAGATGGTCCAAGGATCCTTTGTGAAACAGCTTCTGAGCCTTTTCCTTCTGCGCCCTATTCCTGTTCTCCTTCAGGCCCAGCTCCATGAGCAGAAGGAGCTGTAACTGAAATGGATGATAGCAATATTTTGGCCTGAAAACCTGGTGGCAAATTCTGGGTGGTTCCAGCCAACCCTTCAGAAGGCTTCTCTTCATGGCTCTGAAACCAACTCCATCCATCCTGATCTGCTCGGGGTGTGCACATGGAGCCAGCTCTGTTGAAATCGTTGGATGGTGGGAGGGCAAGAGAGGAACCAGGAGTCTTATAACTATGATCCCTGCATGGGGATGCCCATTGCACTGACCATTCTTCCAAGAAGCCTGGGACAGCCTGCACAGCACTAGACAAAAGGCTCAGGAAAACAACCCTTACTGCAGCAGCAAAGGCATCAGACACAGTGGCTGTCCAGCCCCACTCATGGGATCCCTGCCCATGGAAACTCTGCAGTGGTGCCTCCCATCCCACTGGTCATTCCCTCTCATAGCCAAGGCCCAGGATCTGGGTCCATGGCTGCTCCAGAAGCATCCAGAGCCCTGTTCTGGAGATACCTGAGAATGTCACACCTTGTCTTCCAGTGTCTCCATCACTGCCTATAAAGGGACAACAACAGGGAGGCTGTTTAAGCGGGGAGGAGCACGTCCTACCCCATCTGCAGAGGCCAGTACCCATCTGGGCAAGGACCTGAGCACAGTTCAGCTGCAACCTTTGAGCTGGCTTTTCTCAGCTCCCTCTTTTGATGTGTAAATCAGCCGCTACCTCAAAGAGCTTCAGGATGGCTGAATTCAGCAGCAGGTGCCTTTTGCAGGTTTCTTTCTTTCTCACCAATTACCTTGCTGGTATCCACGGTTACTGCAGCATCCTGCATCCAGAAGGTTTCTCTGCCTGCTGGTCCAGCACCCATGGGGTATTGCTGCAGACCCAATTCTGCAACAAGGGCAGGAGGCTTAAGGGTCCCTCAGAATGATGATTGCCCCTGGTTGCTGAGGCTGCTACCCTGAGATGCAGCCTGGCTTGCTGGGGACATGCAGGCCCCCACCATGCCTGTGTGCATACACACACTGGTGGTGTTGAGGCACCAGCGTTGGCTGAGCCGCTGAGGAAGAACACACATGGATCCATATGAAGGTGTGAGCTCCTACCCATAGGAGGATATCATTTGGACATGCAGAGGCCAAATGTGTTACTGTTTGGCTGGAATTCTGCCCTCAGTTCTTCCTAGGCTCTCAGGTGGAGCCACACAAGTGATGCTGCTATGAGACACCACCTTTGAACCTGGATTCCTGCCTTTGCTGGTGGTATAGGCACAACTTGGGGCCTGTCACTGGTCAAACTGGAGCCTGGACCTGAAACCAGTCCTCCCACAGTGTCTGGACCTGCAGTGAGTCAGCCAGCTCCTGTCTGCTCTCTGCCATGCAGGCTCTGGAGAGGCTGCAGCAACAGGTCCTGGGCACTCCCTAGAGCTGTGTCACTGCAGAGGAGCCAGCTGTGAGCTTGCACACATGTGTGTTCATGCACACAGAGTATGTGCAAGCACACATGTTACCATGATGGGGGTGACAGAGGGTCCAGGGCAGAGCATCCATCACTGGGGGATGTCTCCAAGGTTTATTTTGGCACCTGCTTCCCCAGCCTCCGTATTCCCCCCTGCGCTCCATTCCCATGCAGTTCAGGCAGCCAGGAACGCCGGTGAATGCTCCCCCTGCCTCTGATCTGGGTTTCTAATGCCAGCGCAAGGAGCTGCAGCAGCAAACCTGGGCTGGTGCCAGGCTCTGAAAGTCTGGCCCTGACACAAACACACCTCAGCACACTCCCAGTATCAGCCCCTGCAGTCTGGTGTGGGGAGAGGGCTGGAGGAGGAGCAGCACGGTCCATGGAGCCCGGGTTGTGTGTGCCACCCCTGCATGGAGGAGCCGAGGCTGAACTCACCCTCCCTGCTGTCTGCAGCCCCGCAGCCTGGCCATGCAGCAGCCGCATGCACTGAACCCTGCTTGAGCGTGATGCTGCTGCTGGCCCCGTGCCCCGGAGCTGCCTCCAGCAGGGATCTGCCCCATGCCAGGGAATGCAGCGAGTGCCAGGGAGGCTCCAGCAGCCTACAGAGGGTTAGGAGAGGCACAGGGCTCCCTTGCCGAGCTACCCCAACAGGCTGGGTGGTGTTCTCCTGCAGGGCACTATTTCACAGGCACAAGGTGTTTCCTCCCCAGACACGTGTGCAGGAGGTGCACGGGCAGGCAGGGAGCTTGGATGCAGTCATGGGAATACCAGGAGCTGAGCCAAGGGGCTGGCATGAGGAGCAGTGGGTCCAGTCTGGGCACGGAGGCTGGAAAGAGGAGGCAGCGCTTGCCTGATTATAAACAGCATCTCCCAGGGATGCCGGGAGGCAGGACACCCAAATGCTTTCACACAGAGCCTGAGCCGGTGATGCCTGTGTAAACACAGATGGATTGGTGACCTGGGAAGTTCAGCTGTGCTTATACCTACAGCGCAGGACCTGCGTCTCTGGCATCTCTAATCCAGCTTCCCTCTGACATGGGGAGGGTCAGCCGGACCTTTGGGCAATGGAAGCAGGAGGAGCCTGCGGGACCACTGCCCCAGTGCCTTGAGGGGTTAGCGCTGGTACCTTCATCACGTTTCAGCTCGGTGCCACGGCTCCTGCTGTGCAAGCAGCCTGCCACCCTAATTACAGCTACTTTAACAACAAATAAAATGCCACATACCGCCCACAGCAAGAGGGAGGGGGGGAGCTAAAAATACCCTCCCCTGCCTGCTGCCAGCAAACCCCAGTGGGCCACCTGCTCGTGGAGAGCCAGAACCACCCGGAGCACAGACAAGCACCCACCGCACGCTGTGATGAGGGATATAAATGATTCCCGCAGCGGGACCCGGTGCTGCCGGCGTGGGCTCTGTGGCACAGCCCTCGCAGCGGAGATGGGTGCCCAGGCAGCTCAGGCACGCTGGCAGCTCCCCACTGCCTGCAGACACGGTGGGAGGTGCAGCTCCTGGGGAGACAGGATGGGAAAATACCCGGGGGGGCTGGATCCATCCCTGCCTCCTCCCCAGGGTGGCTGCGGAACCACAGGGACAGCGGGGAATGCATCAGCAGGGACAAGGGGGTGATGGCAGAGGGGATGGGGGGATACTGGTATGTGGGGGGGGGCATCTCTAGCAGGTTGTATGGGGCTTGGAGCAAGCTGCTTTAGTGGAAGGGGTGGAAGCTGCTTTAGTGGAAGGCAGGGGGTTGGAAATGGATGAGCTTTAAGGTCCTTCCCAACCCAAACCAGTTTAGGATTCTATGCTGGTGGGACCAGGGTGTTGCAGTGTGGACTGCAGCAGAGGCATTGTCATGGTGCTGGGGTAGGGATGTTTGCTCTGTGAGTGCAGCCTGTTCTGCACTGGAGGCAGATGATACAACACCAGCAGTGATGGAGGTGTAGGGATAACAGGATAAGGATGGTGGGGAGATACCTCTGAGCCTGCAACATCCTGGACACTGTAACCCTGGTTCTAGATGGTGGAGGTGGCACCTTCCCACCAGCAGCTGTAGGAAGGGCATCAGTGGCCTGCAGAGACCCCTGAAGCAAGGAGGCATGAGCAGCGCTACAGAAAGACCCTTCAAACACAATCCCTCCTTGACCAGCACTCATCAAAGTGCCCATAAAGAGCAGGGATGGCTGTCACAGGCTGAGTCCTCTGATCTCTGGATAGGCAGCACCTCAAGAGCTGGGCGTGCTGGAGCTGCTCCCTTCAGCTCCCTATGCTCAAGTAACCACTTGAGACCTCAGGGAATGGATCTGAAGGGGAGAAATGGGCCACACGCTGCCTCTCATCCAACAAAATGGAAACAAGAGGTCCTGGAGGACACATCACAGCATAAAGAGCATGAAACTAGAAAGCAGCTCACAGCTCCCTGCCTGCCTCGCTCTGGAGAGATCTGCCCACTCAGCCCTAGTCATGAGAGATGGAAAAGGAGCAAACCAGAAGAGCTTTGTCTCTGCTCCAACCCATGGGAGATCTGAAACCTGACAACAATGCAGGGGAGATTCTCACCCTGTTGTTAGTTTATCAGTGCATGACAATGTTCTTTGCACCAGACCCACGGAGCAAACCTGCTCTGAATGCCCACTATGGGGAAATGCAAGCAAGCCCCATGTCCCACCAGCGCCAGGCATCCATGGGTTCCTGCAGCAGCACCAGAGCACCAGTGGCAGGACCCAGAGCTCCTCTTGCTCAGGATGGCTCTGTTTGGGCTGTATTGCACTCCCCAAACGTGACCCCTCTTTCCCCATGCATCCTCCATGGATTCAGGCTTTCATGTCCTGCTGCCTGTGTTTGTGAGACCTGGGGCCCACACAAGCCCCCCCATGCTCCAGCAGCACAGGCGGTTTGCCTGGGGGAAGCAAGCCTGGAGGAGCCTGTGTTCCCCACAGAAGAGGAATTCAGCTAGAAAGGCAATACTGACACAGGGACAGTCAGGGGGTTGTAGTGCTCAAGACACAGGAAGCCATGGAGGAGCTGCATTGCAAAGAACTGAGTCATAGTCTTTAATGCTGTCTCATGTCAAACAGAATGGGCATGAAAGAAAAGGCAAGAAAGGCCAGGACCAGTTTTTCCCTCCCTTCCCCCAGTGATGCTGGTGCTGGAGGGTGTGCTGGTGGCAGGGTAGGGACCAGCCTGACTCCTTCTGGGACAAGGCTCAGCCCTGCAGAGCCTGGCAGACTCTCACCTGGTTTTCTCACCTGCCTGAGGTTTCTTTGCCAAGTACAGAGCAGGCAAGATGCTTTGTGCCGATATCTGCTCCGGGATCAGGGCACCCACACTTAATGGGTGCCACATTACAGGTTATGAGCTGTTATTAGGGCATGTTTATTCAATCAAGGGTTGGAACAGGCTCTGATTCACCCCCGGGTGGGCTAATGTGAGGGCACCGTTTCCTGTCCCTGCTTCCCGCTCCACCTTCTGCCTGTGCTGCCACAATGGTTCTGCTGCTGGCGCAGCAGCCACTGAACTTCCATGGCAGGAGACAGCCACTGCAATCACACACACAGCATCACTGCAATCACACACACAGCATCACTGCAATCACACACACAGCATCACAGAATCATAGAATCATAGAATAGTTAGGATTGGAAAGGACCGCAAGATCATCCAGTTCCAACCCCCCTGCCATGGGCAGGGACACCTCACACTAAACCATGTCACACACACATCATCACTGCAATCACACACACAACCATTGCACACATGCATACTGGAGCCAGGCTGAGAGAGCTGGGCTGGGGCAGCCTGGACAAGAGAAGGCTCCTGAAGGGGAGACCTGAGAGCAGCTCCAGTGCCTAAAGGGGCTGCAGAAAACCTGGAGAGGGGCTTGGGACAAGGGCCTGTAGGGACAGGCCAAGGGGAATGGCTTTAACCTGCCAGAACAGGGGAGACTGAGATGAGCTCTTAGGCAGAAGCTGTTCCCTGTGAGGGTGCTGAGGCGCTGGCACAGGGTGCCCAGAGAAGCTGTGGCTGCCCCATCCCTGGCAGTGCTCAAGGCCAGGTTGGACACAGGGGCTTGGAGCAGCTGCTCCAGTGGAAGGGGTCCCTGCCTGTGGCAGGGGCTGGAAGTGAATGAGCTTTAAGGTCTCTTCCAACCCAAACCAGGCTTGGATTCTGTGATTCTATTATTTTAACCCATCTTGGCTCTCCTCCATGGTCCAGGTGGTGATTTACAGCCCCCCAGTAGCTCTGGGGGACCAGGCAGGGTGGTTGTGACAGGGGTGGTCCCTCCCCAGCACCCGATGTGGTCCCTCCACTCATGAATCCACCCTCAGATGCTGACACTGGGAGTTTCCCAGGCATGTGCAGACCAGCACAAGAGCTGTTCTTTGCTGTGCCACATTTTCATCATAGGCTGGCTGTAAATCCGAGATCTTGCTGCTAATATTTGCAGCTGACACATGAGCCTGGCAGAGCAGTAAATAGTGCTGAAGAGATGGCGGTCTTCAGACCAGCACAGGCCAATCCAACCATCCTGTTTAATACAACCAGCTGAGAGTTATAACTAGGAACAAGCAGTGCAGGCTGTTCCTGCCAAGCTGAGATTGGGGGTTTGGGAAGAAATATGCAGGAGACATAGCAGGTGAGCATTAGCATCCCTGCAAGCACAGAGGAGATGAGCTGTGGTTCTGAGCTGAGGAGGGGATTGCTCTGCCAGTGCTCATGCTTGTGCTAAGAAATGCTGAGCCTTAGCCCCTGCCGGAGGTGGCATGTGATGTTTGCAGCATTAGCTCTTGCCTTCCCCAAAGGTGCACCCAGCTCCATGCCAATGAGCCCTCCAGCCCGGCCAAGAGGTAGCCAAGCACAGGGAAACACAAGGTAGATGCTTGCAGGAGCACCCTAACCCTAATGGCACAGCCCTGGCCAAGGGGCATGCACAGTCCCACAAGCTCTGATGGGCCAGGCATGGCACAGACGGTGCCGTGCGGTTGAGGTGAGATGCCCCAAATGCACCATGGATTCCTGAGGCTGGAGCATGGGCCAGGCCCTGGCTGCTGGGTTGGAATTCCCAGGAAAGCCAAATCAGTGTGTCCTGAAGAGCAAGAAAGCAATGGGAGCAGTGGAGCTGGTGTTGCTACTGGATATAGCCCTAGAGACAAAGCTGCAGGGAATGCCCATCTCACTCCCTCCTTATGCTGGCACTGTTCAGGGCAGGCTGTGGAGCAGACAGCTCAGCAAGCTCTGCATCTAGGAAGAGATTCAGCAAAAGAAAACAGAGAAAAGGAGTGTTTTGTCACCATGCACTGACTCATGTCTGTGTTGTCATGAGTCAGGGTGGCTGGACCACGCAGCTGGGGATCGGTGGTTATCTCTGCCCCTTCAGTGCTCTGGCTGGCTGCAGCCTGGTGTAAATGCCTCTGAGAGATGACCCTGTGTCCTGGTGTGTGTCCTGCCTGCATTGGCACTGATGCCAGGTCAGGGTATCCTGTCCCACATCCCTTGCCCCAGTGCTGCCCAGCACTTCTGGCACAGCCAGAGGGGTCAGAGACAGACACAGGAGTTAATTCAAGGTAAAAATGGCTCTTTCATTCACCATGCATACACATGTTTCAACCAGGCTCAGTTCTGCGAGGTAGTTCCCTCTTCAAGCCCCAGTCAGGTGGGTTGACATGCTCCGGGGGCACACAACCAAGAGCCCAGTGCTGCCCCACTGCTGCCCCAGTGATCCCCAGTGCCCAGTTTGCCTCCCCTGACAGTGGGGTGTGCAGTGGGGAGGGACCCCTCCAATGCTGGGCACCCACCACACACAATGCTGCTGTAGCCAAAAGAGACCCCATTGGAGTGGTTGCAATGGAGGTGAGCCCAGCAGCACTTCCCCACACTCCCTTGCACACAGGTTTCAAGAGGGTGACAAACAGCTTCTGCTTTGTCACATTTGCCTTTGGGAGAGCAGGCGTGTGCACAGAGCCATGCAGGAGAGCTAAGCAGAGCGGCTGAGCAGGGCTGGAGCAATTTGCATCTGCTAAAGTGCCTGAGCTCCGCACAGGCTCCTTCCTGCCTGGAACCTTTCCTTGCTTTCCCACCCTGGCTTTCTGCCCTCTCCCATTCCCAGGGCTGCATCCCTGCAAACGCATCCTTCCTCCTCACCAGCCCCAGCCCCTGGCTGGGCTCCCACCGTGCCGTGGCAGCTCCTACCCTGCTACCAGTAAAGCAGAGAGTGCTGGGATCCCTGCCAGAGCCCCGTCTCCTGCATTTCAGCTTCCAGCTAAATGCCAGAAACGTGATCTCTGGAGCTTGCCAGGTTATGGGGAGGGACGTTTTCTCCCACCACCTGCAGCTATGGTGGTGGGGTGGCTGGTGGGAAGCATCACCAGTGGTCCTTCATCCCTCACTGTGGGAAGCATCACCAGTGATCCTGCATCCCTCACTGTGGGAAGCATCACCAGTGGTCCTGCTTCCCTCGCTGTGGGAAGCATCACCAGCGGTCCTGCATCCCTCACTGTGGGGAGCATCACCAGTGGTCATGCTGCCCTGAGCAACAGTGTCTCCCATCTCCCCTTGCCTGGGGAGCTTCTGGTGAACCAAAACCCACCAGAGCCTGCTGAACCAAAAACCACCAGAGCCAGAGGTGGTTGCAAGAAAACCCCTTGATGGATACCCGCAGGTTGCGGATGAAGCTTACACTTCAGAGGCATTGGAGGGAATGAGGCAGGACACTAAGGAGTCTGAAAAGAGCTGACATCACAGCCAAGTCAGGAGTGTTCTGCTCCTCATATAACCCTTGTCTGGGCAAATTGATGGTGGTCATCCCCCTGCTTGGGAGATCACCAGCTGGACAAGTAACACCCAGTATGTGGGTCACTTGTCTGGGTGCATGGGGTACAGCACCATAGGGTGCTCATCCCACATCTTCACATCCTCTCTGTAGCCTCCCAGGCTATGGGCCAGAGAACCTAATGAGGTTCAGATGCTGCGTGGACCCTGGGATGGAGACAGCATCACTGTGATTTCCACTGCAGTACCAGTGCATGGGGTACATGAGGATATGGGTGGGGGCTCCTCTGCCTGATCACCACCAGCCACACTGTAGCAGGGAGCTCTATCAGGCTTTGTCATAGAAACCTTCATCCAAAAGGGCATCTCTTCCTTTTGCCAACCTGCTGTGCCAAGGGGCTTTCTTTCTTCTTACACATTTTCCTCTTGCTTTCACCATTCCTTGTGTGCCCTCTACAAGCCAGCACTGATCTCTGCCTGTCAAGGGGTTGTAGGTCATGGTGCAGGTCCCAGGCCTGCTTCTCTGCCCCAGTGCACAGACCTGTACAAACCACCCCACAGGCAAAGCTCTCCTGGGTACCACAGCCTGGGCAGTGCCATGCTCTGCAGCTCAGCAGGGCTGGACCAGCCTCCAGACACACTTGGGTGATGCCTGCCACTGACATAACCTGGCAGCAGGCTCTGCAAGGTCAGGATATCTGTCATCCAGGGACAAAGCAACAGGAGGGGTGGGCATGGATGATCCCAGGGTGTCACAGCAGCACATGCATTCACCAACATGGGAGTCTTTCATTATTAAGCACTCAAAAAGCAACATCAGGCATGCAAAACCATTGCAAAATGTCCCATGAAGGATAAGAAATGTAAAGTTAAGACTCTGCATTCAAACCTCCTTCCTCCTATTCCTGGGAATAAGAAAGCAAAGGTTAGCACAAGCTGCTGTGCTCTGACCCTTGCTCATACAGGCAGGGTGGTATTGAAAGCTGGGTGCATCTTGCTGACATTGCCCAAAAATGATGTGTTACCACTGCAGAGGCCAGAGGGGTCAATATCTTTGCCCTGCGGCCACCCCTCGGATGCAGCATTGCAACTGGGTTCTGCCTGTGTGTGCTGCTGGTCTCCCAATGTGTTCTGTCACCCAGCTCGATGCTCACACAGCAGCAGGGTCCAGGATCACTGCCAATATCTTCTGCTTGATGAAGGACATGAGCCCTGGTCAGGTCCCCAAAGCACATGGCCCTTGCTCCCCTTCATTCAAGCCAGCAGAGCGGGGGTGAGGGCAGCGTTACCTGAGCATCACCAGCATCAGCAGCACTCACCAGGTCACTGCAGCACCCAATCCCCAGCTCTGCTCACGGGAAGGTGTCACCTCCAGCATCACCCCACTCTGCATGGCCACGCCATGCAGGTCCAGGCTGTGGGACGCATGGGGCCTGAGTATTTTTATCCTCTGCATATGTGCATGAGTCACTCATTTGTCTCTCTTCAATATTAAGCTATTCCAGCACAGTGTGAGCGCGGGGGGGGGGGGGGGGGTGAGAGCAGCGGAAAGGGATTTAAAATAAAGCTGTCCTCACAGGCTGGAGGAAGGGAAAGGAGGAAACCCATCGCTGTTTACCCCAGCCATCCTGCCCCGGCCCACACAGCCCCTTGCACATCTCCACAGCTCAGCCCAGAGCTGCAAATCGCCTCTCTCCAGACATGGCCAGTCCCTGTCCAGGGAAATCCCTGGGAACAGCAGGTTGGCAAGAGGACGAGATCCCTTTGGGTGAAGGTTTCCACTACAAAGCCTGATGGAGCTCCCTGCCACAGAGTGGTGATCGGTTTGTCGCTGCTTCTCCCATGTTGGCTGAGGAAGAGGATGGAGCCAGAGGAGCTGCCTCTCCCCATGGCATCCTCACACATGTGAACACTGCAGTGGGGGTCACAGTGATGCTGTGCTCCATGAAGCATCCAAGAGGCTGGGAATGGGCTGGCCCTTGGCAGGGAGACCTGAAGCCCCAGGCTGCTGGGCTTGCCCTGGGGTCCCAATGTGGCCATGCCCAGAGCAGCATTTACACATTTCCTTTGCAAGGGAGGAAATTTCCCTGCATGGGATTTATCCCTCTGCACAATGCTGGTGGCCAGGAGACTCCAATTGCATGTGTGTGCATCCTGGTGTGTGTGCTGGTGTGTGATCTCCCTTGGTGTGTGCAGTCGTGTCTCTGCACATGTGAATTGCACATGTGTGCTGGGGCTGCGCTGCCCATGTGGCTTCATGCACTATCACCAGCACCAGGCAAGGTCAGACCTGGCTCTGCATGGCCACACCTCCCCAGAGGCAGATCCTGTGCCAGGAAGAGGGTTCTTCCTCACATCCAGCACAACCTCTGGGATACCATCTGCCTCAAGAGGTGTTCATTCACTTCCAGCATCCACTTCTCTTCAGGTAGTTGCATGCTGATGTTAACTGCCTCTGCACAGCTAAACCAGCCCAAGCCCCTCAGCAACGTGGGCTGTGGGTCAGCAGAGCCGTTGTAAGGCAGGGAACAAGAGGGTGGTGGGACCTGAGCAGAGCTTTGTGCCTGATGGTAAGGACAGATGTCACTGTAGGATCTTGGCTGCTGGCAAGGAGCAGCGGTCCAGGGGCTGCTCCAATCGCTGCTGCTGGCCCAGGAGCCTGGTCCATCCAGAGCTGAAGGTTGGGGTCCCCTGCACCCCACTGCTGGCTGCAGCCTCTCACCTGCCCTCAGCCATGGGGTTTTGTCAGGAATGGAGCCAAATCCTGTGTAGCTGCATCAATCCAGGGATTTGGGCTGCAGCATAGGCAGAAAGCAGATACATTGGCAGAGGAGGGCTGAGATGTGGGAGCCTAGAAACCATCAATGGCACTGCCACTACAGCAAAGGGCTGCCTCCCATTGCACCCAGTAACACAGGGCATCATACTCAGATGGACACCCAGGGCCGAAGCCTCCAGCTGCCATCCCTTGGCTTTGCCAGCTTCTGACCTTGGGTGAGTTTCTCACTGATAGACCAGGGGAGAGCTGTTCCTCTGGTCCTGCTCCCAGCCCTGCTGACCTCCCTGTGCTGGGCTCCAGAATGGTGTTTCAGATGGAGAGCTGGAGCCCTTGGGGAACAATGGGCTCACAGGAGCACCTCACCTCACTGGGAAAGCAGGCAGAGAGAGCACCTCCTGTGCTCAGCATCCTCAAGGGGCAGGAGGTGAGCATGGGCTGCTGGTGCCAGCTCTGCCCACTGCAGCATCCTCACCATGGAGGGCTGCATGTACACCAGCTCCTCTGGTCTGTGGTGACACAGCCCCAGGGCCAGAAGCCACTTGCCAATGTGTCAAGGATGAGAGGTCCCTTTGGACATGGACTTGGGAACAGCTCATAAAGCTGGTTTTTCACGTATCCTTGCTCTCTGAGGGCTCCCTGCCTGCTGCATGGGCCACGGCTGTGCAGGAATGGGATTACAGACAGCTGAGCTGTGGAAGGGGAAGATGGGATCATCATGGGACTCAGTTGGTGCAGTGCAGGGTGGGTTTGTATCTAGGCAGTGTGTCTTCCGCAGCTATGAGCATGGCCCTGGTGCCCTGGGCATGGACCCAAGTGAGACCAGCAGCCCTCAGAGATGGGACCATGAGTCTGGGACATCTCTGGAGCCCTCCCAGCCATCCAAGGGACCAAGTCTTTTGGACTCAGTGCTTCTTTGCTGTGTGGCACCAGTAAGCAACTCTGCATCCTGCAGCACCCCCCACAACACTCCTAATCTCCCTAATCCCTTGAAACAAAGCATTAATCCCACAGAGCTCAGTAGAGCAGAGTGGGGCTCCTGCACCATGCTATGGCTAAACCGTGCTCTAATCCCAGAGCAAACTGCTCTAATCCTGGCGCAAGGCTCCCTGCCCCCCAGATCTGTAACTGATCTGCAACGTGGGGCAGGGATGCAGTGAGGGGCACTGATCGCCCATAGCTACCCTTGGCTGTCCCCCTGGAGATGCTCTGGTGTTGGGGGATGACTGGGGATGATGGGGTGTCCTCATGCAGCTCTTTGGGTGCACTGGCTGAGGGGAATGGGGCTGGGGACATCTGAGGTGATGCTGCTGGGGCAGCTGGGTACCCAATCCCTCTCCCTCCCATGCTGGACAGCTCTTGGCAAGGCTCATGCTGGGCTCCTGCCCACCCCATCGATTGGCTTCAGCAATATTTAACTCTCCCATTTAATTTCCAAATGGAGAGGAGTGGTTTCCACTCATCTGACTGCCTGTGAGCACTTCCAGGTCTGCTGGGCTCCAGCACCCATGCCTGCACCAGCACCGATGGGGAGGCAGCAGGGATGGGGCATGGGATGCCCGGTGACAGGGGTGTCAGGGTGCCAAAGCAAGGTCCCTGCTTTCCCAGTGTATCCATCTGCTCCCCGCTGGGATGAGGCAGCTCAGAGCAGTGCAGGGTGAGTGATGCTGGGAGCTGCAGAGCCTGAGCTGGCCAAGCCACCCGTGCCTGGCAGCCTGCCCATGGAGCCATCTCCAGTGCATGGGCAATGGGGAGGGCTCTGCAGGCAGGAGCTGCCTCCCTCTCCCCCCCAGGCAGGAGGAAGATGAAGCCCTGGGCTTTGTGCCCTCCTCTGCTGCTGCCCAGCTCATGTCTGCAGCACCAGGGAGCACCCAAAGAGCAGGGGGTCCTGCTCCTCCCAGTGCCTCAGCCCCACAGCAGCACCCAGGTCTCCTCATCAGTCCCAAAGCAGCCTGCGGAGACATTGGTGTCACTACTAACTTGGGCAACCTCCTCTAGTGGAAGGTGTCCCCGCTCCTGGCAGGGGGGTGTAACTGGATGAGTTTGAAGGTCCCTTCAACCCAAACCATTCCATGGTTCTAGGAGCTTTCCCAGATCCAGGCAGGATCAGGTCTTGAACCCCAATATTGCAAATCCCCAGCTCAGCATCCTCCTCAGTGAGTGGTGTCCATTTCAGAGATGCAGTCCCAGGTCCAATCCATCCCATTTTGCAGGGGAAGAGCCTTTACCCAAACTGGGCAGCATCAAGCACAGCTTCCCCAGGGAGCAGTCTTCATACCTCGGTCCATAATGTGCTCTGGTCAGTGTGATTCAGTGCCTGTTTGTATAAAGCTCTTTCCCTAATAGCATCCGAAGCCCGCGCACGCAGTTAAAATACTGGCTGAAATATTTATTGAGTCAATTTTCAACTAACATAAACTGTGCTTGCTAAGGAAGAACAAAAATTCACTCTCCTTTGCCGTGAATCCCAGAAATGCAAATACCATGGTCAGACAGATGGGAGATGCTCTGCACTTCTGCTCTGACTCTTCCAGGTCCTGCTGCCCACCGGTACCCATGGCCTTGATGTGTTGTGAGGGCTCTCCCCATCCCTGCTTTCTACCTGGTACTCCTTGCACACGGGAGCTTTGTTTCCTCCTCAGTGCTGGTTTTGCAGCTCTTTGGACCTTTTCTTTGGAAACATGCAGTCCCCTGCCAGCACTGATGGTCCCTGGAGCACAGAGCCAGCAGCTCTGCTGGGACTCTGCAGTGAGGAGCCTTTGTCTTCCTTTCGGGGGAGCAGGGAGATTTGCAATGAAAATGGAGTGGTTTCATTTGAATATCCCCAGCAAAAGAGCCATTAGCGCTAATAACAGCTTTCAGCACAGTGCAGAGGGCACTTCCCATCCGCAGCCTCAGAGCACTTTGCACTGAGCCATTTCCCCATCACATGAGATACGAGGAGCACAGCAGCACCTCACAAGTGAGCTGGCTGGTGCGGACATGCCAAGCCTGATCCTTCCACTGCCCTTCCAGCACTGCCAGGGGTTCAAATGGGAGGGCAAAGGGCTGGGACCCAGCTCCCTGCCCCACAGCCCTGGCTCTGGGGCTGACAGTGCTCCAGCATAGGTGCCACTTCACTTGTTCTCCCCACTGTCACCCCACACAGGTCTCTCAGGGACTCTGTTTTGCACAGTTCATCTCACAAAGCTCTTCCTTAGCTTCTAAAGGTGACCTGACCTGTGGACAGAGAGGGTGCAAAGAGACATCTGCAGCTCAAAGGGTCAGGACCTCATCAGAGCCAGTGCCAAGGGATCCGAGGAGTGGGAGAGGGACAGGCAGGGAGGTGACGTGGTGTGAGCTTCCCTCACCACACTGGAAGCCAGGGCAGGGGCTTGTAGGGAGATGTTCCAGGAAAAACCTGCAGGTCTAAAGCTGAAATCCTCCTGTAACGGAGCTGAGCTGAGAGCAGAGCTCTGAGAGGGGCTGGGGAGACAAGCTCCGACAGGCTCCAGCGATAAGCAGGAATTAGAAATGCATTAGAAGCCGCTTCAAAGCCTTCCAGATCGGAGCAGCACATCTGATGCCGCAAATGCTCTCAGCTGAAAGGCAGGCAAAGCAGGCTGTCACATGGGCTCTCCCAGCTCCATGTCCCCAGGGTGACATGGGCTCACCAGCTGGCTGGTACCAGCACTGCACATCCACCCTGGTCCATGGGTGCACCGGCACCCACGGGCACTCTGAGGGTGATCACCCACTGCTGCATTCAGCTCCCTGCAGGTCCCAGCCCTGGGCATGTTTGCTTGGGTGCAGGTCTGTGTGGATACCCCTGGTGCTGGGGCAGAGCAGATCTGGGGGTGCACACAGGGTTTGGGACCTGAGGCTGCAGTTCTGGTCTGTCCTGGGAGGGATGCTATTGTCAGGGCAGTGGGACCCCAATGGCAGATGATGGATGATGCTCCCATCCTGCCCTGAGCAGCTGGTGCTGTCCCCTCACCGTGCACAGCCGAGCTTGCTCATGGGGTTGGTTTTCTCTCTGGCTTTCCACCATGCAGAGCACATAAAGCTCAGCTTTGCAGTGCTCGTCCCTGCAGCCAGATGCTGAGTGGACATCCAGCAATGCTCCCTGCTGCATCGGCCCTGGGAGAGGCCATGTTCAGCTGCCATGTGTGCCTGCTCCAGAGCTCTGTTTGGGAGCCAGGCTCCCTTCACTCCTCAGAGCTGGATGTTTACCTCTATAAACCCCACCAGGGAAGCAGACATGCCAGCTTGGAGTCCTATGGGGCAATGCAGAGGCTCAGGCACAGCAGTGGGATCCCAGCCAAGGACTTATAGAGGGGAGATACCAGAGATACCAGCCCTCGGGCCCTATCCTGCACAGGGCAGATCCTTCCTGTGGGTAGGGGGACTGAGGATGCTCAGCACTGAGGGTGAAGGGAGGGTGCTGTGCTGGGTGCAGAGGTTAACACCAGGGTCCTGCTCCTCCCACCAGCCCTGGGACCCATTTCCACACTGTCTATTTTTATCCTGTGCTTGATGGATTGGTGCACGGCTTCGATGTTTTTCCACCAGTTCCATCACACGGCAATTTAAGGTTAGTCCTGACTGCCAGAATGAGTCAAAAGCTTTTAAAAAGCCTATAAACCAGGCATCCATCCTGCCCTGGTTGTATTCCACCTCTTTGTTTATTGCTGAGGTCACCGGCTTGTGTCTCAGGGAGGAATCCAGGTCATGGTGGTGGTGACGTGGGGTGATGGGAAAACTGCTTTGCCTGGCTCTTGGTGGAGCTGGGACACCTCCGCTTCCATGCACGAGCCCACGTGCCTCTCGATGCATGCAGCATCCGTGTGGGATGGGCTGGCTCCAGGGGTCTGTGTTTTCCCATGCTGAAGGGCTGTGAGCATCAGGAACCTGTGAGAAACAGGCCTAAAATTACCTCCCCATTGAGGAGCTTTCTCCTTGCAGCAGTGAGACCCAAGCGGTGTCTGGGAGGGATTATCCCCACCAGGGCAGGGGCTAACCCAGGGCTCCGGCCAGAGGATGCTGCACATATCCTGCTGTTGGGTTTTGGAAGGTGCTGGGTGTTTTATCCCCCAAACCATCCCCATTCTGCTGTCAGGTCTGATGGGGGTGGCCAAGCAGCAGCTGGATGCCCCTGTGGACCACTGTGCACACAGATGCACAGGGACACCCACTGCACTTCACAGACATTCAGGCGATAGCTTAGGATCAGCATGGCCAAACCCCATCCCTTAATCCTCATCCCAGCCCTCCCTCTTCCAGCTCTGGCAGTTGCCATGGAGAGCACCAAAGAGCACTTCTTCTCACCCCCTACCCTGGGTGAGACCCTCCTCCCAGCCCTCTGTCACAGTTTTCCCATTCCAGATGTAAATCCAGCTGGATTTCCTAGTGCAGCACTTCCATGAAGGCCATCAGACCTTTTCTACCTGGCTTTTCTCATCCACTTCCCTTTTCCTTGGCTTGGATACTCCTCATCTGGCCATGCCCCCTCCCTACCCTGCCACAGCCATCCTCACCCTCAGCTAGACTCTCACCTCACTGCCCCCACATCCCACCTCCTGCCTGCCTAGTTCATGTCCTTACTGCATCCCTCCTGCCTTTGCCATGGGATGGGGACCATGCTCCCCTGGAAGAGGTGTCACCGGGCACTGATGTGGCTACATGGCCACAGTGCCAGCACTGTGGGGAGCAACTGGCAGCTCCAAGCCCTGATGCAGAGATCCCAGGCTATATATAAATGCATAGTTACAGTCGAGTGCACACACCCATCCGGGCAGCCAAGAGGGCTCCGAGGCTCCCTCTTGCCAAGCTGCATCCCAGCACTCCTGCTCATTCCCAGCCTCGGGCAGTGTATGTGCCAAGCCAGGCTAGGGTTCTCAGACAGCTATTTTTAAGGGAGCTGATTTGGGGATGTGGTTAGCAGTGAGGATCCGCAGGGCCAGGGTGATGTAAGGGACAGCAGCCTGCAGCTTGCACAGGGGAAGGAGCAGGTGGATGGGCAGGATCCTGGTCTCTGTTGTTTCCAGGGGATCCCAGCTCACTCTGCAGTCAGGGAAGGGCACAGGGAATGGAAGCATCCAGGAGGAGACAGAGACATGTCCACACATCAGCTCTCTGCTCACCTCCAATGACCCCCGGGCTGCAGAGCTGCTCTGCCTGCGCTTGGCTTGGCAGCCCCGGGGGAGGATGCACAGAGTGGTGCCAGCAGCACTCAGCCCTGCTTGGCCTCTCCAAGGGAAAAAGGGACGGCAGAGCTCCATGCAGCATGGAGATGCACAAACTACATGCGAATGAGCTGGCTCTTCCTTGCAGCACTGCACGGACCCCAGCACCCCCCATCCCAGACTGCATTAGCTGTCAGGATGTCCTGGGATGGGAAGGCTAGTGCCAAAGTGAGCAGGGCATAGAATCACAGAGTGGTTTGTATTGGAAGGGACCTTAATGTTCATTCAGTTCTGACCCCTGCACGGGCAGGGACACCTTCCACTGGAGCAGCTGCTCCAAGCCCCTGTGTCCAACCTGGCCTTGAGCACTGCCAGGGATGGGGCAGCCACAGCTTCTCTGGGCATCCTGTTCCAATGGGCTGTATAGCCCCAGCTTTCTCAGGCTGTCTTCATATGGGAGATGCTCCAGACCCTTATCATTCCCTTTAGCATCCTTTAACGACCTGGAAGGCTGCTGGTTGTTGCCTGATGCCCACCTCGGGAGGGGCATCTTGAGGCTGGGATGCAACCATAGGTAACTCTGGCAGCCAGCAAACAGCTTCTGATAAAAGCTTTGCAGGAAGAGACATTAGAACCTGCTGCTGCCCAGCAGCCGGTGCGGGGAAGTGCCTGGCACAGCTCACTGCAGCCTCCAAACCACCCGCATGCCCCTCTGCACCCCCTCAAGCACACACGTGGCCCCAATGGAAAGCAAGAGAGAAATCATCCTCCCTTAGTGGCTTGCAAAAGCAAACCTGCACAAGATGGTCCTCACACAGCACTGCTGCAGAGCCAAGCAGGGCTGGAGTGTAGCCCGTGGCCCAGAGCTCAGAGGTGGCCCTGGGAGGACAATAGCTGCTTTCTAACCAGCCCAGCTTCAGAAGGCAGGCCCGCAGCTCAGACAATTCCCTTGTGTGATAGAAAGAGGGATCAACACATCTGCCTGTGCCCCAGGCCAAGTGCTGCCCTGGCCATGCTCTTGACACCAGGATCAGAGCAGGAGGGGTCTGTGCTGGCTCCAGCAGTGCCAGAGCAAAGCTGGGATGTGCAGGAGGGGTCCCCACATGGCTGGTCCCCTATCCCCTCCCTCCACTGATGCTTGGCTGCAGCCTGTGGGTCAGCCTTGGGCTGGTGCCTGCTTCCACACCGCTCCCTTCAAGGATGTGGGTTTCATACCCAGACCCTTTCCCCCCCAGCTTCTCTCTGCAGGACCTGGCTGCTCACCTCACCACAGATGGGCAGCTCCGGGCTCTGGAAATGCACCGGCACTGGGAATCTGGAGTGCCTGCTTTGGGCCAGCACCTCTGATTTCGAGTAAAGATGGATGAGCAGCGGCCATCTGTCTGCACACTGACCTGCAAGCACACACAGCTGCTGCTCTGTTGGCACACTGGGAAGAACAGGGACCATTCCAGGATCCATTGGTTTGACCCCAGCAAAGGGCTGAGTGTTTCCTTGTCTCCTTGTCATCATGAGCCACAGGGCCCTAAGGAGCAGCAAAAGGGGGTCAGTGATGGCTGTGGTCCATGGCTGTGCTCCAGCAAGCAATTATAGAGGACGTGGAGGCTGGAACACCACGAAGCAGGGGCTGCTCCAGGGGAAGAAGGGGGGGGGCTCCATCCATGTCACCTCAGGTACCCACCCTGCCAAGACCCCAGCCTTGAAAGCAGGGATGGGGCTTCTCCTGTCCCTGGCTCCACACTGCAGCAAGGCAGGGCTGCACCTCTGCTGCTGCCCACCACCCCCAGCATCCCCATTGACCCCACTGCCCCAGCACCACCCCCAGGCTGCCCTGGAGGTGAGGCAGAGCTGCAGTGGCAGGAAGCAGGGAGCTGACAGTGACAACGCGTCCACCCATTTGTCTGTAATTAAAAGTTGTGTGTAGAGATTTCCTGTGACACGTCCCGTGAGTCCAGCTGCAGACACGGTGCCGCTGCAACCAGGAGATGCTAATGAGTGCTTCTGCATATTAAATACCTTGTTTACACTAAGACAACAGCCGGTGGAGCTGGGGGAGGGAGGTGGCTGGAGCCTTCACTGATGCTTTCTGCCTGCCAGCCCCTCAGGAACCTGCTGAACCCGGCTTTGGCCAGGGCCTGGCTGCAGGGATGGTTCAAGGCTCTCAGCAGTGATGCTACTGCCCTGGCTCAAAGGTCTGCGTGTTGGCTCCATCATCCCGTCTCTGCCATGGTCTTCCTCGCTGATGTGGGTTGGTGAGGACAAGATGCTCTGCCCCTGAATGGTGTTGAGTCTAAGGGTCTTTAGGGACAAAGGGCACAGATGCCCACCCTGCCAATGTCCATTCTGGAGAAGAGCTGGTCTTGACTGCTCCTGAGCATGGGGTCCTGGAGGGAAGCAGTAAAGGGGAATCTCTACCCAGGAGAAGGAAGCAGGATGAGGGCCACAGCAGCACTCACCATAGAACCCCAGAACTAACCAGGCTGGAAAAGACCTTTAAGTTCATCAGGTCCAACCATTTCCCAGCACTGCCAAGGCCACCACTAACCCACAGCACTGAGGCCTCGTCTCCACGCTGTGTGAACACTTGCAGGGACAGTGACTGCAGCCCTGCCCTGAGCAGCCTGTTCCAATGCCTGAGCACCCTTTGGGGAAGGAATTGTTCCCCAGCTCCATCTAAACCTGCCCTGGTGCAGCTTGAGGCACTTTCCTCTTGTCCTGTCACTTATTCCTTGCCCAAGGCCTGCCTCAACGCTGTTCCCCACTGCTCAGCACATCCCATTAACAAGAAATGCAGGGAAGGTGCACAGTCCATGCCCGAGGGCAGAGACCACCACAGCCTGGGCACAGGCAGGCAGGGTGTCACCATGCCAAGAGGGAGAGCTGGGATCCAGCTGGGGTGGGGGATTTGCTGAGCACAGGGGCTGGGAGGTGCTGCAGGGTCTATCCTGGGTGATGGTGGCTTTGTGCTGCTGTGGAGACACAGCCCCTGTCCCCTTCCCACCCGGGTGCTGCTCATTGCACCACTGCGACACAGGCACCCCAATCTGCTCCATGGCCTCAGGAGAGCCCCTCGTGCCCCTGCGCCACAGCTGGTAGGGGGGCACAAGGGAAACAGCTCCAGCCCTGGTGACCACAGGTTGCCAGGTTGAGAGGAAGCTCTCAGCAGGGCAGCTCCCTCCATCAGCATGCAAAGAGATGGACAAGCCTGGAGAGAAACAGCTCCAAGGACATCAAACAGCATCAGAACCACAGTCCTGTCCCCAGTCTGGCCCCAAGGTCCCAGCCCAGGCTGTGGGGCACCCTTCTCTCTCTACATCCCTTGCCAGCACCCTGCAAGCTCCTGCACCCTATGTCTTGGCCTGGAGAAGCCCTGCCTGCTCCCCCATTGCTGGAGCATCCTTGGGGGTCTGCTGCATGCCTGTTGCCCTGAGCCCTGCTGCTCATTGCTGCTGCCTTCAGGCGAGCATCCTCCTGCCCTGCCGCCGGGTGCCATGCACACAGGCCTACATGTGCCGCTCGACAGCCTTGCCCAGCATCATTCCAGCTCCTCCTGCTGAGCACATCCCATGAGGCCAGGCTTGGCTGAATGATTGATGTGATCACTGACAGGTTGCCTGAGCTGGGCACTGTGGAAGTGTTTCTTCCTCCAGAGACAGACAAGCATCAGCACAGGGAGCTGCAGGAGCAGCCTGAGGAGGCCTCTGCTTTGCAAAGGCAGATCTGGCATCAAGAGAAAGCTGAGCCCAGGCTCCATGGGGACATAGAGCCCCATCCCAGAGGCAGCAGCTGGACCACAGCATCAGTGGCATCATCTTTTCCCCTTGTTGCCTGTAGTGCCTGGAGCAACTTCTTACAGTGTGGTCCCCTGCCGCACATGCCTGAGCAAGCCAAGCAAGGGTAAAGCTCAGAACGGGGCCACATATGCTGCCAGGGAGGGACAGACACAGGCAGAGGCAGGAGCAATGGGAACACGGGGCTGTGTGAGCTTGTGCCAGGCTGCAGAGGAGTCAGGGTGAGCAGGCAGAAGAAAGGGTGAGGTCTGTGGGCCCCAGCATGTGCAGGGTGACAGCAGCAGGGCTCTTCTGCAGCTGCATTTAACCCTGCTCTGCTGCCTGCACCTCCAGAGCACCAGACCTCTGCTGCTCACTCTCCAGATGCTATAGGAGCCTGCCCAGAGCCCTCATCCCCTTATCCTGCTGGCTGTGGCTGGTGACAAGCGCCCTTGGGGATAGGAGATGCACCATTGGGTGAGCATTCCTCATGTATGCCTGTATGGATGATCTTCACACAGCCGGCAGCAGCCAGAGCCTCTCAACCCCATGCTGTGTTCCAGCCACTGTCTCTTCCCACCCATAAACCCCCCCCCCTTTATCTTCCCCCAGTGCACCAGCACTTCTTTCCCAGTCTCACAGCTTACATGAGAGAGGAGCCTGCTTCCATACTTACCTCGTCCCTGCAAAGTCTTCCACATATTCGCAGGGTTGCTTGGGCAGAGCTCTGCTGGGGCTGGAGAGGTTTGCCTGAGGGGGGTACTGTGGGGCACACTGTGGGGTGTAGGACTGAGATGGGTTTGACCCCAATGCTCATGATCTTCAGGTGCTGTGGGGCAGTGGGAAGTCTGTAGCAAAGCTTGCTGGGGAAGCAGAGGTCTCAAGGCAGACCTGGGGAGGTGGGGTGAGCCCATGCCCCCTTCTCTTGGTGCCCTGTGTGTACCCAGGACCTCCCCATTAGAGGGTTCCACATCCCACCTGCACCCTTGAGCTTTGCCCGCCCCTCCCACGGCTCCCTTCAGCCCACCCAGGTCCTGCCTGCGCTGGAGTTGCCAATCGCAAGCGTTTTAAATGTTAATGACGCCGTTTCAGATTTGTAGTGGAAACTAATTAAAATTGTTATTGTTAGCGGGTGTGAATTGCCCAGGTGTGAATCATTATCCTCATTAAAATAATCAGGGAGACGGGGATGTGACAGGAGAGCAGATGGATGAGAAACTGCCTGAGCCAGCGACCCAAGTCGTTGCACAGCCCTGATGCCCATGGGGAGCCCTGGTGCCTATAGGGAACAGGGGCACCCCTGTCAGGGTGGCCCAGACCCGTGGCTCCAGCCCCACATACTGCGAGTGGGGTGCTGGGATTTGTCAGAGCGGGAGTGGAGATGCTGCAAGGCAGGATGGGGTCATGACTGCATCAGGGTCCCCTCAGCACCCACCCCAGCCAGCCCGTTGTGCTTCTCGATGTGCTTCTCGATGTGCTCGGTGTCCCCCCAGCGTGGCACACACCGGGCACGGTGACAGTCCCCTGGCTGCCTGGGTTCAATGGGCACAGCGGCAGCGGGGTCTGGTCCCTGCCCAGCATACGGGAACGGGCCGGTGTGTCCCAGCACAGCCTGCCCGGAGCCTGTGGAGCCCTGCCTGCAGCTGCCAGCAGTGGGGGACATGGGAAAGGCGGCTCAGAGCCTGCTCCAGCCCCGCTGGAGCCAGCCCGGCTGCGGAGCCCCAGGGCTGGAGCTGCCCCGGGTGGACCCGCACCGCAGCAGCCCGTCTGTAGGGAACAACGGCCCCTTTCTGGAGGATGAATGGGCTCAGTGTGCGCGGCCCCCCGCGGCCCCAGAGCCGGGCCCGGGTCAGGGGTACCCCGCGGGCATGGCGCAGAGGGGCAGCTATTCAGGGAAAGGGCATTGACCTCCCGGCGCTCAAGGTCGCCTTTGTGCCATGCATCCCAGAGCAGGGGCTCCAACAGGGACAGCCGGGACACCAAAGGGAGGAATGATGGCACATGGCCAGCGCTGGGGGCTCTTACCCTCTGTGTCCCGTTCTTTGTCCCCTGTGGGGCCAGCTGTAGGGAGTGATGCTGGAGATACTGGTTACCAAGGCTCCAGCCCAGCAAGGTGTCAATGGGAGCAGGTTGGAGCACATCTCTCAGGCAGTGGCCGTGGCTGACTGCAGGGATGTGCTGGTCAGGTGGCACTCAAGGCTAGCTTATCTGATGATGTTTTCATCTATTGACAAATCTATTATTGATGATACACTTCCCTGGACTTGGCAGAGCTCTGTGTGCGCTCCGATCGTACCCATCACATAAATCGCAGCCCAGCTTTGCCATCGCTGTGGAATTAATTATC
Source organism: Melopsittacus undulatus (assembly GCF_012275295.1). Classification (NCBI taxonomy): domain Eukaryota; kingdom Metazoa; phylum Chordata; class Aves; order Psittaciformes; family Psittaculidae; genus Melopsittacus; species Melopsittacus undulatus. The sequence goes on from NC_047536.1 coordinate 4,976,448, forward strand.
CCCAGATTGTTTCTTCATAAATATTTGACAAGCACTAACAATACAAGGCGTGAAGCCCCCGGTAATTCTGTACCTCCAAATTACCCTTAAAAGGGAGCTGTCACCTCCTGGGCTGTGGGGCTTGGGCTGCTTTAGGGGAGATGGAAAGGCTGGGGCAGGACCTCCATTGAGGACAGGCTGCTCCCTCCCCCCCAGGCTTTGGGGATTTCACACGATGAGTTATAAATGGGGCACAGCACTGAGACCCATCTAATTCACTTATCAAAGGCAGCCTGAGGCAACAAGAACAGTAAACTGGTCCCAAATGCACAGATAAACATTGTACAGTGCAAGGATTCTTGCTGCAAGGGTGCAGTGCTCCTGTGGCTCTGCACAGAGGTGATGCTCAGCGGCTGCTGAGCAGTGGGGCACATGCCTGGACATTTGGATGTTACTCAGCAGAAAGTCTTGGCACGTTTGCTTGGTGCCTTTGAGCTGTGATTAAGCTTGGAGCTGAGCACATGAAACGGCAAACCCAGTATGGGATAGTCTATGGGGCATGTGAGACTCTGCCCCTGTAAATCCTCCCCACACTGATGCCTTAAACTGTCCCTGCCCTCTTTTCATGGCATGGAGACACAAGCTCCATGCCAGGCCACTGGCAAAGCCAAGGAGCTCAGCCTTGAGGGTGGGCTGCAGGCATCCATCCTGCATTAGGGGCATTAGAGGCAGGATGCAGTCCTGTGCCAGAAGGCTGAATGAGATCCAGGGCTGAATAGCTCAGGACCATGCACTCCTGCATGTGCACCCCATGCACATCCACTCTTCAGCCGTGCTGGGAGGGAGCAGGCAACCAAATGCATTCACACACATTGCCAGCGGCCAGAAGGTTGGCAGAAGTGAAACAAACCCAAAGCAATAACTGGAGGCGTTACAAGTCCAGCTAAAGTGAATCTAGGAGAAGAACTGGAAGCTGCCCAGGAAAGCTTGCGAGGCAGCCTACAGTCAAGAGGGAAATCATTGCTGGAGCAGAACCCATCACAAGCAGCCGGTCTGCAGCTCTCTGTGCCAGGCCAGACTGAGGATGCAACCAGCAGCCAGGATGCTGTTGGCTCAGCAGCGCAGGACAGCAGGTACCAAAAGAGTCATCAGGGACTTCTGAGGAGCTCACAGAAATGAGCAATCACGAGGACTTCAGAGCTGAAGTGGAAAGGAGCTAAAGTGGGATGAGGCTTGGAGCAGCCTGCTCTGGTGGAAGGTGTCCCTGCCTGTGGTTGGACTGGATGAGCTTTAAGGTCCCTTCAACCCAAACCATTCTATGATTCTCTGGAAGCTGTCTCACTGTGTTGGCACCCTGATCCAAGCCCCAGAGCACAGGCTGGACAGCTCTTCTGGAAGGACTGGGCTGTCCCAACACAACAGCATCCTTCATTCTCTCTCTCACTCACCTCACAGCCCAAATTCAGGCAGATACCGGGTGCCATGGACCTACCCCCATGCCTGTGCTTCTGCTTTGGGACAGGCACAGGATGAGAAGGGCACAGCTCAGAGCAAACATCTGTAGGGCAACACTGCCTTTTGCTGGCAGGAGGAAGGCTCTGGTTGGACCCACATGCACCACAAGGACTCCCAAAATGAATTGACAATGGACCAAGGTATGGCTGCTGAGCTAGGCTGGGCCTGGCAAATTAAAATGAGAGAAAGGAGGCCAAAAGCACCCGCGAGATGCTGATGCTGGCTCTGAGGCTGGAATCTTCTTTGCAGATAAGTGCTGGGAGGTGGCTAAGACACATGCTGGGGACGGGAGCATGAAGCCTGCACGTAGGGAACGGGGCCAGAGGAGGGAAGGGTGACTCGAAGCTGGTTCTAGGAATTATCAAACAATTAAAGATGTGATAAATTTAGTCTGTGCAGCAGGAAATTGGCAATAACGCAGAAATGAAAGGAAGCAGTTGAGCTGACTGCTGGGCACTCTGCAAAACTGGCTATAAAAAAGAAGGACTGCCATAAATATAAGGGCAGCCAGGAGAGGACATTGCTGGTAATGAAACCCCTGCTCTCCATGACGGAAATGAGGAGACACAGAGCTGGAAATAGGAAGATATCAACCTCGGCTGTGCCCATCGAGGATGCACAGTGATAACGGAAAGCCAGAAGCAAAATGAGTGCTGGGTTTGCTCACTCCTGCTCTGAATTGATGGTGTTACACCAAGAGGCTTCAAACCCTAACAAAAGCCCTCCCCAGCACACTAAGGATGCTGAGCAGAGTGCTGGCCTGAGCTCCTATGGAAAGAATCCCTAAGGAATGGTGCATGAGCTGGGAAGTGCCACCATAACGGGTGAGCTAATTGCTTTGGATTGTGTTGCATCAATCAGTCACATAATAAATGCCAGGAGTGGGGTCAGGGAAGTGGAAATTGCCTCTGAAGCCAAAGCTCCAGCAAACAGCAGTCCTTAAGGAAGCTTTGGGCAGCAAACACAGTGCTCTGTCACCACCGGAGCCATTCTCCTCCTGCACAAGCACCAGCAACAAGAGTTTCAAGACAAAACCCAGCTAATGAATTGTTAACATTGACTGGAGCTATTTTCAGCTGATCCAGGACAAAACATTCAGCAAAATCCCAGCTACAGGATGGCAAAAAACAAAAACCCAGCTGCTTTGTGCTCAAGAGGCAGGAAACAGGCTCTCATGGGATGCTCACACGTGAAGGGTCCCTTGGGCTGGTGCCCACGACCCCTGCTTCCCCTCTGCCTTTGTATGGAGCTGGTTGAGGGGATTTGCTTGGCTCTGCTGCCAAGCACTGAGCCTGGAGGGGTTTGGCTTGCCTGGGCCACCAACAAACATCTCCTATGGGCTGGTGACCGTCCCCCATGGGGCACAGATGAGCATCCTCTGCAGCTGATGGCTGGGAGTCCGAGGCTGGCCAAGCTCTGCGCCATGGAGGACATGGCAGTGGTCACCACGGGTGTCCTTGTGCCAGAGAAGCTGTGTCACTAAAGGCATGGTGACCCTGAGGATGTGACCCAAGCATAACGCTTGGTGTGGGGAAGTGCTTTGCAATGTCCGCCGAAGGGGGGTGGCTCTGTTCCCACAGGCACCTGGAGCTGCTGGGCTGTCCTACAGCCCCACAACCCCAAAGCAGGGCTGTGGGGAGCTAAAAGGGGCATGTACATGGCAGATGAGGGTTCTGGGGTGCCTCTGAGAAGCTGTGGGGAGATTAAGGGTCCACACACAGGTCAGATCTATGAGGCTGCTGTAGCCCAAGACCCTCTGAACCTGCCTTCATCCCCTGAACAGCAGGATGGACGCCAGCCCACACCTACAGCCTGGCCATCCTGCTGCCTGCCTTTGGCCCTTTCCTGCCCTGCAGCACCCAGGCAATGGGTCTCACCACCAAGAGAGCATCTAAACTTCCACGACAGGCTTCATTCCAGCAGGAATGAGATTGGCTTCAGGCACAGAGACCTCAGGGAGAGGCAGAACAGAGGAAATGCAGTTTTGTAAAGCCCCCCACATCTATCTGCTGTGGCCCTGTATCTGCATCTCAACAAATGTCACTTTTCCTGCCTCAAGGCAGCCCCCCCCCTCATCTCCCTGCTGTCTCCCTGCCTCTCCAAGCAGCTCCCAACCCCACTATGCTGCAGGCTCCCCCAGGCTGACAGATCATGCCCCATCGCTTCCCTATGTCAGGGTTCTTAGCTGAGACCATGGACTGCTGCAGGCTGGATGGTCACAGAGGGGTTGATGTGACCCTGGCTATGCTCAGACCTCTCCCAGTATCTCCACAGCCACCTAAGCCCCTCCAAACACTGTGGTGGGGATACGGACTTGGAGGCAAAGCCCTCAGCAGCATCTCAGACTCATGCAGGGGCTCACTGGGGGTGTTGCTTTGGGGACCTGTGCATTCCTCCACACCCCAACACAGCCAGAGGAAAGCCCCAACCATGGAGGAGTGACCTGGTGCTCCATGAGCCCCTAGCATGGGGGGTGCCTTGGAGGGAGGCTAAAAACACTCTCCCCTTTCAGGCAGCAAAGCAAGAGGCTCATCATGGGGCAGGAGAAGGGGTTTCCATGAGGCACTCACCATAGCATGGTCTGCAGGGTGGGCACCCGCGAGCTGCTCTGCAGAGGTTCCGGGGTGCAGGGGGTGGCTGAGGCTGAGCTACAGCAGAGGCTCTGCAGTGATGGAGAGGGATGGATGAGTCACCTCGTCTGTGGAGAGCTGGAGCTCACACTCACCCGTCTCCCACCACTAATTAATGCCAATGCTAAATACAAACACATCCACGTTCCTCAGCAGCGCGACGTGGACAGGCTGAAAGGCAGAGCCTTCAGCAGCACTTGCTTTAAAAATGAAGCAAACTCCCACGTGGAAGCCTCCAGCTCTGCTTGAAGCTGCTAATTTATTCCCCTTCCTGCTGCTCAGCCTGCAAACATGCCCCAGTATGTGTGATAAGCCCCAGCAGCCAGCTCCAGAGCTGCCCATGCCCACCCTTAACTCCACTACGCACTGTGAAAAGAGCAGCCCTGATGCCAGGAGACTATGACAAAAAGGGACAGGGAAGAACAGGAGAACATGGAAAGAGCTGAAGGGCTGTGGAGGGATGCAGGGCAGGATGCAGCTCTGAGATGCTGTAGAATCCCAGACCAGTTTGTGTTGGAAGGGATCTTAAAGCTCATCCAGCTCCAACCCCTGCCACAGGCAGGGACACCTTCCACTGGAGCAGCTGCTCCAAGCCCCTGTGTCCAACCTGGCCTTGAGCACTGCCAGGGATGGGGCAGCCACAGCTTCTCTGGGCACCCTGTGCCAGCGCCTCAGCACCCTCACAGGGAAGAGCTTCTGCCTCAGAGCTCATCTCAACCCACTGCCTTTCAGCACTGTGGGAGACACAGGGTTACCTGATGGAAGGTGCTTGGAGAAGACCTGCAGAGGACCATCCCCTGGCTCAAGCACACACCACTGTGGCCCCAGCTTTTCCTGGATCACAGACCTAACCATGGCACCCACAGGAGTCCTCATGGAACCCAGCTCTCTGCTCTCACAGCCAGCACCCACGTTAATGTACAGTGCTTAATGCAGCTGGTCACCACAACCCCCTCTGTCTGCAGGCAATGGAAATCATTACCTTCTCACATGTCACTGTGTGGTTGCATGTCCATTGCTGACCTGCTGCCAGGCCATCCTGCTCTGCCACTGTCAGCTGGGATGGGGCAGCACAAACTTTGCCCTCACTGCTCTCAAGGGGCTGGGAAACAGCATCAGCTAGTGGAATGTCATCACTCTAGGGGAGCATCCACTCTAGTTTAATTTATATGACGAGGCTGAATCTCCACTTTGAATTCAAATGGGGTCAGTGAAGCCCTAGAGCAGCATCCCTGGGATGACTGGAGGTGCCCTGCCACTGAATGCCCCCCTGCTGCCCTGGTGCACCCAGGTTTGCAAGCGATGCCTGTGCACTGCTGCTCCTGCTCCCACAGGGGCTCTTCCTGCCATCTCCAGGCCAAACTCTGCCTTGTGCTAAGCAAAGAAGGAAAACCTACACTGCAGCTCTGTCCCAGCTGCCCCAAACAGCACCACACTCATGCCATGGGGCAATGAAGCCCAGCAACCCCCCACACCAGGGCTCTCAGCATCTCACTGCTTGCTCATTCAAGCACCGAGGGCTCAAGAGAGATGCTGTTCCCAGCATCACTGCTGCAGTCTGCTGCACTGGGTGCATGTGTCAGGACAGGGTGCCCAAGCACCCCCCTTTGTCTCTGGTGTCCATTGAAGCCCCTGCAGGGCTGAGGGACAGCAGGGAGCAGCGGGTGATGTGTGAGCCTCGCTGGCAGCCCCCACGCACCCCTCTGTCAGCAGGGCCCTCCTGCCTGGGCACCTCTGCGTAATCCATCTGCTGAACACGCTACAGGCCATTAGCTTTAACTAGAGGGAGTTGTGGGGAGAATCATTAAAGGAATAGTTCACAATGCAATTAATAAAGCACCTCATTAGGTCTCCTTTCTATGTGAGCGTGCAGCTCCCGCTACTGGCTCGTGCAGGTCTGGTGCTCTTGCTCCCCATGAGGAGACATTGATTTTCTTCTCCAGAGCAGGAGATGGCTGGAGGTGGCACCAAGATGTTCCCACTCGCTGTGCAGGAGCCAGCAGCATCTTCAGGGCTTCTGGCACTTTGAGCTTGCACTCCTGGGGCTTTATTACAACTAAAACTGGACTCTTTACCCCCTCCGGCTCTCTCTGCTCCTTAACAGGCTCATGAGTAGAAGGTGTCCCTGCCTGTGGCAAGGGTTGGAACTGGATGAGCTTTAAGGTCCCTTCCAACCCAAGCTATTCTACGATTCGTTGACAGCCCTGGTGCCAGGCAATGCTGTTGCACCAGGGCAAAGGGGTTCACCACACTCCATAGGGAGTCCCAAAGGAGGCACCTTGGGATTTGCCACCCAGTCTCCTATAGCCTTTGCCAGGCAGACTCCTTCTCCTGGGGTCTCCTGTGTTGGTGCCTGACTCTCCAGAGGGTTCGCAAGGGTCCCGGTTGCCTCCTGGCAGTGCTTGCCTGGCAGTGGCCATGTGCAGGTCTGTGTTGCCACCCTTGGCCAGCACCAGGCACAGGGACCACTTTCAGGGGCGGATGTTGTCTCCTTTCCAGGCTGCCTCTCCCAGCCACACAAGGTGCCTTTTGCTTTCCTCTCCCAGCACCCACTGGAAGCTGCTGCATGCTCCCAGCACTGGGACCCACTCCCAGAAGTGTCTGCACAGCAGCCAGGGGGGACACTGCTTGGAAGCACCATGGGAGGACAGTGCCAGGAGGAGGTGCTGTCATTGCTGACTGCTCTTTTTGCTTCCAGCGGCTGCTTCACATCAGTGGCTTCTTTTAGGCTGCCTTCATCCTTGAAAACCATCAATGTCTTGCCACCCATTGGCATGGAGGGCACTCCCTGTCTCTGCAGACAGCAGGGTGCTGATGCCAAGGGGCAGAGGTGTGTGCAGCAGCACACAGGTCCCAGCAGAACCCCCACAAGGCCAGTGCTATGGGCCTGAGGGCTTCCAAAGCAATCACTGGCTGCGCAGCCAGGAGATAGGAGACCGGAGGTCCTGGAAAACAGTGACAATCCTGGACAGAAGAGCATCCATGTGGGATCCAGGGCTCCAAGCTGGATTCAGTGCTGCTCTTCCTTGTGGAACAGGCAGTATTTCAAGGTAATAAATGAACTGGACCCCACTGGAGCAGGGAAACATTCTGGGCAAGAGGGAAGCAGGGATGGATGGGGCTGGAGGTAGGAAAGCTGTGATACTACTGGTGATGGAACCCTGGGGGAAAAGGAAGCAGCAAATTCCAATTATTTTCATCTCTCTCCATCTGCAGGCCTAGCAAGGGGGTTATCCAGAGGGGAGAGAGGCAGTGCAGAGGCAGGTCTCAATGATCAGGCATCAAGAGTGATGCTGTATCAAAGAAAGGATCACTGAGGATGTCAGGGAGGGATCACTGTGCAGGATCACTGTGGACCATTGTGCAGGCAGAGAACACTCCTAACTTCCCACAGGAGCCCTAGAGAGGGAAGAGGAGAGCCTCCAGGCTGCCCTTTGAGCAATGCTGTTTAGGGACAAGCTGCCACCCTCCTGCACTGCCTGATGCTGGAGTGCATGGGCAGGGCACAGGGGAAGTGGCAGCAGATTTCACATCTGAATCAGACTCTTTCTCTGCCTAATCTCAGCCAGTACAAGTGGCTTAACCCATCGGACCAGCTCTAAATCCCCCTCTCCTCCTCCTGATCCCATCTAAGCCCTGTGTTTCCCCCCCTTGATAATCTCTGATTCACTGGGATCATGGAATTGCTCTGCCAACTGCACAAATCCAGATGCTTTACTGTTGTGTGGGGACCCAAATGGGAATGGATGCAGATGGTGAATGTTAAAAACCAGTTCCTGCCCTCCACCACTGCCCAGTCCTGCCACTCCCCTACTGTGGAGCCTGGAGCCCAGGAAACAGGCCAGGAAAGCTAAGTCCTGACACTACAGGGGCAGTGATTCCCATATCCCATGAAATCCCCAAGCTCCTATTGGAGAACACAAGGCACAGACATCCCTCTGGAGAGCAGGATGGGATGCAGGGCCTCCTTGTGAGAGCTGGTCCACACTGACATATGCATAGGGGATGGGTGATTTGGACACAGGCTGTGTGTGGGCTCCAGAGCATCCCCAGCCATGGGATGGAAAACAGGGCTGGGCAGCTCCACAGAGCCCAGATCCCAACAGGATGGATGCCAAGGGGATGCTTTGCTCTGCCAGCCATGTCCTTCAGGGTCTGTGCAACACCCTCTGGATGACATCTTGCTCCTGAGATGGTTTCGTCCATGCAGCTGTGGGACCAGAGGGGTAAGCAAGGAGCTGGAAGCATCTCCATGCTGCTGGAAGCTGCACCCTATGGCACGTGGGTACCCTGACCCTACAAACACACTAGTCCCACTTCATCCTTTTCTCTGCTCCTGCCCCAGCACTTACGGGGTGGGACAGGCTGGGAAGACCCTGCCTAGCTCATAGCATGTGTGAGTCACAACTTCCCTCTCTGGACACTTTGTCCAAGGGGAAAAGCCTGACATCAGGGGTCAGGCTGCTTCCTTCAGTCTCCATGTGGGGAGCAGCGATGCCCACATCCCCACACCACCCCTTCCTGTAGGGAAACATCCTTGTTGTTGTCACTCTCCCAAATGTTCCTCTACAAAATCTCCTCTAAGCTGTGAAATCCCTGCTGCCAGGAATTATCCTCAGCATTCATGTCTTTCAGCCATTTTGAAGGCATTTCCTTCTATTCCTTCTATTTGCTTTCTTTTTAATTTAGACTGCATTTCCTATATTGTTTTTCACCCCCAGGAGTGGGCTCTGTGTGGGTTTTTTTTTCTTTGGAAATGTGGGAAAAGTGCCCCATAGCATCCCATTTAAGGAGGAAAGGAGGGATAAGCAGTTGGTGTCGGAGCACAGTGGGCTCGGCTCTGATTTCACATGGGGTTTTCCTTCATCTCTCCCACAATAACCTTACGCCTAATGATATTTGCCTAATTAGAAACAGGCCCAATTGTTTTACACAGTAGGAAAATGGGCTGTTTGGCAATGCTGATGTATATTGCAGTGAAGAGGGGTATGCAGAGCCCTGAAACAGATGAGATCTAGATGAGAGGGAAAGATTATATTCAGGTGCTCTGTTCTGTCAGAGAGCCTTTGATTTGGTGGATTGTGTAGCATGAAAGGCCAGGCTTGTTACAGCCTTTGTGTGACTAAGAGTAAGATATTAAAGTTTGATGCACTGCTCTGGGAGATGCTACGTGATGGATAGAGAAGACTTGCCAGGCATTGTAGGAGCTGTGTAGGGCCTTTAGGATCTTTGGGGGCTGTTTGCTATGTATTTCCTTGCCTAATGGTTTGCACATGAGCTGAGTGCTAAGGTTGGAGTCCAGATTGCTTATGTGACCTTGGCATATGATTTTCATATGCAGGAACATTTGGTTCTGTGCAGTGAGCGGCTCCTCATGAATTGCAGGCAGTGACCCTGGGTGTCAGTGAGCAACCTCAGCTATTTCACTTCTTACACTTTAAAAAGAGTTATGGCTCATATTACTGGGATGTTTTCTCTGCACAGGATGCTGCAGTGGTGGGTGGGAAGGCTCCTTGGAGGTCCTTGGTCCTTTCTTGGGACTATACCCAATGGTAGCTCAGGCACTGGTCCCCATGGAGAAGCCAACAAGCCTGTGATGCCAAAGCCACATGGGGCTTCCCAAATAATAGATTCTGGACAACTGCAGGTCAAACATAACCAGACAGGCTTCTTCAGGCAAACCCTGGGGGCTCAGAGCCTACTGGGCAGTGCGTCTTTCCCAGAGCTGTCCGGGCCTCATCCCTGGAGCATCCCAAGGATACTATTGCAGGTACATGCTTGCGTTTGGCTGCTAATCGATGCCTCTACCCCAGCCCCTCAGCAGTGCAGGACAGAGGGTGTTATGCACATGCTTTTACTCACACCTGCACAGAGTTTTTCCAACACAAGCACTGTGGCAGGTCTACCCCAAGGATACTCCAAGGACTGCAGGCTCCAAGCCTAAAGCCAGCCTGAGTGCAGGAAGGAAGCAATCAGTCCCAAGGACAGCTCGACTATGACATGTTTCCTAGGACTAAGTCTTCCATTCTTGCTTTAACCTTTTCTGGTGACTTGTGGTGGCTGTGTTAAACCATGATATGCCTGCAACATGACAGTGATTTGTTTAAAGAGCCCATACTTGTCCTTGTTAGCGCTCACTCGGTGCTCTGACAGTCCTGTCAAAAGCTTCTGCACATTTTTCAGTTCTCTCCCTCATTTGCTCCTGTCACCATGGGGAAACATACAGATAACAACAGTCCTGGTGGCATTTGAGCAGCTCAGGGGGCTTGGCTTGGCTGTATCATCCCTGCCTGGCATCCTGAGCGGTCACTGCTGAGCCTGGGGATGCACAGCTTCATCCTGAGCCTGGCACTGACCATCCATCTGCCCCGTACAGCAGCATCGCCAGTGAGCCTGTGGGTACCAAAGTGCTGCCCAATGCTCGAGACCAGAGCACAACACTGAGGGTGCCACTTCATACCCTCGACTTTGCACAGCAGGACTCTGGGGATGAGCTGGACAAGGAACAGACACTGGTTCCTATCCAGGTGTATGCATGTGGTGGAGCTGGTAGTTTGGGCATTCAACTGTCCCCAAAAGAGGGTTTTCCAGCTAAAAAAGAAGGGCAAGGAGCTCAGGTCCCTGCTGCCCTCCCACCAGTGGATGACTGTGCAGAAAGTGGATGTTGCTGTTGTAGCTCTGGCTGCCAGGCTTCAGATTGAAAGTAACCAGTGTAGGCAGAATATTAGGCATGCAGAAACTGGTCCTCTCTGGGGACATGGCTCGGAGCGAGGTGCCTTTCAGAGCATTTAAGAGCTAATGCTTCAGTGTCCAGGGAACTCCCACGTGGATGAACTTCGGGGCTGAGCACGGCATCAGGAAGAGTAGATAGATTTATGCTGAGGTTTGGGTAAATTGGAGTGAGCGTGAAGGGTGTTTGACAGGGCTGGGAGCACCGAGCAGCACACTCAGTATGCAAACAGAGCAGCCTGCTCTGAGAGCTCAGCCCTGCCTGAGAGTTTCTGGCCTGGACCAGTTAATGTTGGGCAATTCAAATGGTTCCTCTGCTGTAAGTAAGGACTGTAGATACCTGAGAGGAGGAAGCAGTGGAAATTAAACAAAGACAAATACCTGTAACTATCTGCAGCCCTGCACTGGGCTGAGCAGCCCTTCCCAACCCATGCCATTGCCTTCCGTAGGGCACGAGCAACACATGGCTTCTCCAGCTCAACATCTTTGCACGCAGACACAGGGTGTCCTGGCCTATTTTCTCTCCCTGTGCACCAATAAGGGTGCATGGGTACCATCTCCAACACCACCATCTCACCTGGGACCCAGCCATCCCATGCTGCGCATTCCATGATGCTCGCCCATCAGAGACCAGCCTGGATCCACCAAGCTGCAGGGAGATGACGAGCCCAGAGAAACCCATTTCCCAGAGATAATGTTATATTTTCAGAGTACATGTAGACAAATACGGCCAAATGTTCCCCTCCCTGAAGCCATCAAAGCACCACTGACTCCATAATATTTAATGGCTTGTTTTGCTCCCTAAATGATACAATGAAAAGGATTATTAATGTTAATAGCGTTCTTATCATATTTTAATAGCATCATGTATAACCGAAATGTCATCTCAGCACATATTTCTCTTGTTCTCACCCAGGGCGCAGAGTAATCATACTCTGGGGATGCGGTGAAGGAAGAGACATTGGGCAACAGGGTGGAACAGGGGGCTGGGGCCCGAGGCTGAGCTGGACTCATGCAGAGCCCCAGCACAATAAGGATTCCTAAAGGCTGAGAGAGCTGGGCTGGGTCAGCCTGGACAAGAGAAGGCTCCTGAAGGGGAGACCTGAGAGCAGCTCCAGTGCCTAAAGGGGCTGCAGGAAACCTGGAGAGGGGCTTGGGACAAGGGCCTGTAGGGACAGGCCAAGGGGAATGGCTTTAACCTGACAGAGGGGAGACTGAGATGAGCTCTTAGGCAGAAGCTCTTCCCTGGGAGGGTGCTGAGGCGCTGGCACAGGGTGCCCAGAGAAGCTGTGGCTGCCCCATCCCTGGCAGTGCTCAAGGCCAGGTTGGACACAGGGGCTTGGAGCAGCTGCTCCAGTGGAAGGTGTCCCTGCCTGTGGCAGGGGTTGGAACTGTGTGAACTTTAAGGTCCCTTCCAACCCAAACCAGGCTGGGATTCTAAACCTCTGCACTGGGATTCTAAACCTCTGCCTGACCTCTGCACTTGTCCCTCCCTGTGCTTCACTGACAGCTCTGCACCCACACTTACTGCTCATCCTCTCCCACAGACATGTGGGCACTCCTCGTGTACAGCACGTATGTATCTGCCCTCAGGACCAGGGATCCTCCTCCATGCTGTGAGCACAGAGGCACGCAGTGCGCAGACCCCCTCCCCAAGCCAGCCTGCTTTTGTGCTGCCAAATGAAAGGGGGGCAGCTCCCCTCTGACCTCCTCATATTTCACTAAAATGTTATTTTAACACTTAAAAGGGTAGCAAATACCATCGGCAGCTCTTCATTTACCAGATCGATGTGCGGGGAGCAGCATCTCCACCTTAATGAGCCCAGGAGCTGGCTCACAGCTTCCCAGCAGTCAGCCTGCAGGGGTGAGGGGAAGCAGGGATGGGTACTGGTGCCCCAGGGCACACATCACCTCTTTTCCCCTCTAGAGAAGGCCATGGGTGCTCAGTGATTCCCGTGGTGGCTTTGGGACCTGAGCAGGGAAAGGAGGGCAGACCCACCAGGACAGCAATGGTGGAGACCCCAGCCCACAGCACCAGGAATGTGGAACAATCACATCCTGGATTTCCCCTGGCTCTCCTTCCCACCTAGGAAGAGCCCTACCAGCCAGCCTAGACAGGGACTGCAACATGGGACTGCGGTTGGCTTTGTCTCCCAGGTTTTTGGTGCACCCCTGCAGCTGCTTGGCTTCTCTCAGTGCCAGGGGATATCAAGCTTGGTGTCTCTCTGCCCTAGAGCTGCTGTAGAGAGATGCTTTCAGCATCTTTCATTCCTCCTCACCTCCTTCCCTGCTTCAGGTAGCACCACATCCCCATGACCTGCATCCATGCATATGGAGGAAGAGGAGATGCAGGGCTTTTCTCCTTGTAGGACACAGCACTGCAAGATCCATTTCAGCAGAGAGATCCTGATAGGTGCCATATGGACACTGTCCTATAGACAACAAGTCTATAGGTGCAAGGCAGTGCTCTCATCCAGACAGCCCCAGGGATGGAGACACTGGTATGGGGATGGTCATCACAGTCACCACAGGAGCTTCATCCTTACTGTAGCAGTAAAATCTGCATCTCCATTGGGAAGTCTTTGCTTGGAAACTTGCCGGGATTGTGTTGGTAAAAGTGTTGCAGCCATCCTCAAAGCTGAGGACAAAGGACAGTGATAAAGATGAGGCAGTGCTGAGGGAACTACAGGGACCAGTGTTAGGTTTGCTTGTTTAACACCTTTGTTAATAATGCTGGCAGAGAGAGTAAACAGGAAAACCAACTGTGAGGGATTTGCAGGTACTTTCCAGTGTGAAAGCAGTGTTTTGCTGGGGTGGAGTGTTTCCCAGTCCTCAGGATACCTCAAACATGGCTTCAAGTCCTGAAGGTCTCAGTTTTAGGACATTGATTTTACTCATTGCTTTTTCTTATCTGACTTAGAAGACATCACCAGAAGGCTCCTGAAGGGCTCTGGAGGCATGTGCATGGTCATGTGCACATCTGCAAAGGTCCAGCCTCCCGTGCACATGGGAACAGCTCCCATTGCACAAAGAGCTGCTCTGCAGGCACCCGGATGGGCACATCTGCACTGAGCCCAACCTGCCTGAAACCAGACCTGCACCAGGGATGGGATTATGGATTAACCCTGTGAGGGTGCTGAGGCGCTGGCACAGGGTGCCCAGAGAAGCTGTGGCTGCCCCATCCCTGGCAGTGTTCAAGGCCAGGTTGGACACAGGGGCTTGGAGCAGCTGCTCCAGTGGAAGGGGTCCCTGCCTGTGGCAGGGGTTGGAACTGGATGAGCTTTAAGGTCCCTTCCAACACAAACCAGTCTGGGATTCTATGATATAATAAAGGAAAACCTTTTTACATGTGGTTTCCCACAATGCTTTAAGTGGTTGTTGGGTCTCTGGGGCATCCCATATTGTGTCTTGAAGCATCCCATGGTGGAGCAAAGCACTCCCTGTTCCCCTGTTCGGAACTGTTGGCATATGAAATGACAACTCTCCCAATTTAGCTGAAAAAAATAACCAGAAAAGCATCAGGAGTTTTACATAAAATGATTTAAAATCAGAACCAAGAGCAATATTTGCAAGCAGTATTCAGTGAAATGCGGCAGCTCTCCCAGATAACACACCCCTGAAATGTGCGGATAAAACTGAATTGAAGAGATCAAAATCCTAAGGAGGATGGAGGCAGAGGGAGTGGGTCCCGCTGAGACGGCAGGCAGTCGGAGGCAGAATGTGATCCACTTGGAAAAACACAGCCATGCCATTGAGGAGAAAATGATCTGAATCTCTGAGTCACTGTGGGGGGAGCCCCGTGGCACAGTGGGGCTCAGCAAGACTGATCACTGCTATTGAGGATGGTGTCACCACACCACTGCTTCCTTTCCTCACCATCCATCCCATGTTTTCAGAGGATCAGAGTCTGGCTGGAAAATCCTTCTGCTGTTCGTAGGGTATTTTAAGCCAGGCTGGCTGCCCACGAGCTCTGGGGATGCTGCTGCCCCAGGGGAGGGTGCCAACTGCTTGCAGGAAGATAAGCTAGGATGAATGCCTAACCAGGAGCTTTACTGTGCATGCACAGCCCAAAATACAGCCTCTACCCCAGTGCCCTGAGATCCCAGCACCGTGCCAGAGCTCTGGGTGCACATCAGGAGCCTCATTGCGTGCCCAGCCAGGGTGCACACACCACACGCATCCTCAGCATGCTGATCCTGGTCTCAGAACCAGGTACCCCACTGCTGGACCACATACCCACAGGTTGCTGCTTGGTTTTGGTCTGCCTCAAGAGTCTCTGGATGTCTCTTCTGCCTGCTTGGGCAGGGATGTCCTGCAGCAAACCACCACACCAGGCAGCAACAGGGGCTGAACATGGTGGAGACCTGGAGCAGCAACAGGAGCGCTTCCCATATAGCAGCTCTGACATGATCCATGTTGTAGCTGTATCTCACTCACTCAGTGGGCATATGGCAAGCCATTCACTAAATAAAAAAACTAAATTACCCTAGACTATAAAACAGTCAATTTCAAGCCATATCCTGACTGTAATAGGGCAATAGCATTTCATTTACTGCTACAACAGCAATCTTGCAAAAGAGCAGAGGTTTTTGGGGGGGTGGTGGCATGAGGCATGCCAATGCATGGATGTAAGAGGGGGATGAGGCTGCCACAACTGGGGTTTGCCCCTGGGCCCCAGCTCCCATCCCTGACTGAGGGCTGCTGTGCATCTCCCTCCTTTCAGCCCCACTGCTCCCAGGTTGCAGGCTCACCGTAGGCACTCCAGTCTCCACAACATGGAGCATTAATGTCACATTAGCCTAATGAGCAGTTTCCTCATCTCCAGGTTGCACATCTTCATTTTCCAGGCACAGATAAGCTGTTTGTGCCACGGACGGCATTGCCTATCAGCATGACATGCTGTTGCTCTTCCCTCTCCTTGTCAGAGTGTGGGGAATGGAAGAATAGTTTGTAATCTGTATACCCTGCACATCTTACACCTCCCACTCGTTCTGTAGCAGCTGTTTCTACTCATGGAAATGGGTTGAAGCCTGGCCGGGATCGAAGGGATGGGAGATACAGTGTTTCACAACTCCTTGTTTCTCCAGAAGCATCCTTCCTCTGGGGTCCCACCGCAGCATCCCTGCATCACCCTTCTGGTGAGGTGGAGGCAGCAAGCACCAAGCTTGAGCATTTAGCCATGAACTCCCTGGAGTGATGGACCAAAAGCTGTTTAAAAACAGATACAGAGAGGGCTGTGATCATCCCTGAGGCACCAAAACAAACCAGGCAGGGCAGCAGAGGAGCTTAGGCCACTCTTTGATGCTGCAAAGCACTCAACAGCATTAACCACCCCTCTTCAGCCCTTTTTCCCTTCAGACCAGCTCAGCTCAGCAGTTCAGCTTGCATTCCCAGTGCAGGGCTGCAGGAGCCATGGGCTGCCTGGGGAAGCTGTGTTAGCCCACAGGAGGCAGGAGAGCATCCCCTGGGCACTCTCCCTATGCTGCCTGGACCTGCTGGTCCTGCCTGGCTCTACAAGCCTGGCAGAGCAGGGCTGGCTATTCATTGCACATCCCCTTCTTTTCCTTTTGGGATGCTTGTCTGCCTTCACAGCCACTGGATGTGAGCCTTGCCAGGTGCTGGCAGAGCTCCTCTCCTCCTGTATTGCAGGGTGCAGGCAGGAGCCACAGGCAGAGCAAGGGGAGCCTGTCTAGCAGCTAGTTTATATGGCAGAGGACAAAGGTGTTCTGCAGCACCCCAGAATGCAGATGTAACCTAGGACAGTGCCAGAAGATAAGTCCCCATTAGCATCCTGCAATTCCGGCTCTTTCTGCCCTATGTGTGCTGGTGTTTGGGGAGGGACAGAAGACGTGCTGGTTCTGCAGTGCTCCTGGGAGTGCGTAACCTCAGGGTAAGTGGTTTGGAAACCGGCTGGCCTGGTCACACCGAATTTCTCCCAATGAATGGGAATGATAAAACACAGCAACTGAAGATGCCACTTGTCCCGTGTGTGTCCCCCCTGCCCCAGTTTCCCAGAGGGATGGCAGGCTTGGATAAAGCTGCTGAGAAGTCCTGTCCAACGTGGCCTTGAACCCTGCCGGGGATGGGGCAGCCACAGCTTCTCTGGGCACCCTGTGCCAGCGCCTCAGCACCCTCACAGGGAACAGCTTCTGCCTAAGAGCTCATCTCAGTCTCCCCTCAGGCAGGTTAAAGCCATTCCCCTTGGCCTGTCCCTACAGGCCCTTGCCCAAAGCCCCTCCCAAGCTACTTCTCAACTCCTGACTTGCTTTACCCATTCGGCAGCCTCTCATGACCTGAACATAACTGATATTTCAATGCTAACACCAGAGTGCTCATAATGCCTCTTCCCATACACCCCCTTGCTTACGCTGGGCTGTGAAAATCCTCATGGAAGACATTTAGGAATTGCTGTAACTCTCTTTCAAGCTGCCAGCATCTTCCCATGGAATAGACTGTGGGGTAGACTTTGCATGCAAGTATTTTCTTGTCAACTGACAACACTAGCTGCCAACTGAGATATCTTGCTGTCTCCTTCTATAGGCAAGGACTGGAAGATGCTGTTAATATTCCCTCCGCAGTACATCCCTGTGATTTTGCCCTATTGAAGAGCACTTTAGAGCACCTATCTCTGCATTAGATTTCCCCGAACACTACTTAACTGGAACATTATACCCAGCGCAGCCTGAGCCCCACCAGCACGGCGTGCTGCGGCACTCAGCTTTGCAGGGGTGAAGATGCAGGTCAGCGGGCTGTTATTGCTGGAGACCATGAAGGATCGCGTGCAGCAGAAGAAGTCACAACATTTATCAGTTATGCTCTGCTCCAGAGTGAGAAACCCCAGCTTCTGCAACACCAGGCTTTATTCTTCACAGCCCCTGCTAGTGCTGCTGACCCACAGCCAATAACTCTTACATTAGCTTCCTATCTTTTATCCTCTGGCCAGCATCCAAGCAGAGCTCCCATTAACACCTGCACCCAGAGAGGAGCTGGTTTAACACTTCAGAGCCAGAGAGATCCCTTATTTCCACCTTGTCCCAGGAAGCATATCCTTGTCCTATGGATCCTCACCAGCACCACAGTGTGCAGGTTGTCCTGGCAGGCGCCTGCCCTGCACTTCCCTGATGCTCCCTCCCTAAACCTGCTCCCTTTTGTGGCAGAACACAAGCAGAGCTCATCTGTGGTAGTGCTGTAGTGTGGCAAAGCCCAGGAGGGTCCTGTCCACCTTCTCCCTGAGTCCTACCCTTCTCTGAGAAGGGGATGGAGGGGTCTGAGGGGCTGCAGTTGTGTCCCACACAGCCTTCATCCTCTGGCTACTGGATGTGGGCTTGTTCTCTGAGGACCTTGCCCTTGCTGGTGGGACGCAGGGACATGCCCCATACCAGGAAAGCATCCTGACAGCTTTTATTGTGTATGGACACGTGTCCACCCCACATCCTGGGATGTCTACAGTAGTGTTGCCTTCACAAACTCTTCCAGGTGGCAGTTTGGGGCACTTCTGACTGCGGCCAAGCCCTAAGGTGAAAGCCTTTGGACCTGACTCATCGCACCAGTTACCTAACTGTGGATTCCCTATGCACCCATCCTCTGGAGAAAGCTTTGGGTCAATTTGGGAGCAACCCCAGGGCTTTGCTTGCTCCTATGCATGGCAGATGAAGGGCTGGGGCTCCCTGCAGAGCCAGGCAGATCCTTATCCTCATCCTCCTGGGGACAAGTTGTCTCAGGACTTGACACACTGTCACCCTGTGCTCCTGCAACACTGATGCCACCTGCAGCGGTTTTACCTGCCAACTATCCCTGGAATTTCAGGTTTAATCTGCTGTAAACTCCTTGGCGTGATTTGTCCCTTCCAAATAATGGCATGTTTTGACGGGTTAGTGACAAGGACATTTAATCCTGCAGGATGATCCTTCTGTTTGTTTGACTGGTGTCCTTTTCATGTCAAAATCTCCCAGCCACTGAGTAAGACCTCAAACACTGCTGTTAAATTGTCGCTCCCATACCCGCCCAGACAGGCCCAACGTGTTGCACTAGCGTTTCCCCCCAGGGGCCCATCACATCCCTTTCTCCCTCGCTTTCGCATGCACAAGGGGTTGGGATTGTTCTTGTTGAGGAACTTCAAGGAGCCAGAGAAATAACATTTCTGTTGGTTTATTTATTTATCGATCTGCTCCCTTACAAAGTAAAGGGAGGAAAGCAGACAGAAGAGAGGGAGATGAAGAAGAAGGAGGGGGCGGGAGGCCGGGGAGATGAGCTCCAGCTCGATCCCGCTGCCATGCTTCGATCAAAGGTATCTACAAAGGGAAACCAGATCTTTTTAAATGTGTCCTTAGCCCTTTCCTCAGAAGCTCAACCCCCGTTTGCCAGGGGCCGGCTGAGCCACAGCGTCTGCCCCCAGGTGCCAGGTACCCTTCTGCCTACTGAGGGAAAGAAACTTTGCAGCTCCAATCCCTGCGATGGAGGAGCCGGATTCCTGGGAGTGGAAGTGTCCTCTCTCACGGAGCCGGGTCTGACAGCAGCCTGGTTTCAAGGCCTGGCCAAGGCGGGAGGAAATGCAACCGTGCTGCCTTTGCTAATTGCAAATGGATTTTAATCTGCCCTCTGCAAAGGATCTGGTTTCTCCTGGCAGCCTTCAGACCAAGCCATCTTCTGTTCCAGTAATACCGCCTGCTTTCCAAAGCACAGGTCCCTCAGAGATCCCAGACCCTGCGGGAGTGATGGGCTGCCCTCACTAACCCCCTCCTCCAAGCTCCTGGATTTCCTCCAGCTCTTTCATTTGCTACCAAAGCTTTTGATGTCAAACAGGGTCAACCCTCAGACGCAAATTCAGAGCTCACAACTTTCTTCCTGCCCCCTCTCATTGCTCTGCAGGATGCCTCCATTGACCTCAGGATGCTGAAGCTCTGCTAGTCGTGCTAGCCTTGGGCACCTCTAGTGGATCCCACAAGACAGTGGGATGCTCCATAGAATGCTTAGGGTTGGAAAAGACTTTAAGACCGTGTGGTTCCAACCCCCTGCCTTGGCCATGCTCATGGTCCCATCATCCCCAGCCACACAGTGGCCACACAACCCTGCCACATCAAGGGCTGGAGCAGTCTCCAAGGCATGTGTGTGTCCCCATTCCCCTGTGCCAGGTTCCCCCAAGACTTTTGCCCTTAACATGGAGCAAAACCCTCCCCATTGGGTGACAAGGGCAACCAGCCTCACATCCCATGCACATAAAGGCTGGCAGCAGTCTCAGCCTGTGTTGCAGCAGCTCTGCATCCCGTTCCCTGCAAGCTACCAGGCTGCCTGCCCTTTATCTTCAGTGAGTATCTATTGCTTTACTCCATAGACCAAGTGCCTTTGAGTGGAAGAGCTCTGATGTTTATTCATCCAGGACAGACCCTAGATACCAACACACTGATAACAACCACAACGGGCTACTTGAAAAAGCAGATAGGATCTCAAA
The DNA here is from genome assembly GCF_012275295.1 of Melopsittacus undulatus. Classification (NCBI taxonomy): domain Eukaryota; kingdom Metazoa; phylum Chordata; class Aves; order Psittaciformes; family Psittaculidae; genus Melopsittacus; species Melopsittacus undulatus. Next base: position 4,996,749 of record NC_047536.1, read on the forward strand.
GATTGCTGCACGCACAAGGCATTAGCCAATGTGCAATGCAATTCATGAATATGCAGCTCCATTGTGCAGTGCTGGCGAGGATAGCAGGACATATTTTCATGCTGATCTCAACCCAGTCCTTGTCCAGAAAAACCCAGCCTGGAGGATAACTGCAGGGACATGTGCATCCATCCCACAGAAGAACTAACCCTGAGACCCACTTGCCCATTGCTGCAGAACATGGGCCACATCCGTTTGCTGCTCATCAGGGAGTGATGCTGGGGGCTGCCACAGACTTTGGGGGTCCTGGAGTGGCATCTGAGGAGGTAGGGGGGTGGCCACTATACTGGGATCCAGCAGGAAAGGAGTCACAGCATCATGGAATCAACCAAGTTGGAAAAGACCTTTAAGATCATCAAGTCCAACCATTACCCCTGTGTCGTGGTTTAAACCAGGTCCACACACAGCTCGTTCACTCACTCCCCCCCCTCGCTCCCCCAACTCCCGGAGAGTTAGGAAGGAGAATCCAAAGAATGTAGCCCCCACGGGTTGAGATAAGCACAGTTTAATAGCTAAGGTATAACACAAATCACTACTGCTACTACTACTACAAATAATAATGATAAAGCAAATAACAAGTGAAGAGAATACAACACCTCACCAGCCACCGACCCATAACTCACCCCACCCTGCCTGACCAAGCACTGACCAATACCTCCTCCATCCCCCCAGAGCTCCAGCCCTTTCGGGTCTCTCCCGGTTACATCCTGGGTATGACATGCTGTGGTATGGAATACCTCTTTGGCTAGCCTGGGTCAGGTGTCCTGTCTCTCCTTCCTCCCGGCCTCCCCTCCTCCCTGGCAGAGCATGAGCTCAGAAAAGGCCTTGGACAAAACCAAACATTTGAGCAGTAACTCAAAACATACTTGCTATCAGCAACCGTTCTCAGCCCTAAAGTCAAACCACAGCACTGCACCAGCTACCAAGAAGGAGAAAAATGACTGCTACTGCTCAAACCAGGACACCCTGGACTGCCAAGTCCAGCACTAAACCATATCACTAATGGGGCAAACTGTCACAAAACCAGTCCTTTGCAGCAGCACTTCATCACTTCCCTGTGCATGGGCTGAATTTCTCCATGCCTGGGCACTGACTCAAGAGGGGGCTTGTAGGGGAGGGGAAAGATTAGAGCACAGGGGTGCTGGAAGGTGGAATTAATCCCTGCAGTGTGAATAGCCCCATAGGCAGCTATGGCAGATGATGTACTTCCTGCCGTGCCACATTGGATGCACCCACACCAGCATCAGTGCCCAGGGGGGATCTCCCCCTGCAGCCCATCTCTGTGGCTCAGTGGCACTGGGGACATGGCTGAGTGATGCCTCTGCCATGAAACCAGGCTGCAGCAGCAAGGTCAGCCCTGATCCGAAGGCTGGCACACCACAGGCGCCAGCCTCGCCTCTGTGTGATCTGCACCACCGAGCCTGCTGGCTGGGAGCTGGGAATGGAGCATTTGTGAAATTAATTAAGACAACAGAGGCCCAAAGAAAGGGAAAGTTAATTAGTCACGGCAATCAGTTAGATTTGATCCAAAAGAACAAACAAAGAGTTAGAAGCGTGTCACTGGCGGGCTGCTTCTCTGGAAAAGGGATTACGCGGAGATTTCCACCAAAGGGAATGGCTTTGTGCTGCTGCTCCTTATGTAATTGGGGATTTAGAAGCGGCACAAAGAGTCATTACCACCAAATTTCTTTGTCAGAGAAAAAAAGTTGACATTTATGAAGCACAGGAGGGAGCAGCAAAACAAGACGAATCAATAGGCGCACGCTTGGAGAGGGGCTTCCTTGTGAGATGGGGCCAGGCGCTGGGAGGGCTGCGGGGGGAAGAGGAGGAGGAAGGATGATGCAGGAGTATGTGCAGATGAGGCAAGCTGCAGCAGCACCAGAAGGAAACCACGGTGTGAAAGCCAGTGGCCAGTGAGTGAAAGCAAGCAGGAGATGGCAAAGCTATGTTTAAGGGAGGATGAAGGGGTCAAGCAGGGATGGCTGTCAGGGAGGCTGGGCAGAGGGGAGCGGGGCCATGGGGTGACCGTGCCCAGGAGAGCTGGTGGCATGGAGAGCGAATCCCATGTTTTCTGCTTGAGCTCCTCCATTATCTCTGCTTTCTCCTCCACAGTTAACTTGAATTATTTACTTTGACTCTGGCAGCTTCATCCCTCTGAATGGGCACAAAGTTGCCTGCTTGTTGCTAAGGACCCCCCAGCACCAGTCATAGAACCCCAGCCCGGTTTGTGTTAGAAAGGACCTTAAAGCTCATCCAGTTCCAACCCCTGCCACAGGCAGGGACACCTTCCACTGGAGCAGCTGCTCCAAGCCCCTGTGTCCAAACTGGCCATGGGTCCTCAGCCACTGCACCCCCCAGAACCTCCCACTGGTCCCCAAAACCACCACCAACCTCCCCAGCCCAGCAGAGCCCTGAAAGCCTTTCTGCATGAGGAACACTGTACTGGAGACAGAGAGATTGTCCCCTGGTGAGGAGGTGACAGCAGAATAGTCCCAGATTTAGCAGCATTCCAGCCTTTTGGGGAGGGCTGTCTCATTGGCTGCACATTCCCAAAGCTGTGCCTCAGTGCTGCCCCTGAGATGAAGGCAAGGGTCCCAAGGCTGGGGGTGCCCATGGGGGTGCCCCCTGGAGCTGCTGTCAGCTGGGGATGTGCTGGCTGTCACATCCAGGCCCGGATCCAGCACCAGGGCTTAAGCCATCCCCATGGCAGGCAGGGAGCCATTGCCCGCCTGCCAGCATTGATTTCACATCAGGAAGGCTCTGTCTGGAAATAAATAAATAACTCAAATCCCACACCCAAGCTTAGCTCTGCTCTTTCCACTCCTCTAAGTGGGTCAGGTGCTGACAGGAGACCCGGTGAGGGCACTGCAGCACCTGAGCCTCCGTGCGGATGAGCCTGGTATCCCCACAGTGATGCTAGCGATGCAGGACACAGAACGGGTACCCACAGGCCGGGTGGGAGAAGATCCATCCCATGGCTCCCAGACTGGTCTTATGGAGCAGGCTCTTCTGGGCACACATGGGCTGACACTAGGCAGAGGAGAGGTGGGACCTGTCACTCACTGCTTGCTCTATGGCCCTGCTACCTATTCATCATTAAAGCACTGATCCACCTTCAATGGTGGGGAGGAACAAAGTCACCCCACGCTCTCCCATGACCCCTCTGGACAAGCTGTGAAGCCAGATCACAGCCAAGTCCCTATTTAAACATCACCAGCACCACGACACATCACACCCCCCATGCCCTGTCCCAGAGACAGCCAATCCCATTCACCCATGAGAACATCTCCATCATGTCCATGGAGACCTATACTCAAAACCCCTCTTCTGCAAGAGCAACCCTGTTGGCAGGTCCCTTCCCAGGCTCCCAGTGCTTCTCTTTGGGCTCTGGCAGCATTTCCAGAAGTTGTTAGGGAACCTGCTCATTAGTTTCTGAGTCAAAAGGCTTTTGACGCTGGCTCTGGAAGAGTAGGGGGTGTGCTGCACGCTCTCTTCAGGTCCCTCTTGCAAATGCACTCAGCTTCTGTGCTTTGATATGTGCTCCTGTCTAGACGGCACCAAAATCAAAGGCCTGGAGCATTGTGAGCGTGGTGCTTGCTCACTGCTGCTGCCCTTGCTGTGCCACGCTCAGATGCTGCTGCGCCATCACGCTTGCCACCCACTCCATGGGGATGGTCCTGGATACTGGGAACAAGCATGAGGACTCCTGCAAGCTCTGCTTGATTCAGACCCAGCCTGGGCTGGGGGCAACCCTGGGACCCTTCTGCATCCTGCGTTAGGAAGATGCTGGAAGCATCCATCTGTGCCTTGGCCAATGATGCCCACCCCAGAGGTACGTGCTGCAGCCCTTCCACTGGCATGATGAAACACAGAGGAGCATCCCCACTGCCTGGCAGCCCAGCTGCTCCCGGGTTTATGCTTTTCCACAATGTCTTTTGGGAAATGATCACTGGTTTTTAATTAATTGTGTTAAAAATAAAGACAGATATAAAAAAATAGTAAGAAGTAACTCAGCTCTTCCCATGGGACAGCCCAGCCTGGGCTGGAGCTGGCTGGGGAAGATGAGGAGGGAATCAAGCAGGGCCTCCTCACGTGTGCACTGGTGTCAGTGGCCACACGGCAACCCCTAGGGATGCTGCTGGTGTGAAAAGCTGGCTGGAGGCTGGGGAGCAAGGACGGATCCTGTCAGTGGATCACAGGAACACGATGGCCTGTCAAATCTGCTCCTCACTCATTTGCTTAGTGACCGTGACCGGCAGCCAAACGCAGCCCCAGCTATCCCCCATGCTTGGAAAAGACTTGTTTTGTTTGCAGTCATCTGGCTCATGAAAAATGCAGCCACCCATTGCCTTGTACATGGAATTGGTTTTAGCTCTGTATTCTCAGGTTTGGTGCCAGGAGAGGGACAGATCCATCCCCAGCTGGCTCTGTGCAAAGGCACAGGGGGATATCCCCCAGATGAGCCCCCTGCCCCATCACCCATCCTCACACCCTGCCAGGGCTGTGGAGCGGGACATGGGGGGTGAGATTCGTGCCTCATCCCATTCCCAGCCTCCTCCCACATCAGAAAAGGGTCCGGGAAGCACCTTCTGGAGCCACACCAGCCTTGTCCCAGGGACAGTGTGCACACACAGTGCCATCCCACTGCCTGTCAATCTGCTCCCTGCACCCTGCTGTCTTGGGAAAGGGATGGCAGCATCCAGCCATGGCTCCTGGCAGGACACTGGGTCCCCAGCATGGTTTTCCGGCAGGTTTTGGGGTGATCCAACTTGCCAGACACCTTCCCACGGCAGCACAGCAGGCAGGGCTGGTCACACCTCTCACCATTGACCTTCACAGGGGTAAGCACTGTTCCTTCAGCATGGGACACCCCATGGCACTGCAGTCAGCTGGTGCTCCATCCCAGCTTGGTGATGCACCATTCTCCCCCACCGCTTTTGGCCAGCTTGCCTGCATGGAGTGCACTGGATACACTGGGAGATGAACAGCCAGCTCCTTTAATGCTTCTTGCACGGTAGGAGAAGGGAAGCATGAGAATACTTAAAAACTAGTGACCTGCAAGCATCTCACACTCGCTGGTATCCAAAGGGGCCACGGATTCCTAAATCAATACCCTCAATAAAGCAAAGTTTCACGCAGCACAGGGAAGCCTGTACCAGACCCATCTCAGCACATAAAAAGGAATTGATCTCCAAGCTAAAAAGCAGTGGTTGCTTAGGTGTGAGCGACCAAGACATGGCTGGAATCGAGCCCCCCGATGCTGAACATGCCTGCGGCATCGAGCGGGCCAGTTCCACAGAGCTGAAAACAATGATGAGCTGAATCAGCTGGAAGAGCACATTTAAACTGAAACATTTGAATCATAATTCCAAGCTGTGAAGAATACTTTACCAGCTCCCGAAGAGACAATCCCTCAATCAGGAGAGCAGAGGCCTGTTAAGGAAAGCGGGCAGCATTAGACAAAAGTGAAACCAGCTGTAGAGAATGAAAGCAGCAACACACAGCAAGCGGGGGAACGGGAAGCTGATCATTTCCAACCTTGCAAAATGACAAAACAAATGTGGGAGACAATGGGAAGCGGCGTTTGGACACCTGCGGCATCCAGCGCATCCAGCAGCAGCAGTGGGGAAGTGGGGCTGAGGCCATGGTGACTTAGGACCTGCTGTGCCTTCCCATTAGGAAGAGCTGGGGGTAATGAGGAGGTGATTTCTGCTGCTGTTGGTGGGACAGAGGTGTGGATGCAGAGCAGGAAGGTTGGGAAGAGCTGGAAGCGGAGCTCTGTGTCCTGCTGTGAGTGGGTGAGGAGGCAGGTGAGCGGAGGCAGGCTGGTGTCAGGCTGGGGTTTGAAAAGGTCGGCATGACATCCATCCCGGGCAGTGCCATGGAGCAGCTTGTACAGGACCGGATGACAGAGGAGCCAGAGGAAGGTGGTGTAAGCAGCGCCAGGCAACACGGGCTGTGAGGGAAGCATAGTGTCAGCTTGACAGGATCATCTGGGGCTGTGAGACAGGTTTCATAGCCAAAGTGCAGACCTCTGGGGTTACATCTCCTTGCTTATGAGCCAGAAAGCCATCACCCATCCTTCCTCCATCCTCCATGAACAGGGAACAAGCCCAGCTCCTTGCTGCTTGGGGGGGACACAGGGGATGTGGGGAGAGCACCCTGTCATTGCAGCCCAGGAGATGCTGAAATCCCTGAAGGGCTCATCCTGCCTGTAGCCTGCTCTCACACAGGGATGGCTACTGCTGCTCCTGCCAGCTTGGCACAGAGACCCATGGATAAAACCCTGCACAGAGGGCTGGAAGTGAGGGAAATAGCAATGGATTTCAGTGCAGGTTGCCTGGGAAGAGAGGTCAGATTGTAGAATCATGGAGTCCCAGACTGGTCTGGGGTCAAAGGGACCTTAATGCTCATCCAGTTCCAACCCCTGCCATGGGCAGGGACACCTTCCACTGGAGCAGCTGCTCCAAGCCCCTGTGTCCAACCTGGCCTTGAACACTGCCAAGGGATGGGGCAGCCACAGCTTCTCTGGGCACCCTGTGCCAGCGCCTCAGCACCCTCACAGGGAAGAGCTTCTGCCTAAGAGCTCATCTCAGTTTCCCCTCTGCCAGGTTAAAGCCATTCCCCTTGTCCATCCAGTTGTCCGGATGGAACAGAAAAGCTGGAGTCCTGAGCTCAGTGACCACACAGGGCTGGAGCACACTCTGCCCAGCCCCATTCCTTGCAGCACCCCACTGCACCAGGCGGTCCCGAGTTCCAAGCATCTCCTAAGCTGCCCAGCTGATGCTGATTTATCACTGCCTGGAGCCGCAGCGCATCCTGCCCATGCAGCATCTCTGAGCCAGCCCCAGCTCGGTCCCTGCCCATGGGGGAACAGGCTTCCCCACCGGTGTCCTGCCTGCCTCCTCCTCCCGAGGCAGCTGGAGCTTGTCCTTGCAAATGGCACTAACACGTGTGGGGGGCTGCAGCAGGGCTGTGTCTCAAGGTCTGCCTCCTCTCGCAGGCACGGGCAGCACGCACACCTTCTGGACAGAGCTGCTCCGGCCTCATTAGGCAGACGGATGGAGCCGGGAGGGGGGGCAGGAGGACACAGTGTGTGAATCAGAGCTCTGAGACCTCGAAGAAGCCTCATTCTATTCAGGGAGAAGCCAGGGCTGCGGGGCCGCGGCCTTGGGTGGATGTTACAGATGCAGGCACAGCGCCAGCGCATGGAGCTGGCTGGTGACAGGAGCTGCTCCTGGTGCCTGGCCCCCTCGCACAGCACAGGAAGGACGATGGCATCCGAGTGCTTGCAGGGACTGAAACACTGATGAGAGCCTCTAATCCATAAACCCCGCTGGCAGAGGAGCGTTTGGCACAGGGAACGCTCGCATTCCTGCATGCCGGTGCACCGCATTCATCTTCTGCCCAAGGATGTGCCAACAGCTCCGTGCAGAGCACGTGTGTCGGGAGAGGCACCCGTGGGAGCACAGAAGGGCAGGCTCCGTGTGCATCCACAAAGCCAGCGGCTCCATGGCACATCCCAGAGTGCACATCCCAGAGCTCCAATCCCTGGCGTGTTTTCTCTCTTTTCCCCTCATTTCTGTTCATAAAGGGTCTGAGCTTAAGTAATGAGGCTTTTTTTCCCTTCTCTTCTTCTGCAGGAAGATACACAAGTGTGCCAATGTAAATTGCTCCATTTGGAGGGCTAATTGCACTAAAAGGCAGCCTGATCTGTGGTTTTTCTCTATTTTACATTAGCAGCTGAGCTGTCAGATCTGAAATGGAAACTCATTTTTAAGGCTTTGCATTTACAGTGGCTTCAACAATGAAAAATGTTCCCTGACAGTAATAGAAGGCAAACCTCATTAGAGAAACTTAAACCAAAGCGGCACAGTGCTAAAGCCCTCAGGCTGCTTCCAAGCATCTTAAGAGGGAACAAGAGCATTTTTCACATGACTCTCTCTGCCCGTGGAGTGCTCTGGCTCTTCTCGACTATTGCCGTGCCCGCAGGAGCTGTATATCTGACATGCACAGCACTGCAGCAAAGATGGCAAATGGCTTTTTCTCAGGGGCATTCCAGGGGTGGAGAACCCAAACCCAGCTTGCTCTGAAGAGCTGCTTTGCCTGCTCCTGGGCTGGCATTTCTGGGGTGCTCAAATACCCCTGTGGCCGTGATGGTGGCAGCTGCACTGTGCAGCATGACACGTGTGATGTGGTACCAAGAAGCACAGCAGCAGGCTCTGATATTTACTTGTCAGGTGTGCCAACCAGCAGCACCAACAGGAACTGATGCTGGGAAGGATGGTCAACCCTCCCCAGACTCACCTCCTTCCCTTTGCCCATGGGAGCTTCCCATTGTGGCTGCCCATCCCTGGCAGTGTTCAAGGCCAGGTTGGACACAGGGGCTTGGAGCAGCTGCTCCAGTGGAAGGTGTCCCTGCCCATGGCAGGGGTTGGGACCGGATGAGCTGTAAGGTCCCTTCCAACACAAACCATTCCATGATTCTATGATTCCCCAGCCACTAGCTGAGCCCAGGGCATGGATCCACAGGGGATCTGCAGCCCCTCACCTCCATTCACTACACACTGGGGTTTCCCAAGTCTCTGTCACCCAGCCTAACAAATGACTCCCAGCAGCAGATGCTAAAAGCCTCTATGCTGCAGATTCAAGGTAGGAATGGCTGGGCAGGGCATCTCTGCCAGCTTTGCCAGGGCCTATTTGCATCCACATTAACATCCAGCTGGTGATTTGCATGGTCATGAACTATTTTTAACCTGGGAGCTCAGCTCATTCAGCACAGAGCTCAGCCTGCTCTGGGGTCAGGGATCAGCCTGTACTGTGCCACGCCACAGGAGATGCTCAGGGTTTAAAGAGGAGGCTCCTGGTGGCCACATTGCTGCTAGGACAGCACCAGCAGTGATGGGAGATGCAGCATGGATACAGAGGTCCCAAACCACAGCCCTCAGAGGGCTCAGTGAGGCTGCAAACTGCAGCAGTGTCCACTCTGGGATCCAGGAGCAGGAAGTTCTCTGGCTTTCTCTGTAAAAGGCCACCATTTTGCAGGAGACTCCTTTGCAGCCTCAGGGATTCCCTGACAGGGCTCCTGCATGGAGAAGGTGCTGCCCTCTCCCTTTTCAGAGCACAGATACAACAGTAGGGCCTGGCAGATAGAGAAAGGGGTCCAGCTTCTGAGCCAGAGCAGAAAGAGAGGGTGTGAGCATGTATTCCTTGCGGCATCCTTCCCTGCTGGCATCCCTCCTTGCCAGCATCCTTCCCTGCTGCCATCCTTTCTTTGCCCATGCCTTCTCTTGAACTTTCTGAAGACGTTATTACAGGGATGCTTTCAGCATCCCAGCTTCCGTAAATCCCTTCCTAAGGCAGCACACAAGCTCTCCTTACAGCACCAGCAGTGGGTGTCCTCTCCATGTCCCCTCTGCCAACTCCCCTGCCAGCCCCCATGCACAGGAGACCATGTCAGCCAGACACAGCCCCCTCAGCCCACATCCTCCTCCCTTCGCTGTGGCCTAAAGGTGACATTTTGGGGACAATAAGGGTGAAATCTGTGCAGCCGTTTCACAGTTCAGTGACAGCAAAAGCAAGCCCATGGCTGGTGCTGTGCTCCCAGGGGCCAGCACCCATGGGCACCTGCTTCCAGGGTGCTCTCACAGGGCAATGCCTTCACCACAGAGCATCCTTCCAACTAAGGAACCTATGTTCCCTGTAGCTGCTTTCCCTTGGAAAACCACATTTTAATTTGTGCTGCAGATTTCCTACAATGGTTTCTGGGGATTTTTTATTTTTTTTTGTACTGGAAACAATTTTGACCAGCCAAAATATTTCACTTATTTGGTTTCCAAAAATCTCTGGCTCTTTCAATTGCTTGATAAAAACCCTGACAAATGTAATCAGTCATAGTCATTCCCTGCAGAAATGTTTGCATTTGACCAGAAAAAAGAGAGAAGAGAAAAGAACAAATAGTCATAGCAAAAGGCACTTGGCTCCTGCATCAGGCTTCTGCATCCCAGACTGTGTTTGGATATGGGCATCCCACTCAGGGCATCGCAGTGTGTTGAACACATCACAAGGCAGCATCAGGGCTTTGGTGGGGTCCCAGAGGCAGCAAGGGGGTGGTTGGAGGGCAGTGCCCCAAACCTAGCGATGCTGATGGAGGTGCCCTGACATCCCAAAGGGGAAGGAAGCATCCCGCTCCTCCTCCCAGGTGCCTGTGCTGCTGGGCCCTGGCACGGCTTCTGCGTGATTGCTGCACCCAGGGGAAGCTTGGCTTTCTGTCAGGCCTTAAAATAAACTCGTTTGGCACCTTGGGGAGAAAGGAGGTGATTTCAGTGACAGCACTGTCTGAGCATCTCTCTCTGCGCTGGCTGCTCGTGGCCTTTATGGGGGTGCTTCTGCTTTGTGATTTCACACTACAGGAAGTGTTCGCTGTGGGCAGATGTGATGCTTTGTACCTCCCTTGTCCCCAGATGTGGCTTGGGCTAAAGAACACCTGCAGAGCCACATCCCTGCTGTGGACATGGGAGGTCACGGAGGCTGAAGGACCCTGCACCATGCCCTGTGGCCATCGCTGTGGCCTCTCCTTGTGGGGGTCCCCTTCCTGACCTCATGGATAAGAGACAGGAGGTGAAGGCTGAGGTCTGGCCACCACAAGCCCCTGTCCCCTGCCCATCCTGTCCACAGCAGGGTTAAGCACACCCTGCGCATCGTGCTGTGCCACCGCATCTGCGCTCCCAGGATAGTCTGTTCTCTCCTCCACGCTGCCGGGGAGAGCAGGGAGACGTCTGCCTTCCCTCCCACTCCCTGATTACTCACCGGAGCCGATCTGGACTCCAGATGGGCCGGAACTGGTTTTCCTCACAGGAGGTTTGGGGGAAGGGGAAAGCAGGGGGAGACAGGAGCCTGGTCCAGCCCCCCATGGGATCAATGGGAACTCCCAGACCAGCTCCCACGGCTCCATCCTCAGATACCAGGAGCTGGGGTGCTTCCCAGTGCTCAGGGTTTGTGGAGGGCAGAAGCAGAGGGTAGAGGATGAGCAGGAGTGGGGTGCAGAGCTGTGTACCCCACACTGCACCCATGCATTGGAGACCAGGAGCAAGGTGGGTGCAGCCACATCTTGCCTTTCTGGCTTTATTTAAACAGAGCATTTATCCAGACAGGCATGTCCTATGGGTGCCAGCTCTCTCTGCTCCTACAGAAAACACTCTGCTTTTGGTCCAGTACCCCAGAGAGGTCTCCAATTTCTCATCATCCTTTTCCTTTCCATCTTCCTTGCCAACACACCTGCTGCCATCACCATCCTCTGCTTCCCTGGGTCCATCCCATCAGCATCCCTTCCCTACTCACTGGATGGTGTCCAGGCTGGGCAGAAGCCTCACCCTCTATCTGAGCAGCCTAATGCCATACAGGACAGCAGGAGCTAAGAGGCACAGGGTCCTGCCCAGGTCTGCCAGGGGATGCTGAGCCAGGCCTGGTGCAGCATTGCCAGACAAACCAATGGCTCCTGCTCGGCTGCTCCAAGGCAAGGAATTCCAGGGCTCTACTCCACATCCCACTGGCACTGCCCTGAGGGTACCCAGGGACCAGGAGCAGCAGCAGCAGCCTGTGCCTATGCTGCAGCACCCATGCATGGCTGCTGCAGCCCCCAGCTGGTCTGTGGGTGGTAATCTTGGCAAGGTTGGTGGTGGCAACTTGATGAATGGGCTGTAGAATTTGGTGAGATAATTAAAGAACCTGACTCCAACAATGCACCTGATAACAAATGAGGTGTCGCTTCTCCCTCTCTGTTTTGCACCGTGAATTGTATTCCTAAAGATTAATGGACTTACCATTTCTATCTCAACAATGGTCCCATTCCCCGCTGCTCCTCTTTACCATGAGGTGCGGCCCCCTGCCTCTGTCCTCAGGGTGTCTCAGACCACCCCATGGCCCTGCTTTGCAGACATGGGGAGACTTTGGGGTCTGAGAGCCCTTGGGGCTCTGACTGGCCTCAGCCCCAGACTGCACTGGAGAAACCAGGGGTCCTCCTGTTCATCCACAGGGAATCTGTCCCTCTGGGAGGGCTGCAAGGGGCTGCGTAGGCATGTTCCTAGTGCAGTGGCATCAGGCCACTTGGGGTGCCACAGAGTCTGTGTACAGACCCATCCACTCCACAGACAGTGCCTGGATGAAGGATGGATGACGTGGAGAACAGGGCTGCTCTGAGCTGCTCAGACCAGGAAGGAAGAACCTGGCTGGTTCTGCTGTGCACACCAGCTGGTGACAACCCAAACCAGCACCAAGCTGAGGTGTGAAAAGCCCCTGCTCAGCATCCTAGGGGCTGAGAAGCTTCCAACTCCTGTCCATGACTCAGAGCACTTTGCCCAGGAGACAACACCCTCCTCTGTCCCAGCGGCTCCTCCATCTGGGTCAGACCATCCCAGTGAGACACACTGGCAAGGGAGGCACTTGGTGAGCATGGGTCTGGCCGGGGAGCAAACACAGACGGATCCCTGGAGCAAACAGGCTCTGTGCTCCTTGAGCCAGCGGGAGGCATGAGATGCTCCAGCCGTGGTGGCACTCACCATTGGAGTGATCCTCCCAGCACCATCCGCACGTAGGTCCGAGCAACTGGGGACTGAACTGAGGCACCGAAGCATCTCCAAAATGTGCTTATGTATTATATAGACATTTAAATTAGGTACCTGTGCGAATGAGCAGGTCATTAATCACCCACTCATTTAATTGGTTTTCCTGCCAAATTGGTTACAGATAAATAATTAAAGCTAAAAAGCAGGTTTGGACGCATTCCTCTGGAAAGCCGGGTCAGCAGCTGCAAGGAACATCTTTTACCTCTGTTACCACATTGCATCCCCAGTGGGCAGGATGATGGTGGTGCTGGGGTCCCTGCCCATGCTGGTGCTGGGCTCATCTCTGTGTGCTGTCCCCTGGAGAGGCTTTCCTATGGAGAAGGTGCATGCCCAGGGGTGCGTCTCCGGAGCGTCCTGCTGTGAGTGTGGGTTTTTCACTGCACTTGGCTGCTAATCATGCATAATAATCGCATTTGCAGAACACAAATGTCACTTGGCTGAGTGCTTTAATTTACTGCCCCGTAAACAAGCCCTGGGGATGCCTGGGCCCATAAAACATTGACAAGGGCCCTCATTTCCTGGACATCATCCCCCACAGACCCCTTTGTCAGATGGCAAAGCTGGCTGAGGATGGGCACGGCTGCAATGCAGCCCTGGCTCCTGGTGTGATGGGGAAAGAGGAAGGTCACCATTCACCCCCGAGTGTGAACACAGCCCTGGGGTACTTGCACCAGCACAGGTCCTGGTTGAGGCAGGAGGGGCTGAGTGAGGTTGTGATGGGCTCACAGGTTTCAGCAGCATGGGGTTTGCCCCACACCTCTGCCCCATCCCATATGACCCATCCTATCCCAGCCCAGCCCAACCCATCCTATCCCATCCCACAGGACTTGGACTAGGATCCCCAAGTGGACATCAGGCACCCTTCCCTATGCATGGGACATGAACCACACGTATAGGGACATGTCCCAAGTATGGAATGAAGTTTCCAGCCATTGCTTGGGCTGCATCAGCTCCTGCTCCCCATCAGAAGGAGCAGCCTGGGACACCGAGCCACGCTGGCTCCCATAGAGCCCAAGGGATGCTGGAGCAGGGGATGATGCTGCCTTGTTTTGATCCCTTGATTTGAACAGCAGCAGCTGAGGGATCTTCAGGCACTTCCCAGGCTCCCCAGAGGGACAGAAATTCTCCTTCCCAGAGCTTTTCCTCTCAGTGGAGGAGAGCCAAGCACAGGAGCAACCTTGGGCTGAGCAGTCACTGGTTCAGTGCATAAACAGAGGAAGGTCAGTGGCAAAGGTTTTTACTTTACAAGGATGGACTTTAATGACCTAAGGACTAAGGCCCAGCTAGCTGGACCTCTTCCCCTCCTTTTTAAACACAGGCTCTGTACTTGCTGGCTCCTGGTTGTCCCCAAGCCTCCCAAAAGGTGCTGGACCCACAGCATGGATCAGGGTGCTCCTGAACAGCACCTGAGAGTCTCCTTTACAGCTCCACTGTGGTCCCATCCTGCTCCAAGAAGTGGCCATCAGGTCCCCATACCCTTTATTTGCCCTGTGTCTTTTGCCAAGCATCAGTCTGCTTCAGATGCAGGGGGCTCATTCCCTTTGCTCCTGCTATGAAGAAGATGGATGGAGTGGGCTCTTCCTCAGTCCCTGGCATTTGCCATTCAGGGCTCGTAGCCCAGCAGTCCCCTTCCCCTTGCTCCATTGAGGACAATTTCAGCATCCTTGGTTGCTTTCTGATTGTCTCAGCCACTTTGCCTTGTTGTTCTTGTTAAAGGCAGATCTCAATAAGTAGTTCACTAACTCAGCCATTTGAGAATCATCATTAATTTAATATCCTTCCTCATTTATTAATGGGCCTACTTTGTCTTGGCTCTCCAGTATTTCCTTTTCCCCTTGATATATTTGTAAAAGCCCTTCCTATTCCCCTTAGCCGCATGGCTACCACTAATGTTTGCTTTTCCTGCTGTCTTTAACATTTCTCTTCAACCTTAAATGACTTGGGCTCCTCTGGCTTCTCTCAGCTTCCATGCAGGGTTTTTCTCCTCCACACCAGAGCTGTCCTGCTGAGGGGCAGCCCCGGGGGGCAGCAGTCCCCTGCCTGCAGCACACTCCTCTGGCAGCTCTCTGCTGGATCCTAAGGGAGCTGCAGGAGTTGCTCTTGCCCCGACAGGGGGTCCCGATGGAGGTAGCAGGACAGTACATCTGCTCATTGCATTGTGAGAGCTTCCCACAGAGAGCATCCCAACTGGAACAGAGCAGGCATCTCTGAGCCCCTCTCCCTGGACCACATCACACCCAGTGCAGCTCAGTTGGACCCCAAGACGATCCACAGCACTGTGTGAGCCTGGCCTTGGCTTCTGCAGCACTGCAGTGGGTCTGGCTGGCCCTTGCCATGATGCCTGCAGCCGACACTCATCCTCATGGGCTGCATTCATCGGGTCCTGGCCATGCATCAGCCAGGGAGTACATCAGCCAAGCCTCTCACTCCCCTCACACTGCTGAGCCCCCACTCCTTCCTCAGCAGCTGCTGGAGATGGGAAGTCCACGATCCGAAGCCAGGAAAGAGGAGTTCAAAGACTTGATCATCCAAGGGAAAGGTGTGGGAGCAAAGGGAGCAGGCAAAAAGTTGCAGGGAGGGATGCGGAGCGGGTAGGAGCCAGAGCACATCCTAAGAGGAGGGTCGGCTCTGCTGTGCTGTTGCCAGGGTGATGGGAAGCAGAGGGCTGGGGATGTGTCTGTTTACATACGAATTGTTGATTAATGAACATCCAGGCGAGATAATGAACCCAGGGCCCGGAGGCACAGAGTTATCTCTCCATCGCCAGGCAGGCAGTTTAGCGCTTGGGCTGCAGAGCCTTCCCGGGGCACCTCTGCCTGCGCCCCAGCCTGCGTGTCCCGCAAAGCCAGCTCCTACACAGCGTGCAGCTCTGCGGGGACCCAAATCCGCAGGAGAAGAGAGCCCCCGTGTGATGAACTTCACCTGCCCGTGCCCCTCCAGAGCCTCTGCAAGGTGTCCGGGCAGCGGCAGCGCTAGGATGCTCCTGCTGGCAGCTGCTGAGAGAAGGAATAAACCCCAAGCTCCCTCCTTGGGAGGGCACAGTGCCCCCAGTGCTGAGGGAGCTGCTCCTTTGTGGGTGCATGGTGGAGCCAGGGCATCTTCCCTGCATGGGTGTTGAGTGGCCAGGTAGGAAGCCCAGGCAAGCTGATACCCATCATGCTTCCAGGTCCTCATTACCCCTGGGTCAGCCATGAGATGGTCTGTGTCCCACTCACCTCCCTTCCAGGCAGTGATCCCATAGCCTGCCATGAGCTGGATGTGTCACTCCACTCACTGTGACTGCTGGCCCTGTTGGACATGCCACTGGTGCCACCCAGGTCACAGCATGTGGAAGGGCTTCGCACACAGCCAAAACCACCAAGCCTGGTGTTTGTGGGCACCGCACAGGTGATTCTTGCACTCCCTCCTTGACAACACAGAAACACCCTAAATGGGCTTGCAGATGGCAAGGAGGTGGAAGAGCCCAAATCCCCTCTCTGGGCTGGAGCAGAGGCAGGTGAGTGGTTGTAAAGATCCTCATGCCCACAGCCACCTCCTCTAAAATTGCCAGGCTCCATGTGGGGAAACCTATAGATCCAGCAGCTTCTAAGGCCATGGAGAAGATGAGAAATGTCCCTAAAAGCCATGTGCTGGTAATAGTTCCCATGCTTTGCAGAGGGTGATGGCCTATTCATATGCTGGTTTGCTCCTGCTCCCCAGTATTCCTTCACTGGCCAAGGCAGGCAGTGGGGAGGGACAAGGGGTGATTCCTGAGGTTCTCTGCTACCCTGCACCTGCAGGCTTGGGATACATGCAGGTGGTACAACAAGGACATGCATGGCAGGAGCACAAGGAGAGCAGCACATGAGATGGCACATGTGCATCACCAGTGCCCAGATTCCTATGCCAGGTCTCATTCCCACCTCATGTATCAAAGCCTCCATCCTCCATATTTCAATGGAACCCCATTCTCTCAGAACTGAAATAACCTCTTGAAGCCTGAACAAATACTGTGTGCTCCCAAGCAGGAGCTAGGGACTGGAGCAAGGGAGAAGGAGGAAAAGAGAGGGGTCACTGGAGAGCAGAGAGGGCCTGAGAGAAGGGATGCTGCAGTGGGAAAGTGGGATGCTGCAGTGGGAAGGGATGCAGTAGGCAGTGGGCAGGGCAGGCTGAGCTGCAGAGAAGGGGAAGGGCAGTGGATCCAGGGTCAGATCCATGTGTGGGAGATGCAGCCCCAAACAGGTACTGAGAGCATGGGGCAAGGGCCCCGGGTGCAGCACGGGGATGGTTTCCATGGCACTTCCCGGCTGCTGCTCCTCCAAAGGCTGTGATTAAACACAGGCAGACCCAGCATCTCCGCGGGGCTGCTGCTGGTGGCAGCTCGGGCCCTGCCTCTGCCCCTGCCTGCGTGCAGCCTGCAGTGGGAGGAGAGCTGCTGCTGCTGTGCCTGTGCTGCCTGCACTGCCCCGGCAGGGCACACACAGAGCCCCGTGTCCCCAGGCAGGACAGGGATCATGTCCCACATGCCACAGGCAGGACAGGGATGAATGTACCACTGTCCCAGGTGGAGCAGGGATCTGTGACCCAGTGTCCCCAGGAAGCACAGGAACCAATGTTCCTCTGTTCCCAGTCAGGGATCATGTCCCAGAGGTCCCAGGCAGAGAAGGGATCAGTGTCCTGTCCTCAGGAAGGACAGGGATCTATATCCCTATTGACATTAGGAAGGGCAAGGATGCATGTCCCCACACCCTTAGGATAAAGGTCCATGTCCCCAGGGATCCCAGGCCAAGCAGACACCTGTGGCCGGGCAGTGAGGACACAGAAGAGTCCATCCCTTCAAGGACCTCTCGTTGCTCAATCCCCACAGCCCCCCATGTCCCCATCTTCCCCTCCGGGTGCCCCATCCCTGTGGGGTGCCCCCTCTGTGACAGGGGGTGGGGGGGATGTTGCTTTGGGCATGGCTGGAAATAATGACTTTAAAAATGCATTGTTCTGCAAACTGATGAAGGCAGGAGCCGCATCCCAGAGCAGGGAAGTGCATTGGGAGACCTGGAAACCTGCTTGATCTTTACATACCCTGCACAGCCAGCGCTCCTGAATATTTAACCGTGATGGCTTCCCACGTGCTGCAGCGTCTGCGGGGCCATGGAGGAGATCCTGGAAAAGGGAATGTGAGGACCTTGGCAGATAGGGAGGCTCCTTCTCCTCATACAATCCCAGACTGGTTTGGGTTGGAAGGGACCTTAAAGCTCATCCAGTTCCAATCCCTTCCGCAGGCAGGGGCACCTTCCACTGGAGCAGCTTGCTCCAAGCCCCTGTGTCCATCCTGGGGACAGGGAGGGAATCACCTTGTCCCTGTTGGAAATAGGGGTGCCAGTGGCACTGCCACCCACCCAGCGATGCTGCATTGAGTCGTCTTTAATTCCCAGCTGTGGGCAAGCCAGGGGTTCAAGGCTGGGTCTGGTGCTGCCTGTGGCTCTCCTAGTCCCACCACGATGCCACATCCCATGGTGCTGTGTAACCCACAGTACCCCATGATGCCCCACACCCCGGAGTGCCCCAGAGTGCTGCACCCCACTGCTGTGCCATGCCATGCCCAGTGCCTGCTTCACCTGCAGCAAGCCTCATCCACCTGCATCCACGCTGGATCTCATCCCCAGCAACACCCCAGCTCATCATGAGATTAATTCTTGAGAAGGGGCTGCAATTACCTCCCATCTCCCCCTTCATAAATATGCAGAAATCAAAGCAGCGCACTCTGCTGAGCCCACCAACACTCGGCAGTGACCTTTGCGAAACAATATGTGCTGTGAGGCGCGTTTGTGCTTTGCCAGGCAGGCGTTGCCATGGCAAAGTGGGAGCGCAGCAAACACACCGCAATTACGGGGGGAAGCTCCCCTGCAGCACCACAGCTCTCACCCCAGCACTGATCCGGCCTTGGGCGCAGTGTACCTGTCACCCAGGGCCTCACCTGCCACCAGCCAGCCTGGAGGAGGTGGGAGGAGGATGCTGAGTGAGGTTGTGGCCTCGGATGAGGGAGGACAGCATCCTCGTCCTGGCCAAATGGGTTACCTGCAGCGTCTTGCCTGCATTGCTCAGCTCCATCACCTACAGTTTCCTGCCAGCTCCAGGAGCTGAACTCTATCCCCAGTGCAGTTGTCATCCCTGGTCCCTTCTCCCTCTGCTCTGCTGGGGACACTTGCTTTCTCCATACAAATAGGAAGCGTCCATACCCCCATTCCTGCATACAAACCTTCAACCCCTCC
Organism: Melopsittacus undulatus; assembly: GCF_012275295.1. Taxonomy (NCBI): domain Eukaryota; kingdom Metazoa; phylum Chordata; class Aves; order Psittaciformes; family Psittaculidae; genus Melopsittacus; species Melopsittacus undulatus. Next base: position 5,015,656 of record NC_047536.1, read on the forward strand.
TTCCCACACCCTCTCCCCTCTCCTCCATCCATCCCAGGGAGCACCCCACTTGCAGGCCATGTCATTGCAGAGTCCCCATCCTGTGCCTGCCACCACTGGGTGCTGCAGCCAGGGTGGTGGGGTCCCTGCTCAGCAGGTGGCTGCCATTGCAGCACAGCACAAAATCAATCGACCACGTTCGCTCCCGTGAGGGGTTGATGCAGGGAACAAACCATTCAGAGATGTACCAGTGCTCCCAGCCTGATGGGAAAGCTCCTCATGATGCACAGGAGATGCTTGCTGGGACTCAGAGGTGCGCACCACAGCGTGCAGCCCTCCTCCTGCTCCAGCACCCTGCTGCTGCACCAGGCTGGCACCCTCCAGACAGCTCCGGCTGGTGTCTCCCCAGGGCTGCTCTGCTTCCATGGGTGCTTCAGGTCCCATTGACAAGCAGGCACACGCTGGTGTCCCCCTGCCACTGCTGGGGCTGGACAAGCTGATCAGGAGAGGGAGATTTCAAGGCAATGCTGCTGCAGGGCAGGGATGCTCCGTAACCTCCCCACACCATGAGGAAATCCCCTTTACCTGCAGAACCCTGCTGCTGCAGCCTCAGGCAGGGAGCAGGAGGCAGCAGTGCTGCGGAACACAAGGAAGGGATGAGCAGCCCATGATTTTCAGAGGCAGATCATTAACCCTGGCTGCATCCTTCCCTGTGTCACCTGCTCCATCCTCATGTGGATGGGACAGCATCACAGCCCTGGCCACCCCATTCGTGGGGACATGTCTGGAGCCAGGGCTAAGCAGAGACAGAGCTGGGAGCTGCTGCTGCCATGCACTGTGCCATGCTTCAGCCATGCACTGAGCTGTGTCACTGCTCCATGCACTGTGCCAGGCTTCAGCCATGCACTGAGCTGTGTCACTGCTGCCATGCACTGTGCCATGCCACCACTCAGCTCCACACCCCTGGGACGGCAGCCAGCATCTTGCCTCGAGCAGAACAGCTCCGGTGCGGCTCCATGTCCCTGACATGACACTCAACACACAGCTGGCAGGAAGTTTTCAGATGCTTTTTAGTCATCCCATAGCATCCCCATCCTCTGCTGAGGCAGGTGCCTGCAGGGCTCTCACCTCACCATCACTGCTGGTCTTTTAGGAGCCAAAGGTGAGGGCCTGTGCATGGGCATGGGGGGTCTGGGGACCCCCTGCCACTTGCACATGGGACAGAGTGCCTGTGTGATGGGGGTGTCACCAAGCATCATCCCTCTGTGCACATCACTCGGGGGGCTGAAGTGACACTGCATGTGTCACCCTGTCACCATGAGTGTGGCACAAGCCCCACGTGTGTGTGTGCTGCAGGATTACTGCACACTCCCATTAGCTATTTATTTAACCTTGTTTCGGAGGCGGGTGGATTCCCTTTGCAGTGATGCGAAGCTTTACTGCTGCCAACCCATAAATCAGGGAGCTTCGCTCCTCTCAGGTGCCAGAGGACTGCAATTAGCTGTTCTCCTGCTCCATGCACAAGATGCCCTCTCTGCCTAAGGGGGACACCAGCAGCCTCCTGCACCCCACGTGAGGCTGGAGGGAGGTACTGGGAGGGTCCTCCCCCTGAAATATGGATGCTGGAGGGGTGAGATTGGGATGAGCCTCTCATTGCTGTATGACATGGCCATGCACAGGGCATGAGGTGGGCACAAGAGGCCCTAGTGCTCCCTGTGCCCTGCACCAGCACTGCCCCTAGTACAGCCAATGCACCCCAAATGGATGGGGGGTGGGGAGGGTCTCTGTGTTTTCTGACCTGAAGGGAGAGCAGGGGAGATTTCCCCCCTGCCATGGAAAGCATCACTGGGGCTCTCAGGACAGAGACTGGCTCTCATGTTTGTAAGTGATACTGGAACCCCCACAGGAGGTGAGGGTGCTGGCAGAGCCCCTGGCCTGCAGGGAGCAGGGTGTCCCCATTTGGTCCCTGCATCTGCCACATCCAGCTTCCTGGTGAGCCCAGGTTTCCTTCTCACTGAAGAGGGAGATGATGCTCCAGCAGAGACACCATTGTCAGGGAGCTGGAGCCAAAGGGGAGCTTGAGGACAGGGCTGGCCAGCCCCAAAGGCACCCGCACTAAAGCAGAGCCAAAGCCACCACAAATGGAGCACCCTGTCCCCACCTATGTGCTTGGTGGCTCTGTTATGACCATTGGGCTTTGCAAACAGAAAAGGGGGAGTCCAATTGGGAGTATCCAGGCTCAGCAAATCGCTCAGTGCCTCAGGGAGAGGGAAGGTGAGGAATTTCCCACTGCAAGGAAGGATGTGGCTTCCAGTCAGCACTGCAGCAGGGATGCTTCCAGCAAAGCACATCCAGGATCTGCTGCATGGTCCCTGCCTGCCCCATGGATGGTGCATCAGACTCCATCCCCTCACATGCTCAGGGGTGGATGGCAGTGCCAGGGGCACTTCTGGTAGCAAACTTCCTCTTTGTGGTATGACAGGGAGAGGGATGGCTGCTCCCTCATGGCACAGCCAGCAGCAAATGGTCCATGGCCGGGGCTGGGAGCAGAGCCTCACTCATGCCCAAGCAGGGAGCAGGGTGGCTCCATTTCCAGCTCCCATTTCCCATTTCATTGGCCGTGCTGCTGGAGCTGGAAATGTGGGGCACAGCTTCCATAGCCACCCTGCACCCAGCCAGGCACATCCCAGCTCAGTTGTGGGGCCTGGGGCTGATCACCACATCCATGGGATGAGGGCAGGAGGGGACCACAGCATGGCCAGCCCTGAGCCGCAGCAAGGATGCTTGTCTGTGGATACAGGCACATCCAGCCAGGGAAGAAACCTCTGGAAGAAGCATCCTTTTCACCCCATGCCAGGAGACTGAGGAGCACAGGAGGCAAAGAGCAAGAGCAGTGGGAAGCAGCATGGGTTATCCCGGCCACGAGCCCTTTCCTGCTGCAGGGATAGGTGCAGCGGTGCTGAGCTCAGTGCTGTGCAGGCAATGAGGGCTGCAGGCTGTGGGGAGCAGGGCTGGGATCAAACCGGACTTCAAAGGGGAGCACAGTGTGAATATTTCACCAGGCCCTGCACAGAGCAAAGAGGCAGCAGCACTTGGATGGGGCTGGGGGGGGACATCAAAGCAGCCTGGCCAGGAGCAAACCTGGGCACCACCTGTGCCCTCCTTCAGCCCATCTGCAGCTGGGGACATGAAGGAGCTGCTGCCCATGTCCCCATCCCCACTGGGAGCTGCTGCCCAGCCAAGCACCCATGGGTGGCACGGGGCTGCCTGTTTGAAGGTGCCTCTGTGCAGTGCCCTGTTCCTTCCCAGAAGCTCACTTCCACCCCCTGTCCTGCCCATCACAGACACATGGTCAGCGTGCACTGACCCAGACCCCTGTGGATGTGGTGCTGTGAAGCCAGGAGTGGCTGCACTGGGAGAGGCAGTGCTGCTGCCTGCGCTGCTGTTTGTGCCCCCAGATTAAACGGAATAATTCATTTGTTTTGGCTTCAAAAAGACATTTTCTGGCTGTCCTGTGAAGCGTGCCCGCACCCTGCTGCCATGCTGCTCCCTGGCATGGCTGGCATGGGCAGGAGGGGGGCTCTTGGCCTCGGGGACTCTAAGGGACCAAACCCAGTGGGGATGTGGGGCAGTCCCCCAGTGCTCCATCCCTAGGCCAGCTCATGTAGAAGGCCAGTGGGGAAGCACCCTGTGTGCCTGCAGCTTGCTCTGCCCATCATGCAGGGCTGGGAAGCGGCACATTTCGGTGTTTCCACTTACAGCAGTGCTCTATTGTATAGCTCTGTGATGCTGCTGAGATGAATGGGGCAGAGCTCAGCTTCCCACCGAGGCATCCATCCCCTCCTGGGGCACCCCTGCTCCACAGCACCCACGGCACAGTGGGGTCCTGCACAACAGGGACCACAACCAAGGCAAGGAGGGGGTAGCACTGTAGTGTGCCATGGTCCCAGGGCAGAGGCTCCCCTCACACCACAGGGAATCAGGATGAGTGCCCTCCCAGTGCAATGATGGGGGGGCAGCACCCTGCCCTACAGCACAGGGAGAGGATGCTGCCTCTGGAGAATTATCCCGTGAGTGGAGGCCTGTTCCTCCTCACCAGCTGAGCAATGGGGTCCCTGCACCCTTCCCCTTCACCCCGCACAGGTTTCTCTCACCAGCACAGCTGCCACATCCAGATGTTGCTGGTACCGCGGGAGGCGGCTGCTCAGCCCACAGCTGCTCCCTGCTTCGCTTGCAATTGCTTTGGAACGATTGTGTGTGCTCAGCTCTTTAGAGCTAATCTCCATCGTGCAGCCGGGGCTGGGGGAGCTGCCCACGCCAGCCGGGGAAGGGGAGGGAGCCCCCGCTGGCAGCCCCCGCTGCCGGGGTGGAAGCGATGCTGTGCCGGGGGTGGGCTGGGCACCACCCCAGCCTTTCCTTGCCGCTTGATTGGGGCCATTAATCCTGAGCTCGCCGCCAACCTGACAGAGTCTGTAAGTGTCAGCGTGTGAGCGATCCGCTCGCTCGGCACCATCCATCAGGCCCCTGGCAAATGCCGTGCGACACCCCCCTCCCTGATTTATCTGAGGCCGATGGAGTCATGGAAAACAGCTGGTAAATCCTTCCCCATCAGCCGGCTGGTTATTAATGCAGCCAAGCGTGGAGGCAGCAAGCGGTTTGGAGGGATGGGCCTGGGCAGCGCTGGTGAAAGGCAGCATATGGACCGGTCCGGCTGCCCCTGTGGTGAGGTCCCTTCCTGCGGGATGCTGCCTGCTCCCTGCCATGGTGGGAGCAGAGCCCTGGCTGTGCCTCCTGCGTGCAGTGCCCCGTGCTCCTGCTGCTCCCATATCAGTGGGGGGGACACCCTCTGCCCCCGGATGCTCAAGCTGGGGGTCTCAGCAGCCCTGGGAAGAGCCAGTTGTGCTGTTCCTGCTGGTAAATGGCCCATAGACAGGGCCTAGGGGGGCTTTTCCAGGGTGAGGGCAGGCACACAATGTGCCTCGGATGCAGGGGCAGGGGGCTGCCTGGAGGAAGGAGGGAGAATCCAGCATCAGCTCTATGAGACCCTGACTTAGCCTGGTGATGCTGGCTGCAACCTGGGATGTGGTGTGGGGACAAGCACAGCCCCATGATGGGAGCAGGATGCCTTGGTCCCTGCCAGCCCATGCAGCCTATAGCATTCCCCTGTCCTGCCCCACAGAGGCAGCACAGTCTGGAGGCACCCAAACCATCACCACTGCAAGATGCAGCATCCACATGCGTCACTACCTGCACCCCTCATGGTACCACACCCCTGTGCACATCATAGAATCATAGAATAGTTAGGGTTGGAAAGGACCTTAAGATCATCCAGTTCCAATCCCCCTGCCATGGGTTCTGCCAGCCTGGCAAAACAGCATCATCCAGGGCCAGGCAAAGACACTCGCCCCTGCTGCGCCCCTGTTGCACCCTTCACATGGGGTCCCTGTGTGCCCCTCATGCCCTGCAAGGCTGCCATGCCCTCTGCATTGATGTAATGGCTCAGGAGAAGGGGAAAAATAAACCTATACAATGGTGTGAGTGGGCTGGAGGGAAGCTGGAAGCAGTGTCTCTGCGGTTGGGTGCCGAGCAGGTGCAGCTGACAATTAGCTCTTCCCAGCCTCTTCATTTAGTTTCTCAAGGTTATTCTGAACACTGAATATTCAATTAATGACAGAGTGGCTTCTCAGGGCTCCCTTCCCCGGGGTGCAGGCACCCGCGGGCACAGCTCAGGAGAGGAGTGAAGGAGGAAGAAGCTCATCCTCCTCCTCCTCACCGCAGCCTCCTCCCGTCCGCCCCCCTCCAGAGCCATGTCTCAAGCTCTCCGAGCCCCAGTTTTGTGCTGAGGCGATGAAGTGGCACAAGTCATCACGGTGAAAAGTAGGTGACAATGAGTCACGTTTGAGCCTGTCATAGAAGACATCGTGCTCCCTTGCTCCCCATTCAAACCCAGCCTGCAAAAAGCACCATGCCCCAGCTCAGCATCACCCCAGCTCACCCTGTGCCCCCAGGCCACAGGGCTGCATGGGATGGAACGAGGGCAGCTTCTCCCCTCCCTGCAGCACATCCTCTCTCCCACCCTCCCTTGTCTGCTTCATTTTCTTTTCTGCCACTTAAAATATCCTGTGATGAGGAGCCCAGATTGCTTGGAAATGCTGGTGCTGTTCTGCTGGGTCTTGTTTCCCAGCTCCTTACCAGTGCCAGTGCTCATAGCGATGCTTTCCTGGCCATAATGCTGATATAGGGTCACCCAATGGCAACCCACAACCCACTGATGGAGCAGAAGGTTCCTTTTCCATAGCTCTCCTGTACCGGCTGCAGGATCAGGGCAGACTCTGCTCTCCCAAATAAAGCCTTGAGTGAGACCCTGCATCCTTCTGGGGTCTGTAACTCAGCCAAGCACCAAATGAGCTCGAATCTTTGCTCTGAGACATGGATGTGTCACCACCAGATGTGCTCACCCTCCTGGGACCAAGACCCTTGGGTTTCACTTCAACCATGCCAGCCACCAGGATGGGAGCAAGCATCCCTGGCTTGGAACATCCCAGGGGTTGTCCCCGCACTGTGGGATCTGGGAATGCTGGCATGATCCCACACCATTCCCAGCTTCCTTTCTTCTAAATGAAGAGCCCTGCACTGCCAGCACATCATCATCACACTCGGATGGGCAGTCCCCACTTTGGTCCTCATTGCTGGACTCAAAAGCAGCCTCAAAGCCCAACCAGGGAGGGGAGAGATGAGCTCTGCCCCAGCTCATGGTGGGGGAGATGGAGCCATGGAGCAGAGCTGCAGCCCAGAGGCAGCGTGTCCTCAAGGCAATGGCCACAGCAGATTGCCAAGGTGGCCGGAGCAGGTGGTGGTGGCGTGGGGACACCTCTCCACAGTGATGTATGAGCGCTGGCTCAGACCTCTGCTTCCTCAGCTCTTCCTGGGGAAGGGATGAGAGATTTATAGCAAAATACTGCTTGGTGTGCACCAGTTGGGGCCCAGAACTGCTGCGTGCAGCCTCTGCAAGGATGAAAAGGTGCTTGGCAAGGGAGGGAGACCCAATACCCAGTTGCTGACCTGCAGGTGCTCTCCTGGAAGGTGCCCTCCAGCAAAGTTCCTACAGCTGAGTGAGACCTGCCCCTGGGAACAGTGGATGGCCCCGTGCTGGGGCTGTGTCCCTTCTGCAAGCCAAGCAGTGCCACTTGCTCCAAGCCTATTCACTCATCTCAGCCAGCACCACTCACTGGGAAAGGAAGATTGGAGACACTGTTGCCAGTCCTGTCCCCTTCCTACCCCTTTTCCACCCCAAACCATAAAGGCCATAGACCTGGGAGGGGATATTTTAGGTTACAAAGTGGGGTATTGCCCGGATGAGGGACGACGTGCCCTGTGGGGATGCTCTGGGCTGTGCCGGGTCAACCTCCCAGCTCAGGGTTCATCCTGGAGTTCATCTCCTCCTTGTACCCTCTTCATTTCTTATTCCCAAAGCCTTACTTACATCTTCCTTATTATCCTCGTCCCCGCGCTATCTGGGTCACCCTCCCCTGCCATTACCCCAGATAAATGTGAGCTGAGCAGAGGCCACAGGCAGCAATCTGGCAGGCAGCACCTGCACTAGGGCATCTCCCTGCCCTCTTCACCCCCTCCTCAAGCCCATCCAGGTCCTCTGCAGTTGGGAAAGGCAGGCAAGCAGGGCTGCAAGATCACCCCACAGCGAGCTGGGGTCACTGTGTGCGGGATGTTTGCTAAGTGAGGAAGAGCACTGGAAGATGCTTTTGGGACTGGTCCTAGCTTCAAAGCTCCTGTTTCCAAATGGGAAATAGCAGCACCTGAAGGGCTCTGAGCTGCTGCTCTCCCTGGGTCCTGTTCATGGGCACCAGCAGATTCAAGCCTCACCCAGAAACCAAACCGCACCATCTGGCACTCAGGGAGCGCTTCCCCTCCCATCAGTGGGGAGGGGGTAATCCGGGATGGGAACCAGGCCACGTGGCAGCAGCAGGCACCAGCCCTGTGTATGGTGATGGCCGGGCACCCCCTGCCCGCAGGCTGGCTGGAGCAGGGGAAAGAACCCCAAGCCAGGTTCTGGGATCCCCATGGCCTTGTCGGATCCCAGCACATCCTGATCAGCAGAGCTGGACACAGCTCGTCCGCACACGGACAAAGCCAAGCTTTTTTTATACATAATTATATCTCCAAAACTGGCCCAGCCTCCTCCCAGAGCTGGTTTTAGCTCGGCTAAACCCACGTGGAAATACGAACTGTCTGGGCTGTCCAGGAACCTCATCCCACTCCTGCCTGCTAGGATGCCCCAAATCCTGGGCAAAGCAGGAGATGGAACAACCTGCATCCCAGCCCCTCTGAGCAGCGGATGGAGCAGTACACTGGCAGTTTGGTCTCTCCTTTAAAGGTTTAGTAGAAATGAAGTTAAACGGAGGATGAAAGGAAAAGCATCGAGCCTGGCTGGACCCAAGATTTACCAGCATCAGGGGTGCTGGGACATGTGGGGCAGCGCTGCCACTGCCCCTCTGCCTACCTGTGCTGAGGCCCTGCTGCACCCTTTCCTCCAAAGCTGCATTTCCCCTGCCCGCACTTCCCCTGCCTGCATTTCCCTGCTGAAGCCATGGGGAGGAGGCACCAGCTCCCCGGATGGCATCGGGGTGGCTGCGGTTCCAGCCTGCGCAGGAATGCAAACCCAGCATTTAGGAAATAGCTCCCCACCATCCCGGTTAATCCCCTCCTCTCCAGGCTGTTTGTTATTGCTGGTGCAGGCACCCCGGGATGTGCTGTTGCAGGGACACCTGATAGGCTTCATCACACTGCACAATTACATCCTCCTTACTAGCTGGGGAAGCCCTTTCCCTGCTCCCACCATCCCGCTCTTCCCAGAGCTGGGGGTACCAGACCCCATAATCCTACCGCTAACAACCAACCCCATTCCCATGGGTACACGGAAGCCCTGGGGCCACCCCTCGGCCCCATAGTGAGGGTGTCCCTCCATGTACAGCAGACCTGGTGCAGAGCAGCTCATCCAACCCCCTCTCTTTGCCCCCATCTCAGGCATGGTGCTTTCTTCTCTCTTTGCCATGCGCAGCAGCATTCCAGTGTGAGCCATAGGGATGAGGCTGCCCCACACTTCCCCCTCGCCTGCTGCCGGGGAGCGCAGGCAGCAGCCAGGCTGGAGGGGGGCCCAGGCGAGCTGCTGCAGAGGCATTAACTGAGCCAGGATTAACATTCACCAGCGAGAAAATAACTCCATCCAAGCTGCGCCTGTGCTGGGGGCCTCGTGTGCGGCACGAATCGAAGCGCAGGCTCCCCCGGGAGCCCCGGGGATGTGTGTGCTGCAGCCGCGTCAGCTCTTTGCAAGGGCTGCTCACGCCTTGGCTAACAAGCTCCCAGCTGAATGTGTCCTACGCACACCTGAGGATGGAGCCTCCTCCCTCATCCCAGCTCTTTCCTCTGCCCATCTCCTGGCAGTGCCATCACCTCCTCAGCCATCCCATGTGAGGTTTGTGCAGGCATCACTTGGGGACATGGGGCATGACAAGGACCTGCTGGGGATCAGAGGGTGGGCAGGCACCCTGGGGTGTTGCACTGGTCCTCAGGGATGTGTGGTGACCTGTTCTGTGGTAATGAGATTTACAGGTTGGTATCTTACATGTGGGGTTTGTGGGCTACAGCATCCATATAGGTGCTACTGGGGAGTTGCTATGGGGTTCTCTGTCTCATTGCTGAGCTGTGTGATGAACCGACACAAAATCCCCCATAGAAGTGGGCAGTGTGTGCCCTCCACACCAGGATGCCAGTGCTGGTGGCATGCACAGCACTCAGGGGTACCCACCTGACCTGCAAGCCCTTTTCCTCCTCTGTCCCTGGAGGGCGCAGGGTCCAGCCCGTCCCCATGACACCCACTGATGTGTAGGATCAGCTGGATGCTCTGCACATATGTGTGTGCAGGTGTCTCCTTCCAACCTGTGTCTCTCCCTTGGAAAACACCCTGGGGAGCTGCTGGCATCCCACATCTGGGCAAACCCTTGGGGTACCATCTGCCCGCAGCAGCCCTGGTGCTCAGAGGGCCCTTGGGGTGTCTGCTGGGGATGTGTAGGGGTGTCTGGCACATCACTTGCCCCTTGGAGCCCTAAGCTCCTGCTCACCATCCTTCCTGCATCCCAGGTTGTGCCTGCAGGCAAACACCGCTCCCTGGCACACAGGCCATGTGCGTGGGCAAAGGCCACAGCTCCAGCTGCCGTGGGCACTGCAGGCCAGCGCTGTAATAACAGGCTAAGGACAAGAGGGATAAAAATAGCCCCCGGTGTTGCCTCCCACTTCTGCATCCGGGGGGAAGTGGCTCCTCAACACCCCAGCCCAGGTGGTTATTTTAAGGCTGTCACCTCCTTGCTTCTCTCATTGGTGACTTTTATAAATAGGCATTGCCTCTGCATGGCTCCAGTGCCAGGAGCTCCATGTGCCCGTGCCTGGCAGCACTGGGAAATGCCCTGCATCACCTGCCCGGCCCTGCCTGCTCGCTGCTGTCAGCACCATCCTTTCCTTCTGGGCACAGACAGCAGGGACCCAGCCTGATCCCATCACCCATCCCTCTCTGCCAGCCCCCAGGGCCTGGCACAGCTTCCCCCACTGCCTGTGCTCATCTGGGTGCTCCAGGTGCCATCCCCAACCCGGGGCACCCCATCATCTCTCTCCTTACCCCCACATCTTTCTGGCTCCTTCCCTGGCCCTGATCCCCATCCTCTGCTCCTGCTCTTCTCAAACCCCACCCCTGGGCTCCAGCTCCTCAGAGGGTCCAGCCCTTGCTCTCCTGCAGCTCTGCCCCTTCCCCAGGGTCAGGAGCGTTCTCAGGTGTCCCTGATCCTCCTCCTCCTCTTGTTCTCAGGTTTATTTTGGTATCTACAGCTCTCCATGCCTGGCAGCATCTCACCACCACAGTTTTGCCCAGTGCCGGCTCTCAGTGGCCGTAAGCGCTGCAGAGTGGCGGCCGCGGTGCTGTAATTAGCCAGGTACAGCAGGAACACACTTGCAGCCTGACAGCTCTTCTGGAGTCGAATGGGAGCCAATTAATCTAATTAAAGCGGCCACTGGCTCATTATCCCTGCACAGTTCACGAGGCTACAAAGGCATCCAGCCCATCCTCACCATCCTCCTGCTCACGAGCAGCTCAGGTGGGCACATACAAGTGGGCATGGAGAGCCACGGCTTGCTCCCTCCATGGATCCACGGTGCTTGGAGCACTGTCCTGGGGTGAATAAGGGGGTAAAAAAGCTGCTTGCCCATTGGGAGTGATCCTGCTCTGTGCATCGGGCTCCTGGTGGCGCCAGCATGTGGCTGGGCTGCAGTGGTACCCATGGGAGCGGGATGCAGGGGGATGCTCCGTGTGGCTGCCATGGCCATGGGGTTGGCATGCTGCGGGGCTGCAGTGCCAGGAGTGCCATCATGGCAGCGGTCGGCAGGCCTGGATCGGTGCCACATCCCGGTGAGGAAGAGCTTCTTTCCCGGTGTCGGAGCAGGTCCTGCCGGGCGGCGCGGCAGCATCCTGCAAGCTAATTGCGAGGCAGGGCGATGAGGAGGTCTGTCTGCACAGGTGCCTGTCAGCAGGGCGCTGGCACTCACACCGCCTAATTAGACACCCTGCCAGCCCTTAATGAGAACAAATGAGAGGCCAGCGAGTGCGGGGCTGGGCTGCAGCATCCGAGCCCTGTCCCACATGCTGGCCTGGGCCCCGTGCCCACAGAGAGCCATGGATGCTCTCATCAGTGCATGCGGGGGGGCTGCAGCAGCTCAGCCCCTCTGTGCCATGTCGTCTAAGCAGAGTTTGCCCCTCTGCATCAGCCTGCATCCAGCAGGACACTGGTAGCACTCCACATGCATCCTCCCTGCAGCCCATTGCTGTCCCCTTGCCCTTTCACGAAGCCCTTTTGGAAGCTGCATCTTAGTGCTCCATCACCACAGGGTGCCTCGAAAGCAAGATCCTGTCATCTCCCCCATAGCCTGTCTCATTGCAAAGAGCACAGCCTGGCGCCAGGTGGATCTGCCCACATAGGCTGAGCCTCTATTTATCCTCTCATCAGCTCAGTAGCTGTCAGTGCCCCATTGAACACCCCATGGCATGCAGACTGCCACCTCCATGCCGTCACCCTGCACACCTCCAGCTGCACCATGGGACTTGAATGCACCCACTCAGGTATTTTAAAGTCTGGGTGCAGCCAGGGAATGGGTTTGCTCCCCTTGGGATCCCTGTGTGGCTCGGCTTTTCCCTGTCTCTCTGTAATCTAAGGCATACAAAGCAGTGTCCTGGGTCAAGAACACAGAGGTCAGCAGGAGCACAACCCTGAGGCCCTGGCACAGGCAGGCTCCCCTGTTGGACCCAGGTGAGCAGGGAGGGCAGGACAAGCTCGGCACAACAGGTATGCTTCAAAACCCTCAGTGAGGCTGGAGGGGCTGCAGGAGACCCTAGGACACTTCTGCCTCAAGAGAGGGAAGTTTAACCCAACAGCAGGAGCTCAGGCAAGCCTGGAGGCTGCAGTGGGGCTGATCAAGCAGGAAACAAGGTGCAGATGCAGATGCTGGGAGAGATGAACTCCCTCCACAAGGGGGTTTGCAGAGCAGCAGGCACCGGGGCACGGCTCAGGGGGTGCTGGGTGCCTACACAGCTCCCGGCTCTGCAGCAGCCCTAGGAACAAGCACTCCCACACACCGGGATGCTGCGGGGAGGCAGCAGCATGCGGCTCCCGGCGGGCAGCAGGGGGTAATGGGGTGAGACCAAGCAGGGGGAGATGCTGCGTGGGTATGGGGAACCACTGCCTGGCAAAGGAGCCATGGGGACGAGGAAGGCAGCTCCTGGGGAGCCAGGCACAGGCTGGAGCCCCCGGTAAGGAGCGGGTGTGATGCAACACAAAGGCTGTGCAGTCTGGAGGGGAAGATGTGCCTTTAGGGGACACGCACACCTCTGTACCTGCCCCCCCCCCCCCCATGCACACATACATCCCCTATGAGTGCATGCACACATCTCCATCCCTGTGTGCAAGCTCTCCTTTACACCTTGTGTTTACCCTGGTGTGCGCACCCCTTCATCCCAGCGTGTGCCCCCCCCATGCACACACACCTTCACTTCTTATGTGCCACACATCCCTCCATCCTTCTTTGTGTACACATCTCCCTCTTCCCCACCACAGATCCACATCCTTGGGCCCTGCCTGCCCAGGGATGGAGAAGGACGGCCAGGTTCATGCCATCACAGCTCTGCTATCACACCACGGCTTAGCGAGGTTTAAGGGAAAGGCAGGGATATGCCGGGTTGGAGGCTGAGGCCAGCCCCACTGTGCCAGGCAGGGGGTGGTGGGATTTGCTGGAGAGCAGAGCAATTTCCCTGCCACTCTGCTCCGTCCTCTCATTTTCACAGCAGGGTCTGAGTGGTTGATGGGCAGGTTGGTATCGCTGGTGCAGCTCCGCAGCAATGCTCCCAGCACACCCAGTGTTCACATGATGGATGTGGAGCAAGGGGCTTTGGTGTGAATCTGAATGCCTTTGGCGTGGGCAGGGGCCATATGGCATCACCAGCGGCGCCAGCTCTATCCAGACACAGCCCTAGCAGGCTGCGCTGTGGCCATGCATCCCACAGCACTGGCTGCAGTGGGAAGGGGGAAACAGGGATGCTGCAGCCAGATGGGTCCCCATAGTTGGCCATGGAGCAGATACCAGGAGCCACACGAGCTGGCACTTGCCAGCAGGGCAGAGGTGTGGGGCAGGGGGGGGTCCAGCAGCCTCAGCATCTCATCAGCCCCTTTCTGGGGAGGCCGGCCCTGGCCTGCAGGGATGATGGAGCAGATGATGCTCTTGGTCTGAGGCGAAAGGCAGAGAAGAGTTGCCATGGAGACCAGCTATGTCATTTTAAGGAGGCGCGGAGGCATTCGCACCCATCGTTCTCGAATGAACCCCAGCAAGGGGAGTGGAGTGGGAGCGACCATCACCTCCTTAGGTCACCAGTGGGTCGGCTGGTCCCCAAGCAATGCCACACCACAGGGAGCCAGCAGCGAGGCTGCAGGCAGAACTGTGGGTCCAGGCTGTGCCAGCATCCCCTGGGGCCAACAGGAGCAACTGGTGGCACTGGGGCAGTTCCTCTGCTGCCAGCCCAGCCTGAGCAGGCGATAGGGAGCAGCCTGCAGGGAGCAGAGGTCAATATATATCCTACCCCCCGTCTCCTCCCCCAATTATTCCTGAGGCTCGGAAGTGGCTGTGAGTGCAGACCAAAGGGCTGGGGCGAGGTTCAGGGTGGAAGCAGCCACATCCTGGCTTTGTGGGTAATTTCAGCTTTAATTAAAATGAAGCTTTACGTATTAGCAGCTTCCTCTCCCCCCGACCTGCCCCCCCCCCCCCCCTTCCCTGCAACCGGCGGCCTCCAGCACTGCTGGCAGCACTGGTGCCTCTACTGGAGTCCTCCCCGCATTGCCACGACCATTCCGGTTGAGAAATTATCCAGGTGGGGGGGTTGGATGTAGTAGCATTTCCAATGGGAAAAACAGCCCCGGATATGGAGGCAAATTAAGGGATGCAAAGATTACCCCCTCCCTTTATCCCTTATCCCCCTTATCTCCCTGCCCAGGCATGTGCTGGTCCCACTGGTCAGCCCCAGGGCCAGGGCTCTCTGCTTATGGGGTGTTGCAGGAGCCCCCTTGGTCCTATGTGAGTCCCATGAGCTCTGGCACTCCGATGCTGATCAGCTCCGTGGTGCTGGCAGCTCCCACCGGCAGCTCAGTGCTGTTGCTGTTCAGATGGGACTGGAAGAACACCAGCATCGCTGCACCGGTGAGTCCATGGCTGGGAGGATGAGGGGTGGCAGGGCTGGATGATGGGGACACAGCAGTGCCTGCTGCCTGCATGGGAGGCAGCCAGGACTGCACAGAGCAAACAGGAATGATGCATTGATGGTGTGTGGGGAGGAAGGAGGGTGTTAGGCTTCAGCATGGCTCCCAGGGAGGTGCTGGCACTGGCCTGGGTGTCAGGGACATACTCACCAATGACCTTTGAAAGTCTCCTCCAACACAAACTATTGTATGATCCTATGGCATGGACCTTGGGCAAAGGGCTGTGCACTGTACCTTTTGCGAGGTGTCTGCAGGCAGTGTGAGTGTGTGTTGATGCAGTGTAGGGGTGCAGTGGGGGTGTGTGGATGTGCAGGGTGTGTGTCACAGGCGTGACAGGTACAGGATGAATGGCATGTGGCCTTGCTGCACGTGCAGTGTGAGGGGTGGGTGACGTGCTCTGTGTGCACGCCTGCAGTGTGCTGTGCATACAGTGATCTGTGAGTGTGCACTGCAATGTGAAGGGTGTGCACAGTGCACACTCACTGTGGGAGCTGTGAGCTCTGCAGTGCAGTGTGTACATGTGCAGTGCACTATCACAGTGTAAGTGTGAGCTCTGCAGTGCAGCGTGTGTGTGAAGTGCATGCTCAGGTGGGAGTTGTGAGTTGTGCAGTGCAGTGAGATGTTTGTGTCAGCGAATGCTCACTATGTGAGGTGTGAGCTCTTCAGTGCAGTGAGGCTTATGCAGTGCATGCTCATTGCGGGAGGTGTGGGCTGTGCAGTGCAGTGAGGTGTGTGTGTGCAGTGCACACTCACTGTAAAGCTGTGATTTCTGCAGTGCAGTGTGTATGTGCAGGTCATGCTCATGTGGGAGGTGTGAGCTGTGCAGTGCAGTGCGTGAATGTGCAGTGCTTGCTCACTGCAAAACTGTGATCTCTGCGGTGCAGTGTGTGTGTGCAGGTCATGCTCATGTGGGAGGTGTGAGCAGTGCAGTGCAGTGTGTGTGTATGCAGTGCAGTGTGTGTATGCAGCGCAGTGCAGTGTGTGTGTGTGCAGTGCAGTGTGTGTGTATGCAGTGCAGTGCAGTGTGTGTGTGCAGTGCACACTCACTGTGTGAGGTGTGAGCCATGCAGCTCAGTACCATGCAAGGCACTCAGATGCAGACATGGGGCAGAGGCAAGGTGCGCACCATGCAGCTGCATGCCCACGGCACAGGGGCACAGCAGTGTCCAGGGATGGTCGGGAGCAGGATCCAAGAGTGGGCACCGCAGTGATCCCTGCCTGGATCCGAACGGGTTCCAACTGCTCCATGCCCCTCCCAGCCTTGGGAATCTCTTTCCCCGGGCATCGCGGGCAGCAGCCAGCCTGGCACGGGGCCGGGTGGGAGCATCTCCCCCTGCCGCGCCTGCTCCCGCTCCCGACGCTCTCCGACAGGAGCAGAGGGAACAGAAATGCACGTTTTCACATTTAGCTCCCTTTGTACTCAGCTAATTAGCGCCTGAGTCTGGTGATGTCATTAAAGCTGCACTAAGTCTTTATTGGGGTAATTTAATTTTCCCTTTCATATCAGGATGATTTCCTTTGTCGGGGTAGGTGCTGGGGAGGGGGAAGGGCCCGTGCAGACAATTGCTATTGTCAGGATAAATAATTCCCTGTTGGATTGACAAGGGGGGAGGTGGGCTGGGGGGCTGGGAGCTGTCACTCACCCGGGTGGCAGCCGGAGCTGAGTGCCTTGGGGTGCCTCTCCCCGCGCTGGGTGGGCTCCCCAGACAGCAAAGCACCTGCTTTGGTCCCTTTCCAACACAGAAACCACGTTCAGGAGGTGGGAGGGTAAAGCTGGCAGTGTCCCATAGAGCTTCCCCCTTTTCCCACCCCATCAGCATCTCTAGTGCCGGAGGGAAGCAGATTGCACCGGGCTAGAAGGAGCATTCATGAGCGTTGAGACTCCATGTGTAGTAACCCACTAAAGAACCACGGGGTTCTGTGTGCAGCTGGGACATGGAGGGGAGCAGGAGGCTGCTGGGGGTGCGTGGACCAGGAGAACCTTTTGCAGGGGTCTCCTACCTTAAGGATGTCCCAAGGGGCATCCCTGCATTAGGAATGGTTGGAACTGACCTCAGCAGATACCGCCCTCTCCAGCCCCTCGCCAGGCACTGCATGCAATGAGGTGATGCTGGAGTGCTCATTACCATGGTAGGAGAGGAGGTGGCTGGCATGGGGCAGACCCAGTGCTTGGGTAACAGTGGGGTGAAGGCTGTTGGGGCGAAGCCCTTTCCCCAATCCTGACTTCTCTCCCCCAAAGGCTCACGCTGCCCCAGGAGGGATTCCAAACACAGGGTGAGGGGTGAAGATGTCTGATGGGATCAGAGCTGCTGAGGACTGGTGCTCTCAGTCCCTGCAGGGCATCACTGTCAGCAGATCCCCATCACATCCCATCCCTGGCCATTCCCCAGACTTCCCAAGCATGGGAGAAAATGGCGACACATCCCCAGGAAGCAGCTGGGAGACAAAAGCTGTTGACGTTGTCACCACCCAAGTCTTGGTGTCCCAGGGAGCTTGGGCACAACCCATGGTAAGGGTCTAAACAGGCGATGCATGGGGCAGACTGACTTGGCACAGGGGTGCATATCTTGTCCAGGCAGAGCTGGTGGCACTGGTGTCCTGGTCCAGTAGAGCATCACCAGACAGAGAGGGGGTGGCTTGTGCGGTCCCAAAGCCCTGACTCCTCAGGTTTAATGATTCCAGAGGATCCATCCTTCCCTGAGAATGGGAAGGGAGGAGAAAGCAGAAGACGGCCATTTTCTACCCACACTTAGGTCCATTTCCAGAAGGAACCAGGTCATTATAGCCTTTCTGGAGCAAGTCCCACATTCCCCAAAGCCCCCCGTGTTGCTGGCAACAGCTTGGGTGCAGAGCAGGAGGAGGGGGAGCCGAGGGGAACGTCACACCCGGAGCGCAAACACCAGCTTGTTGGTAATTAGCAACCGTTTCAAGAGGAATGATGAGGAGCCAGTGACAGGCGGGCGGGTTGCTATTAAAAGCTGCCACGTGTGATCCCTCTCCAAGCCTGCTGGCCCCTCCTTACCTGGTGCAGGGGAAATCAGATGTAAACCTGACATTCATGCAACGCTCAGGGTGAGCTTTAACGGTGGGGCCCAGGCGCCAGGGTGATGGACGCCCTCACCTCCCGCAGTGGAGCGGCCTTTGGGTGCTCTCCTCTCCGTCATCCTCCTCCCAACCTGAGTCACGAGGTGCTCTGAAGTGAGCACTTGGCCCCCCGCGTGCCTCCACAAGCACAGGCACTTGCTTAAATGTTAAGGGCTTGTTTGCCTGCAGCGGAAGGGAAGTGGGAGCTGAGCCCCCAGCTTGGCAATTGTTCTTCTGTGCCTTCCGGAGCCAAGGGGCAAGGGAAGTGCTCATCCACACAGGGAAGCATCCTCGAGTCGTTCCTCCATGAGCTCAGCCCCCCACAATGCTTCTTTTCAGCCTCACTTGGCTTAAAGACTTCCCAGAGCATCCCAAGCTCTACAGAAGGAGCATGGCAGGCATCATAGCAGGTACATATGCATGGCCAGGACAGTATTAACAACCCTCTTTGGTGGGGGGATTGGACTAGATGATCTCCAGGGGTCTCTTCTAACCCTAATTCTGTGTTTCGGATGCACGCTGGTGGGGTGGGTCCTTGTCTCAGACCTGCAAACCAAGCTCACAAGGAGCCAGGGCACACGGTGCTGGAGCTCAGCCCAGCAACATCCAGGTAGAGACACAGTGGCCTTGGGCGGGTGAGGTAGAGATTGCCACGGTGCAGGGGCTGAGGGTGGATGTGCTCAGCAATGCGTCTTGCGAGTGACGGGAGCGGGAGGATAACCTAGTTCTGGCTTCCTGAGATTGGCTGCCCCAATC
Source organism: Melopsittacus undulatus (assembly GCF_012275295.1). Taxonomy (NCBI): domain Eukaryota; kingdom Metazoa; phylum Chordata; class Aves; order Psittaciformes; family Psittaculidae; genus Melopsittacus; species Melopsittacus undulatus. The sequence goes on from NC_047536.1 coordinate 5,034,333, forward strand.
CCCACTCTGAGAGATGAAAGTCAGTAATTACTGTCTGACTTGGCAGAATGGAGAAGATCAGTCAGAGGGGCACAGTCAGGACCATCGCTCTGTGGGCTCCCAGCATTTCTTGCCTCTGCTCAAGATGAGAGCACCACTGCCCATGTCCCCTGCCATCATCTCAAGGTAAGAGCTCCCCTTGCTTCATGACTTCCATCACACTTCACTCCCAACCTTTTTTGCTGCCCATCAGGTCTACCCAACTAGTGACCAGCCTGAAGCTGTGTGTTACCCCAAAAGCAGGAGTGGGGATGAGCAGTGTATCCATCTGCCCAGCAGCAGGGTCCTCTTGCAAGTGGTTTGCTGAGCAACAGCAAGGTTTTGCTTTGAATGAGGACTGGTTATAGTGAGTGGGGTTTAGCTTGGTCTGCTGCTGCTCTGGGCTTGCTGAAGGAGGTGGGTGTCTCTCAGCTGTGCATAAGAGCTGGAAGTGACATGGGCTCCTCCTTAGAGAATCCTTGGAGAGTGTCCCCTTGCCCCAGTGTCCCCCATGTGTGGTGACAGCCTCTTTCCTTGCATCCAGCTCCTGCCTGTGGGACAACTCTTTGGATGCCCTGGCACCCTCCATCTACCACTGTTCACCAGCTGCCACATTCCCTTCACCACTGCCCTGGGCTTCAAGAGCTCATTTGTTCCATTGGTTGCTCCATGGGGAGGGGGTCCTGTGCTGCAGGCTTGGCCAGGCTGTTTTGTGACCCCTGGTGCCCATCCCCACTGCTGCTGCTGCCCACCCAGGCTGCTGTGCATGCTTGGCATCACCGCATGAGTCTGTGCTCTCCACATGGGCCTGGTTAGGGTGATTTGTGTCTTCCAAACACTACAGTCATTGTTTAAGGGCTTTTCTTTGGATGACAAAAGTACAGACAGCTGCCACATTTCTCCTCTCCTTAACATATTGTCTGGCTTGTTTGGCTTTCCTCGAAGCTGAACCCCCAGCACTGTTTCTGAGCTCTCCTCCCACCAGGGTCCCTGCTCCCATCAAACACGTTTGTGAGCTGTGCTGCTGTTTTGGGGTTTAGTTCCGCAGGAAAAATCCCTCACACTTCTTTTCCCATCTATATCCCCATGCTCAGCCCTGTTGTGTCACCAGCTTTTAGTCCTGGGAATGTGCACGGCTCCCTCTGCTCCTGGGCCAAAGCCACCCCGTCCCTGTGAACCCAGTGAGCACTGTTGCTGCTGCAGCATGGGGCCAACCCACGTGAGCAACTCCAGAGCATCCACAAGGGTTGCCCCAGCACCAGGAGATGTGACACCAGCAGCGTGGAGGTGACTGGGGAGAGGCTGAGCTGGTGGTGATGCTGCTGGAAGAGGCTGAGGGAACCAAGGGGGGATGCAAAGGGGGCTCCTCCATGGATAAAAGAATAAGGAAGATGGGGAGGGGTCCCCAGCCTGGTGCTGCGTGGGAGTGATGGAGCATGTGGTGACTCCTGCCCTGCTGGTGGGCTCCCCCCTCACTGTATCTCACTTCAGAGGGGCCCTGAGTGCACACAAGTGAGGAAAGGGGGGAAAGAAGGGGGGGAGAGATCTTTTCATCTAAAAGGTTACATTTGTCCTACTTCCTCCCATCTCCAGCAATTAACTTGAAGGGAGACATCACTGCTAATTGAGCAGTGAAGATCAGGAGCAACAATTACGCCTTTTGACAAGAGACAGCACAAGAGGGACTGCTCCGAGGCTGAGAATGGTAGGGAACGGTTTCTATGGCAATATAACTTTCCTCTCTTCCTCTCCAGCCATAGAAATGATAAAAATGTAGATTTCTCCCTGATTAATGATTTAATGAAAATAAAGAATATTCTTTTTTTTTCCTTTAAAAAAGAAAGAAGGAAAAAGGGGAAAAAAAAAAGCAAAAGAAAATCGATGGGACGCAATGTTTAGCACGAGGCTGCGGCTGCGGCAGGATCGATGTCCTTCTCCAGGCTGGACGTGGTGAAATCTATTACAGCAACACGCCGAGGACTCCAGGCAGCCCTGCCATTTGGTAATTAGGCAGCAGGCTCACATGGGGAGAACGTGAGGGCTAGATTCACATCTCTGATCAAAGGAGCTGCCCATCAAAGAGCTCCTTGCAACTGGCTTCTCCAGCAACCCCTCACACTCGCTCCATGTCTCTCTTGCCTTCCTTCCCTTGCCTGCCTTCCCATACCTGCCCTGAAATCGTTATTTCCAAAGTGAATTATTCAACCTGTTCCCTTTAGGAGGGTGACTGCAGCCTGGATGCCACATTGGCTGCCGGTAAGGTGAAGGGTTGACCTGCCATGGAGGTGGCCCTGAGCTGGTGGCAAGGGGTGCTGTACAGGGGAGCAGGCAGCCCCTGTCTGGCAGTGATGCTGACAACCACCTTGGTTGATGTTCAGACCAGGCTGGACTGGGTTTGTTGCAAGCTGCTCTAGTGGAAGGTGTTCCTGCCCATGGCAGGGTTTGGAGCTGGATGAGCTTCAAGGTCCCTTCCAACCCAAACCAGTCTATAACTGTTTTATAGCACACACTGCAGCCCATCTACTCCCCTCAAACAAGCAACTTTTGTGGTTTATTTTTAACCTTTTAAAGGATGTTGCTTTAAGATGCACAAAGGCTTGTGGGATGGGGCTGGACAGACCTCCTCTACCAACAGGGAGGGAAACAATGCAGCAGGTTCAGGTCAGCTGTGCGTCCATTCATCAAAACAAAATGCAACCCATTTCAGCAAGCAGAGCTGGCTTTTGTGAGAGACTCCGGGCATGGTGAATTAACTCCTGCAGCCTTCCCCTGAGCCCAGACCAAGGCATGAGGTGCCTCCTGCCATGGGAACCATCCCCATCCTGGATACCTCCATCCCCACCCTGGGTACCTCCATCCCCACCCCAGTTACCCCCATGGGGATGCACCCTTACTGCTGCAGACTGTTCCCTGGCACCCCCAAGGTTCATCTGTCCACCCTGCCCATTTCTGCCCCACATGAGGAGCCCACAGGGCACTAGGACGCACGTCTCCAGCCCAGGCACTCTGCAGGGGCAGAGCATGGGCACACAGAGGGACTTTCCCACCTCCTCAGTTCCTATTTTATTGCCAAAGCGACGCATAAAACACATAAACAAATCTAACAGCGAGAAATGGGTTGCTATCAAATCAACAAATTAATCTAATTATAGGGCTGATTAAACCGTATCAGATAAACCAGCAGCTCTTCCCAATGCTCGGCAGCCGTGTAGGGAAGCAGGCAGCCCTGCTCTGCTTTTGGCTCCACGGCATGGGCAGGGTCCAGCTACCCTTCATGGGGAGCACCGAGCCCCCTCTTCAAATCTGAATGGCAATGCAATGCAAAGTACACGATTCCTAAGGATTAAAGCTGCAGCTCCAGCCTGAGAAATGTATGCAGGAGCTGTCTTTGGAGAGAGATTGCTTAAACCTAAGCCTGCTTTAGGTATTGGAGGAACAATTTTATCAGTGCTGTTTGCAGAGCTTTGCCGGGGCTGCTTCCACTTCTCCGCGCGCCTGCACATGCCAGCACCCATGTGCACATGGGAATGCTCTTGTGTATCAGCACCCACGTGTAATACTCACCCTGGCAGCCAGTGCCAGAGAGCAAACGCATCCTGTGTGAAAGGCAAAAGCTCTTTATCACCCGACAACACTCACGGAGAGGGCTGTGGATGCAGCACCGCTGGCTGGCCTCACTCAGGAAGGTGATGGGCGGCTGCAGACCTTTGCTGGAGGCTCTGGTGGCTCTGAGGCTCCATGGGATGGACTCAGTCCCTGGCTCCTGCAGGTGATGAACTTCAGATCTCGCCTCTTGCAGGACTCTTTGCAGATGGGAAGGTGGAGAAGGCACCGCTGTGCCTGCCTGGCCAGGGATGTGCTGGCTCCCCACAGGCTCCCACGATGCTGCTGCACCCCCGGATCATGTCAGTGAAGAAGGAAAATCCATTTCAAAGCGGGTTCCCTCCGGTTTTTCCTGCTACTGGCAGATTGTTTTCCTCTTTTCAGGGCATCCTTTGCTCCCAGCCAGGGTTATATCAGCTCTTGATTCTCCTCCTCTTGCTCTTTTAGCTGAGTTGCTCTGTTCCAGGAACAAAGGTGTCGAGTAATGATCTTTTGTCTCCTAATAGGAGATTATACCAGAGTGCTGTCATGCTCAGCAGAAGATGAGAGGAGCTTGAGAGCCCCAGTGCAGTGCAGAGCTCTTACCCCTCTTGGGGTTCCCATCCAACCCCACTTTGACCTCCAGCTTTGGAGGCAATGCTCCACTGATGCTCTTGTCCTTTGCACCCCAGTTCAGGCCATCCTGGTCAGTATCTGGAGGCCCAGAAAACACACAAGAGGGGGTAAAGGGGAGTATTGTAGAGGCAAGGGCACAGTGGGATGGCCAAGACTGGGCACATCACCCTGCAAGTGATGTGTGGTGTCACATCTGCAGCACTGGCCAAGAGCATCCTCACCAGGAGCCAGCCTGAAGGATGGGATTATGCAGCGGGCACATAGGAAGAATAAAGCTGGGGCTATTGACAGGCCCAGCTGGGTGAATCAGCCCTGCAGAGATGAGAACAAACCCTCCTTTTGTGTTCAAAGGCACCTCTCTGCTGCCTGTCCCCAGCATGCTACAGCTTGGCAGCACTGTGAGGGCTGGGGTACCCAGGGGGTACAGCAGAGTGGGCAAGGGGAGTTCAAATCAAAACCTTCCCAGGCAACGAGCTGAGCTTCAGACAGTCTCTCACTAATATATTGTTATGATTCAGTCCTTAATCTGTCCTTCCCCCTTGGAGAGACAGGTAAATAATGCAAGCACAAACTCAAGGACCAGCACCACGTGCACATCACACAGAAGGTTTCACATGTTTGCAGTAGAGGTGAGTGCTGCCATGCCCTGGATCATGTCAGGAGCCTGGGCAATGCAGATATTGGGATGCTGGGGCCAAGCTTAGTGTGGTCTTGGAGTGGGAGACAGGCTGTGGTTGCCAGGATGGGCAGGGATGGGCTGTGAGCCTCCCCCCATCCTCTGCAGGAGGGCACAGCTAAGGGGAGGTACAAACCACCCTAAATGTGCTTCCTACATCCACCCAAATGTACTTCCAGTGCCTCCAGTGCTCCCAGTACCCACAGCCACCCGTTCTGGGAGTGTGTGTGCATGCATCCTTCTCCCTATGTGCATGCATATGCATGTCTGTGCAGAGGTGTAGCACATGCACGTGTGCATACATGCACATGGGTGCATACACGTGTGTACATTCATGTGTGTGTACAAGCCCACGTGCAGGTCATAACGCGCAGGGCTGTGCATAGGGTGGGGGATGCTCTGTGGAGAGGAACGGTTCCCCAGCCTGGCTGATGCAGTTTAGCAATCAGAATAACTTTGCTGATGAATATTTAAGCCGAGCACTGAATATTTAAAGCATTCAATTATTTTAATGGCTTCTAAGTGTGACAGCGGGAGGGGACAGGGGGACGGCTGCTCCTGGGTCCAGCGCCGGGCCCAGGCAGGGCAGGCAGGGATGCTGTGTACAGCCCCCTGCAGTGGGAGGGCTGGGGGGAAGCTTGTGGTCCCCAGCAGGGTGGTGGCATCTTTAACACGCTGCTGCCAGTGCATCCCTGCCGGAGCTCAGCCCTGTGGGCACAGTCCCAGCGGGCAGGAGGAGCGCTGTGCCCTGCCATCCTGGCAAGCCTCAACCCTGTCCTAGTGCCCTCATTCTTGCATGAGCAGCCTCTGTGTGTGCCAGCCCTGCACGGTGCCAACCCCCTCCTCTGCCACCAGCGATGCTCTGAGCTGCACCTCTCAGAATCATGGAATGGTTTGGGATGGAAGGAACCTTAAAGCTCATCCAGTTCCAACCCCCTGCCGTGGGCTGGGACACCTTCCAGGAGAGCAGGTTGCTCCAACCTGTCCCTGTGCCATTGTGCCATCACAGCAATGGAAGCACTGATGTGGCCCTGCACCACTGCCACCACCAACCCTGCAGGCACCCTCAGGGGTGCGAGGGGGTGACGCAGCCTCCATCAAGCCCAAAGTCACCCTGAAAGCAGGTGGGTGGTGACATGGCTGTGGTGTGTCCACTGCAGCATGTCCAGCCCCACCACCTTGCCCCACAGCCGGGTGCTGCCCATGGGACCAGCCTGAGACCCAGGGCAAGGGATGTCAGGGAGCACAGAGGAGCACTTTCCCAGTGTGTGCTCCCACAGCCATAAATATTCATATTCTTATACTAATTTTCCATGTACTTTTCTGTCACATCCAATTTTATTTTAATTTCCCTTTATAAACCTTCACAGCTAATGCACTCCGTGCTCCCATGATTACCCCAATCAGCCAGCACTTTAAACACAATCCCTGCAGGCAGCTCTTGTTGGAAGCTACAGGATCACCGAGCATCCACGCACGACTTGCATACACTTGGCAGACCCACTCACCAGGGTTACAGCAGAGCTCCTTTGCCACCCTGCGGTGGGCACAGCTCCCATCATGGTGGCACAGTCGCCAGGATGTGCTGAGCTTCCCATAGTGGCCAGACTAGAGGGAAGGCTCCAGCAGCCTTGGTTGTGTCTGTGCTCTGCAGTGTGAACATTGCATCGTGTCCTGGACAGTGATGTGGCTGTCCCGGTCACTGGGATTTCCTTGGATAACTGGTTTGGCAGAGCCCACCTCCAGCACTGTATCCAGCTGGAAGTGACACTCTGCTGTGGGCAAGCTCCTGGAGCTCCTTGAGGAACAGAAGTGTGCAGGATCATGGTGCTGGGGCTGTGCCATGCCAGCCAGAAGGCCAAGGCTGTGACATGGCTGTGCCATGCCAGCTCTCTGGGCACAACAGGGCTTTCCCTGCAGGGATGTGCTGTGCCAAGCCAAGCATGCTGCCCAGATTCAGCAATGCCATCCCTGCAGTACTGTGCCATGACATGCTGTGCTGTGCCAAGTGGTCTGGCCAGGTTTGGCAGTACCATACCTGAAGGGCTGTGCCATGCCATGCCATGCCATGCAGGCTGCTGAGTCCTGGAGGTGCTGTTCTTGCTGGGAGGTACCACATGTGCGTGTGTCAATGCCAAGCCCCATCCTGGCACATGATGAGCACAGAATCATGGAATGGTTTGGGTTGGAAGGGACCTTAAAGCTCACCCAGTTCCAACCCCTACCACAGGCAGGGACACCTTCCACTAGAGCAGCTGCTCCAAGCCCCTGTGTCCAACCTGGCCTTGAACACTGCCAGGGATGGGGCAGCCACAGCTTCTCTGGGCACCCTGTGCCAGCGCCTCAGCACCCTCACAGGGAAGAAGCCAGTGTCTGTACCATGCTCTATCTGTTTGCCACACAATTCAGGCAGCCCTGGCCAGGTCCTGCTCAGTGCATCCCACACTCACCCTGCCTGCCACCGGAATCTGGCACAGCTCAGTGCCATTGTTCCACTGCTACATGGCACTGTGAGGCTCCAGCAGTGTGGATTCATCAGCTCTGGGCAGTCACACCAAAGCTGATCCAGCTGGCACTGCATGTACACAAGTGCCCACACAGGTACCAACATCTCTGTGTGTGCATGCACCGCTCAGTCCCTTGCTGGGTACCCTGATCCATCCTGTGACCTGGGCACACACTGGGCATTGGGCTGGGGACAGGACACATCCCCAAGCTGGATGGAATGTGTTCCCAGTGCAGCAGGACACATCCCTAATGGGGCAGGATAGGCCACTGGCCCTTGCCCACTGACAGGCCTGAAGTGTGGGCAACAGCCACAGGCAATGGGAAAGGCCAGGGCTGCCCAAGCACACAGTGCCACTGGCAGAAGGAGGGAGCACATGGATGGTAATTTGTTCCTCACCATCCACGGGGGCACGGATTAAAGAGGCTGCATGAGCCGGTGCTGGTCTCTCGATGGTGGTCCCATAGAAATCCCCCCATGGGCAGGGGCAGGGTGGCTGCCATGCTCCTGCCAGCCGTGGGGAAGTCACTGCGGCTCCGCTCGCTCGCTTCTGAAGACCTCTTGATAAACATTTATAAACATTTGTAGTATTTTAAACTTCCCCTCAATAATTTATGAATAGTTATTTTATATACTTTAAAGAGGGTAATAATGTAAAATTTATAAGGCGGGAGCACTCAGAGTGGCAGCGCAGCATCGCGGGGCTGGGAGCGGGAGGCGCATCTTCCCCGCCTCTCCCAGCCAGCGCTGATGGAAACTTGAAAGGCTGCAGCAGTGGGATGGAAACGGGGCACGGCAGGACACCGAGGGGCACGTGAGCTGGGGACATGGGGGACACGTGTGGCCGGGCGGGGTGGTGGCCGCGAGGCTGGACCATGAGGCCAGGAAAGGGAGAGAGGGATGGGAAGGAAAGAGATCTGGGGATGGAGGGGGTGAGTGATGGGGGTGAAAGGTTTGGGGGTGAAGGGGATGAGTGATGGGGGTGAAAGAGATCTGGGGATGGAAGGAATGAGCGATGGATGTGAAGAAGAAGGGAAGTGCGAGAAGGGTGAATGGATGCGCAGAAAGAGGGAGGGAGGGAAGGAAGGAGGGAGAGAGAGAGGACGGATGCATGCAAAAGAGTGATAACAGCGGCAGGAGGATGCAGGAGCAAGGGATGGGGAGAAGGAGGGATGGAAGCAGCAGAGGAGGGGAGGGGCGAGAAGCAGCTGTGAGCTAGAGATAAAGTGGGAGGAAAAGGGTGCCTGGCACTGAGCGCAGGAAACTGGCAGTCGGACGGACAGATGGATGGATGGAAGGGTGGATGATGGATGCATGGATGGATGGATGGAGGGGTGGATGATGGATGCATGGATGGAGGGGTGAACAGAGGGATGGATGGCGGATGAGCAGAGTGGGAAGGAGAGAATGGGGACAGGTGTCTGCAGGGATGCAGGGGGTGAGCTGACATGCCCAGGTCTGCCACATACCCCCATGAGTGGGGGTCATGAGCAAGGTTTGGGGTCTGGGAGTACAGGAAGGGGTGAGACATTCCTGGAGACACAGGGATGAGAAGAAGCGTGTTTGGGGGATGCTGAAGTGTGGTCGTGCCAGGGAGGCACCTCTGAGCATGCACGTGTGCAGGGCACGAGGAGGAGTACGAGGGAGAGCACGCAGGCATGAGCAGATGTGCAGTTGCTGAGCACACGAGCAAGGTGTGGAAGTACAGGAGGGGTGTGAGCAGACACAGGCCATGAGTGCACACCTGAGCCAGTGTGCAAGGTGTAAGTGTGCAAAGCATGCAGGGCCCGAGGGGTGCACACAGTGAGTGTGAACAGGGTGGGAACACTTGTGCAAGGGTGAGTATGAGCAGAGAAAGAGTGTGCAGGGGTGAGAGTGAGCAGGGTGCAGTGCTTGTGCAGGTGAGTGTGCATGTGCTGCAAGAGTGCCTGGGGCAGTAGTGCAGTGCAGAGCATCTGAAGGTGAGGAGGCAGCTGTGTGCTATACAAAGGTACCCCCCAGGATCCCCACATGGAGACACCCCCAGTGCTAGCCCCTGGGGTCAGCCCTTCCCTGGCTCCTCAAGGAAGCTGGGCTCCCAGGGCTGTCCTGAGCTCCATGAGGACACACGTGGGCCCCGCTCCAAGGAACCTGCCCAAATCCTGCCAGAATTAGCAAAGCACCTTAAATGCCCAAGTGAAATCTGTCAGGCACAGAGGGACCTGCCACACAGTGATAACATCTTCTAAGCTATATATAGCACTGCCTTTATATACATATACAGATATATACTTATTTATGCTGCTTCAAGGAGGATGTCAGGGAGAAGGAGAACACACAGGTAGGACATGTGTAGGACAGTGGGAGGGGGAAGTGTGCAAGTCATGCAAGGTGTGGGTGCTGTGCAGGGTGTGAGTGTTTGTGCAAGGTGTGAGTACATGCACAGAGCAGGGGGCATGTTCAAGGTGTGAGTGCTGTGCAGGGTGTGCCTGTAGAACTGTGAGAGCTGTGCAGGGTGTGCAAGCATGCAGGGTGCAAGAATGTGAGTGCAAGGCTTGTGTTTATAGGTGACAACAAGCATGTAAAGCACAAGCGGGTGCAGAAGGGCTCAGGGGTGCTGTGTCCCCAGCCGGGATGGCAACGCCACTACAGGGACTCACTGGGGCAAAGGGATGGGGGCAACACGGGGTACAAGGGGAGGAGGGGAAGGGGCATCTTGCATCCAGGAGCAGGGAAGGCTCCAGGGCACTGACAGCGGAGGGAGGATTCCTGATTTTGAGGCTGATTCCGGGGTGTTCGGGGCTGTCAGGCTCTGGTTAGCAGCTCCCCCTCCGTCGAGCTGCACCGCGTAGTTGACACCACAATTGTTTTCTGAAGAGAACACGCGACTCTCTTCTTATGTATTCCCTTTCCCGGTGTTTGTATTTGCTTCAAAGTCTCCTCATCACCCTGTTTGGTGACAAAAACTCATGTCTGGAGATCAGGGTAATGTGTTGCTTTTCAAAGCCCGTGGAGGAGGGGGTTGGCAGACATGGGTTTGCTGCATTATTTACTTCCCCACGTCGCCTGCCTCCCTGGCAGCCCTGCCTGTCCCCCCATTCCTGAGTGCTGGCACCCCCCACGCTCAGCATCCCACCTCATGCTCTGGGATGCTGGGGGCACCCAGGCACAGCAGCACCCTGGGGGCAGGGTTGGAGACAAGGGGGGACATGAGGGTGCAGGAGCCCCCAGGTAGGATGTGGAGCATGCACAGCTTTGCAGACCATGTCATAGTGTCACACAGCACCAGCATGGTGGTGAGGTGCCTGGTACTGCCCCATCCCCTGCCCACATCCAGGCTGGGCTGGGGGACAGCAGGGCCATGGGCTGGGGTTACTGCCTGTGCCCCTGAAGCAGGGCAGGCAGGTTGGGCATGATCCTCATGAGCTGCCACCTCCCCATGGTCAGCCTGTCCCTTGCAGATGTGTCCTTGAGCAAACCAGGGCAGGAAGAGGATGCGTTGGTGCTCAGCACCCTCCAGAAAGCATTGTGCAGGCGTACAGTGTGTGTGTGGGTTCATGTGAGCATGGGATGTAGCTGGGTGTGCACGGCTGGGTGCGGGATGGGTGCTGGGGAGCCGCGCTGCAGGTGCACTGCCATCAGCACAGGCAGTTCTCTATCTAATTGATCAGTTCATTACCTCCAGCATTCAGCTCCATATTGGGTTTAGATGAAGGGATAAGTTAACAAGTGGATTAGGAGTGTGTCTTCAAGGAGTGAGGAAGGGGGGAGGTGGGAGGAAGGGAGAGAGATAAGAGACAGGTAAATGTGGAATAAGGCCCCCCTGCTATTGAAAAGGCTGGAGGCAGGAACCTGAGATGGTTCCAGGGCACAGCTGCAGTGACGCAGAGGAACTACAGAGGATGCTCCAGAAATGATGGGCCAAGGCAGGAGGATGCTCCAGAAATGGTAGGGTTGGGATAGAGGCAGGAGGGTGCTCCAGAAATGGTGCAGAGGCAGGAGGATGATGCTATGACATGAAAAGGCTGCTCCAAAATCAGTGCGGAGTGCTCAGAGCACACCCTCCTCTGCAGCCATGGCCACGCTCGGCCTTTCTCCATCTCCTTCTGTCCTGTCCAGGGTGGCTGGGTCTAGACAGGAGAGGCTCCATAGGGCATAGTCTGGGCAGGCAGCACACAGCGTGACCCTGCACTAGGGAGCATGGGCAGTGAGGCTGCATCTCCTGGAGCCCATAGGCACCTCAAAACTGCTGGGGCCAGGCAAACCCAGGCAGCTTTCCAGGGGTGTTGAGGAGGAAGGACGGCATCAGGGTGAGCCCCCCCAGCAGTGCTGATGGTGGCGAGTCCTTGGGGATGGCCCGAGGAGGTGGCTGCGGGTGTCAGCCATCCTCCTGGCATCAGAGCTCATTACTGTGACAGGCTGTCACTCAGGCTGCAGCCAGCCCCGGGGGCACACCTGGGGCTGGAGGGTCCCCCCATCAGCACAGGGCTGGTGGAAGAGCATTTGCATCCCTCTAGTGAGCCTTTGCATCCCCACAGCATGCTCTGCAGCCAGTGGGGGTAGCAGGGAGAGCTGCACAGCACCACCCAGCCTCCCTGAGCACCTGGGTGCAGCATCACCCCATGGGTTGAGGGGACTAGGGGCAGCAGCCAGGCAGAGCACATGGGCAAGTGCAGGCAGCATTCCCACCATGGTCCCTGCCTGTCACCTCAAGCACCTCATTGTGTGCCAGGTGCTGATCCCTGCATGTCAGTGCAGGACATGACAGCCTGCTAATGACCGTGGCGGAGCAGGACGGCTCTGCACACAGGGCAGGGATAATTGTTTGACTTTCCTCACTTCCTATCCTGCTGTCACTTGCTCTTTGGAGCCCTGTCAAGCACATAGCATCCTCCAGCCCCCTCCCACAGCACAAACAAGCACTGCACAGCTCAGCACACACACGCAGTGTATCCTGCAGTGTTGAGCAGTCACACACAGGAGCACATGTACATGTATGTGCATGCAGCAGTGAGCTACACACATGTATGTGTGCAAACACAGCCTGTATCCTTGCATGCATATCACTGAACATGCATACATAACATAGACACACACAGCCTTCATTCTGGGAGCATTCACAATGGAGAAATACACCCACATGCTAGAACACACAGTGGTTCAGAATGCACATGTACACACACACACGTGCATTTTGCATATACATGAAGCTCCCCATGGCCTGGCTTCAGTGTGTGCTTGAGCCCAGAACCCCCCCATGTGCTGGGCTGCACCCCCAGAGTGTGAGCAGCAGCTCAGGGAGGGGATCCTGCCCCTCTGCTGTGCTCTGGGGAGACCCCCCCTGCAGCCCTGATCCAGCTCTGGGGCAGCAGCACAAGAGGGATGTGGAGCTGTTGGAGTGAGGCCAGAGGAGGCCATGGAGCTGCTGTGAGGGCTGGAGCAGCTCTGCTCTGAAGCCAGGCTGAGAGAGCTGGGCTGGGGCAGCCTGGACAAGAGAAGGCTCCGGGGGTACCTTAGAGCAGTTCCAGTGCCTAAAGGGGCTGCAGGAAACCTGGAGAGGGGCTTGGGACAAGGGCCTGTAGGGACAGGCCAAGGGGAATGGCCTTAACCTGCCAGAACAGGGGAGACTGAGATGAGCTCTTAGGCAGAAGCTGTTCCCTGTGAGGGTGCTGAGGCGCTGGCACAGGGTGCCCAGAGAAGCTGTGGCTGCCCCATCCCTGGCAGTGCTCAAGGCTGGGTCACACCCATTGCCTCCATCCTACGTGCATTTGCAGGCAGGGAGCACACACAAGGTACCAGCACATCCCTATGGTTTTACCATTCAGGGACTCTGGATTGCCCTGACTGAGCTGTGACCCCAAAACCTGCCCAGAGAGTGGGGGCTGCCCCCAAACCTTCAAGCTGCACACACTGAGGTGTGCACAGTGTGCCCAGCCACCTCCATGTCCCCAGGGCTGAGCTCCCATCCTATCTCGCAGCCCAGGAGGAGCAGGAAGGAAGCCAGCAGGGTTGGAGTTGTCAATGCACCACTAGGGAGGAAGAGAAGAAGGAAGAGGAAGGGGAGGAAGGGGCAATGCCAGCCGAGGGTGCAGTCACTGTGCAGGCAGGGGATGGGTTGGCTGGCCACGACATCACACGGGAAAGGTCCCTTGTGCTGACCGGAGCTCCCGAGAGCAGGAAACATTTTCCTGTTATCCTGACGCTGCCTGCGCGATGCCCGCAGCGGTTCCTCCTCCCTGCTGTGCCCGCTGCTTTCCTCGGCGTAATTAAAGATCCAAGGACCTTCCCCACTGCCTGCGATGCTGGACAAATGAATGGCAAGAGCCAGATTAGAGCCCAGCTCAGCACCCCCCCGCCGATCACTTTAATGAGGCATTTAGGCACGGGCAGCAGGGGGCCTGGCTGCCAGGGCCGGCTGTGACAGCACCTTGGCCAGCCTCGACATTGCTGGGGATAACAGCATCCTTCGATCCTGGTCCTGACCCCATCCTGGTCCTGCTGGGGAAGGGTCCTCAGGGTATCCTCAGTCAGGGGAAGTTCAGGTTGGATCTAAGGCAGAAGCTCTTCCCTGTGAGGGTGCTGAGGCGCTGGCACAGGGTGCCCAGAGAAGCTGTGGCTGCCCCATCCCTGGCAGTGTTCAAGGCCAGGTTGGACACAGGGGCTTGGAGCAGCTGCTCCAGTGGAAGGTGTCCCTGCCTGTGGCAGGGGTTGGAACTGGATGAGCTTTAAGGTCCCTTCCAACCTGAACCATTCTACAATTCTATCCCAGTAACCAGTCCTCATTGCAAGGATCACCATGGCTCCAGCTACCTCTGTATCCCCCTTTGCAGTACGTCCATGGGAGTAACACTGCAAGTGGAGGTGGGTACAAGGTTCATGGCACCAGGACTAGGCTCCTGTGTGGACATGGGGTCCTGGCCATGGTGCTTGGGGACAGGCACAGCGAGCTCAGCCTGGAGCTGCTGGGAGGCTTATCCCTTCTGATTGTAATATCAAAACATGAAAAAAGCCCAAAGGATTGATGGGGCCGTAAGGACACAAATCAATGGTTGACACCACGAACGATGTCTCTGCTCATATTAGTGCCAAATTAAGCTGTTTACTCAAAGTTTCCCTGCACAAGGAGAAGCCGGGGCCAGCGTGGGGAGGTGAAGATGGATGGCACGCTCAGGGCCCCTGAGGTGTGATCCTTCTTGCTGTGACAGACGGTTTGCAACAGCAATGCCTTCCCCTCCTCGCCTGTGACTTCACAAGGTGGAGATGCAGTGAGGGGACTCGAGGGGCATCCAGGCAGCAGGACTCCATCCAGACACACTGAGAGCCAAGGCTGTCCCAGCCAGAGAGAGCGTGATGCCCCTGTCCCCTTCGTGGGGACACGAGATGGTGGCAGGGGCCAGGATGGCTCCAGGTTCCTCCATGGCAAGTTTCAGGGCCCAGGTGAGTCAGGAAATGGGGGCACATCCCAGGTGTCTCCATCTTATCTGCCCTGTCCCATCATGTCCTTACCCCAGGTTATCTCCAGTGTCCCTGTGTGCCTCTGAATGGTGGCATGGCATTCATCCCCGGGTTATGTTGTGGATGCCCTCACCCTGAGGCACTGATCTCTGGTGTTCCTGGATGTCCCTGCCCCATGAGTTACCTTCCAGCATCCCTGTACTGGGTGTTTATCTCCAGTATCCATGGAGTAGCGTTCAGTGATCCACTGCCTCCATCTTGCTCTGGTGCATGACTCCTTCTCACCATGCCTGAGAGCCTGCTCGCTCCATGTTCTCCAGCCATTCCAGTCCCTCCCCATGGCTGGGACACCTTCCCCATTCCCCACCTACTCTTGAATTGTTTGCCAAGTACAATTTCCCACAAAATCTGAGGGAACACTGAAACAATCCTTGAATTCAGGTCAAACTCGGCCAGTACAGAAATGCAATCTGGGATACAACACAGGAGAGCAGCAATATTTTTCATCCTAGTGATTCCAACGTGGGAGTTTTCCAAATTGATCTTAACCTCTGGCTAACAGAGCAAACCCCTGCACCTTCTCAGTGCTCAGCATCACCTGAGCCCTGCAATGCTGGTACTGGGATGCAGTGTGACAGCTGGGCTGCACGGGGACCCAAGGATGGTGGAGCCAGGGATGCTCCCTCCTCCTGGAGCAGGGGAGGCAGAGGGAGGGCAGTGGCAGAGGCAGGGGCCGGTATCATCCACCTCATACCTTTTAATAAAACATGAATTAGGTGCCAACGCGTATTAGATTCACTTCCCCAGTGACAGAAAATCAAAGGCTTCTCCCATCTTTTCTAGAGGCACGTTCCTGATTGATCTGGAAGAAGCAGCTCAGTGCGAGGGAAAGGAGTCTATACACACCGAAACAGCTCTTTAATTTCTTAATTTAATATCTGACATGTAAAGATTCTCATTAAGCCAGTCAATGAAGCCTGGAAATACAATTTTCGTGCAAACTGTCGCTATCATAACTTACACGAAACTTCAGATGGTGCCCTGTAAGCGGTGTGATTAAAACCATTCATCTTCCTTGTCAGTCGCCTGCTCCCGCGCCCCCCAGCTGGCCCCCTGCCCCACACCACCCGTGCCCAGCCACACTCAGCACCCACTGGGTGCCACCACCTTAATGGGCATCCGGGTGATGCCCAACATCTGCATCCCAGGTTGGTCCTTGCAGGGCTTTGGGGCAGTGCTGTCTGCACTGGGGGGTATCAGAGCTCTGGGCAGCACCCCACGAGGCTCAGCCCTGCGACCCCAAGCCCTCAAATCCCCACACTGGGAAGCACACGGGGGAGAGCTTCCCAAAGACCCTAATTAGGCAAATTAATTCCTATGGAGTCGCAGCTCTTCTCTGCCTTAGGAGAAAAAAAAACCCAGCAAGCTGCTTACTTCAGGGATGATTAAATCCCAGCTATCAAGACACAGATTAGACCTGAGACTATTCCTTTGGGGGTGCAACCCAGCAGGCCGAGCCCCACCAGCCGCCAGGCCCCATGCAGGCACCCCAAGGATGGGCTGGCAGGGACTGAGGTTTGCACAGGGACACGAGCCATTGCCCTCCTCAATGGGCTGTCATCCCTCACATCCCTTGGCACTGTCAGTGCTGGGCAGAGCATGGCATTGGTGGAGCTCATTTGTCCTATGTGGGCTGAGGAACAGGATGGTAACACTGCATGAGCGCAGGGCACCACCCCAGCACAGGGCACTAGGATGCTCTGCCATGATGAAACCTTGGGGTACCCTCTGAAACCACCCATAAGAGGGAGCTGGGTGGGTGTCCCATCCTCACTGGGGCCTGAGGATGGGTTAAATGATTCTTCAGGTTCTTCTGCCTCTCTGTGCCCTTCATCCCCTTCTCCCCAGTCCCAGCTCCAAGAACACTCCAGGAATCCTCAGCAGCTGGAATCTCAGTGCTGGACACTGAGCTGGGGAAGAAAAGACGGCCCAGGGGCTCTGGGACACTGTGGGTCTCTCACCATGGTGAGATGAGTGTTGCACCGCTCCATGTGGGAGCAGGGAGGTGTTTCCCTGGCCACTGGAATTTCTGTCCTAGTTGATGGTGTCCAACACAGAACTGGTGACAGGGGAGCAGAGGGACACATGAGCCCCACTGACTGCCCAGCCCTTGGGTTTCTGCAGCCAGCCCCACATGGGCCATGGTGCCATGGCCCTGCACAGCCCCATTGCACCCCCATCAGACCCAGGTACCCCAGCCAAGGTTCAGCTGCCATGCCCCATCACCAAAGAATGCTCCAGCAAGGTGACGGCTGAGAAGAGCCTCCAGCATCCATGTCACCATTGCCCCAGAGACATGTGCAGCTCCAAGGAGAAGGAATACAGCTGAGTGGGCACTAATGGGATCTCCCAGCTCTGTGCCTGTCCCCTGGGCTGCCACCTTGGATCACTTTGACTCAAGCCTCTCCCTAGAGACACAACCTGACCTGAACAGTGCAGCACAGTTCCAGAGGCACCCATGGGTCCTGCACCCAGCACCCCTGTGTGTACCCCCTGGGGAAGGGCTCCGGGGGCTACAGCACCCGGTGCTGCTCATCACGCTGGCAGATCCGCTTTCCTTGTCTGTCTTGTGTGTGTTATCTGGAGACGTCGGAGCTGCCAGCTCCTGCCAGCGCGGGCGCAGCCTGACGTCGGTGCAGCTCGAAGCGTGCGTGGCGTGTTTGATGTCAGGATTACCGGCTGCCTGTATTGTAAATGCTAAAATGAAATAAGAAGATTAGAGAAGAAAAGCGCCGCTCCGCAGCGGGCGCCTGACGACTGCTTCCCGACGGATCTTCTCTGGAGGATGGGGGGGGGGGACCCAGCCCCGGTGGCAATCATGGGCAGAGGCAGCAGTGCCAGGGAAAGCGCTAAAACAGGACAGGCATCTTCCATCATTGCTGGTGCTGCTTGGTACCCAGGCACGGTACCTCCCCAGGCAGGATGGACCCAATGCCAGCTTCCCAGGGTGCCCAGCACCCCAATGCTCTGGCTCACATAAGTATTCCCTGGATGCCCCTGCTGTTTCCCAGCCTGGGTCCTGCAGTCAGTGAGCCTTGGGGCAGAGCGTGGAGGGGCAGTGGGGTGACATGGGGCTGAGCTGATGTCTGCAGCCTCTCAGGGAAGCTCACTGAGCTCTGCATCCCTGAAGGCAGAGCTGTCTCCCACTGCTGTGAGCTGGCTCTTAAGGAGGAAAAGGTTTGTACCTCCTTGGGGGTGGGTGATGAGCTTCTGCAAGTCTCACCAGGGGATATGGGGGTCTCCAAAGGGCAGGCAGGTGTCCTCTTCTTCCCCACTGCCGTGGCAGGATGTTCTTGCCCATCCAAGACCAGACCCAGCAGTGGGAAGCTCTGCACATTCCTGCACCCTCCTGCCTGGCAGAGGGGCCAGTACCATGGTCCTATGGCAGGGGGATTGGAACTGGATGATCTTCAGGTCCTTTCCAACCCTAACTGTTCTATGATTCTATGGGCGAGCATGAGAACCAGAGAGGATGGAGGCAGAGCCAAGGCAGGGGTCAGGCCCTGCTGAGCCATTCTCCACCTCCCCCTGACAGCAGCATGCCCAGAGCATGTCTGGCAGCACCCAGAACCCAGCCCCGTGTGCAGCAGCCTCTGTGCAGACAGGGAGCCCTGGGTTTCAGCATGACTGGTCTTTATCTTCATCTGTGCCCTTGGCCTCAGCCTCCAGAGCTGGGCCCTTGGTCTTGCTGGGCCCCACAGGCAGCACTGGAGGAGGAGACAGAAGAGGAAGAGGAGGAGGAGGCCACACTGTGCTACCCACAGCGTTTCTTGTGCTGGTCCCACAGAACTCCAAGCTGGCCATGGGGCTCGGCATCACACATCCCCCCTGGCAGGACAATTCCCAGCTTGCAGCTCCTCCCAGTACAGCAGAGCACATTCCACATGAATCCCTGATTCCAGTGAAACCCCCCTCACGCCCCACCCCCCCCCCCCCCCCCCCCCCCAGCCAGGGATCAGCTCATCCCCAGCAGTGATGCCCACACCCATTCACAGCATCCCTCATCCAGCAGCCAGACACATCCCATGTACCAGTGCATCCTTCCCCAGCTCCAGTGCCTGCTGCCTGCCCAGGCAGACCCACATCCATCCCGGAAGCCCTGGAGCAGGCAAGGCATCAGGAAGCCAAGCACCAGCCACCTCCAGGGACTCTTTACTTCAGTTCCCTGCAGCCAGGGCCCACCAGCAGGCTGGAGGCTGGCCCTATGTCTAACCATGCGGGTACCTGCCTCCTCCCATTCTCTCGTGCATCTGTTCCCAATCAAAGCATCATTTCAATCCAGGATAAGGTTTCCCCCTCTTCCTACCAAATGCTATTGTTTTTCCAAGGTCTGGGAACAGCCGCTCAGCCCACACCAGCTCTGCTCAAGACGTGCATAGGACACAGCCGCAATGAAGCACCCACTCGGCTCCTGTCTGCCCAAAGCAGAGCCTGTTTCATCCCCATGGCAAAGCACTGGGCTGCAGGGAGGAAGATGAGGCTGGTATCCCCCAGATGAGGTGGCATCAGGGGTCTTGACCCCCCGTGTGATGCTCAGAGCTCAATGTGGCAGCACTCAAGTTAAACATCCACACAGGGCTACTGGGTGGGTGAATTCATGGCAATGCCCACACATGTTACACATCCCACAGCCTTTGCTGCCAGCTCCGGATGCCTCCATGGATCTCAGCTCATCCCTGCATCACCCCAGGTGAGTGCAGATCCCTGTTCCCCCCCCCCCCCCCCCACTACTTTGAATGTAGGGACCAGCCAGGTCTGGCTCTTTCCCCTGCAGAACTCACCACCCCACATTGCCACAGGGCCTCTGTTGTTTCTGAGCAATTAATGAGCTTTAATTGCAAACACATCCCTGGCAGCACCAGAGCTGCTATGGGAAGAAGGAGGAGTTAGGAAAAGGGAATGGGAAAAGGGAATCATAACAACCTTTGCTATGTCTAGACCAGCCATCCCCAAAATGTGGCCATGGCTGAGTGGGGCTGCCCCAAGAGCCCTGGGTGCAGCAGCACCCTGAGGATCCCAGCATGGTCCATGTCTCCCTGCCCTCAGTGCCACCACCACCACTGTGCTATGGTGCTGCATCCCATGGGGCTCAGTCACCCCATAGAGACTGCTTTTGGGGTCCCATGGAGGGGCTGTGCTGGCATCATGTTGGGAGACGTCCCTTCCCTCCCCTCTGGATGTGCACCCATGTGTGTGGTGCTAATGAAGTCTGCAAAGGTCAGGGCTCGGGTGGCAGGAGGTGGCTGTGTAAATGCTATTTTCTAGCTCAGTGCCCTGTAACTCTCCTGACACTTGAGCTTAAATAAAACAAACGGTGCATTTTAATCACCCCTGCACGGCTCCTGCCCCCCCCAGCACGCTGCCAGCCCCGGGGTGCAGCACAGGGTGCCTGGGGAGCACCTAAGGGTGTCCAGTGCTGCTGTTCCAGTGCTGTGTGTTCACATGTGGAGGAACATGCATGTGTAGTAGGTACGTGTGTTTGTGCTCCAAAGTGCAGTGTGTGAGTGTAGATGTGAGTGTGTCATCATGTGTATTGTGTATGTAGCATATTCATGTGCTCATGGAATCCCAGACTGGACTGGGTTGGAGGGACCTTATAGCTCATCCAGTTCCAACCCCTGCCACTGGCAGGGACACCTTCCACTGGAGCAGCTGCTCCAAGCCCCTGTGTCCAACCTGGCCTTGAGCACTGCCAGGGATGGGGCAGCCACAGCTTCTCTGGGCACCCTGTGCCAGCGCCTCAGCACCCTCACAGGGAAGAGCTTCTGCCTAAGAGCTCAGCTCAGTCTTCCCTGTTGTGGCAGGTTAAAGCCATTCCCCTTGGCCTGTTCCCACATGCCCTTATCCAGAGACCCTCTCCAGGTTTCTTGTAGCCCCTTTAGGCACTGGAAGGCTGCTATATCTGTCTATACGCATGTCTCCATATGTGTGCATGAGTGTAGGCACACCCCTGTGTATGTGTCCATGTCTAGAACTGTGCAATCTGCACAAGCACACACGGATGGATGCCTGTGTGTATAACACAGTGTGTGTTTGCACACACATGCAGGCATGTTCGCACACATTGCATCTCCATGCTCAACCACACACGTGCAGCACCACCTCCTCACAACACTCGTATGTAGCAGGGTTTGGTGCTGCGATCCCAGGGAAGTTTTCCCTAAAGCCGGGTGCGGGAGCAGCACAAACCTGAGCCATGGATAAGTTCCTGCCACCAGGTTTTCTATCACTGCTAATTTTGTGATTAGCCCCTGTCTGATGCTCCCGCAGCAGCGCTCCGAGGAGCTTATCCAAAGGCGCCGTAATCTTTGGAAGCAGCAAGCAGGGGGCAGGGACACCATTCCCGTTCAGCTCCCAGCAGACAGAGCCATGTGTCGGGAGGTAATAACTCCTCAGGGACTGACAAGCAGCAGGGAGGGCTGTGGAAATCCGTTCTGTGGATGAGCCGAGAGGATTCTCCCGCTATCCCCTAAAGCCTGTGTGTCACCTAGTCCAATAAAAGGCATTATCGGGAAGGTGGCGTTTTGTTCCAGCATATCTCAGGACTCCAGCCCAGCCCTGGCTTTGCATGAGAACAGGAAGCTTAGGGCATGGAGGGTGATGGGTGATGCTTGGGGACTGGAGGCTGCAACACCTTTCTGTGCCCCCCAGCAGAGGAGGGGCTGGGGAGTGTGGTTGTGCCTGCTCTGCATCCTGCTGGTGCATCTCCATCCTTCCCTGGTCTGTGGCCACAACCTCTGCGCCTGGGATCTAGTATGAGGTGGTTAAAGGCTGTGCTGGGGGTACCATGCCACACAGAGAGCACTGGTCCTCATGATACAGGGTAGGTCACCCTGGGGTGGCCCTGGCTGTCCCATGTCCCTGGATCCTGTCTCATCCATTTTAGAGCACAAGTCTGATGGGGAACTGCAGCCCAGGGCAGTGCTGGAGTCACTGTCCCTGGAAGTGTCCACACACTGTGTAGACAAGACCCTCAGTGCCATGGGTTAGTGGTGGCCTTGGCAGTGCTGGGAGAGCTTGGACTTGATGATCTTAAAGGTCTTTTGAGCCTATTTTATTCTATGATCCTACGATCCTGGGCCCCAGGGAAGCTGCCACCCTGTGGCATTACCCAGTGCAGGGATGGGCATGCACTGGGACATGATGCCCACTTGGTGCCCATGCATGGAGGGGACACCAGCCCTAACCCCAAGCAAGCAGGGGGCTTCCCTGCTGTCCCCCATGCTGGCACAGCCACAGGGTAGTGATGAGCTTGGATGCAGCACAGCACAGCACAAAGGGGTCACCCATGCCTGCTCCAACAGGCTAATTTACTATGCCGCTGCACACCGCACTAGCCAATAACTCTGAAATGATGTGAAGATTTGCAGCCAAACCCTTTCATAAAGAGATTTAGGAGGGTGACAAAGATAATTAAACATCTTTCCCAAGTATTGGCTTGCAGCTGAAAGGGGGGAAAAATAACTACATTTTTCACAGTCCTTTTAAATCACACTGAAACCTGGCTGGGGCACTGTGCGAACAAGCCCTGGCCTGGCAGCTGTGGGGTACCACAGCCCTGTGTGCCATGCTAGGAGAAGGGTAGTGGAGCAGAGATGGGGTTTGGGCAGGGGGGGCTGGCACACAGTCCCTGAGTGGCTGCAGGCAGTGTGGCAATGCTCTAGGGCACACAAGACAGAGGGGACGCAAGGCTGGCTGCCATCGCTGCAGAAGGATTTAGCTCAAATGAGCAGTATGGGGCAGAGGAAGAGCTGGAAAGGAGGAATGTGGGGCCATGGTGCAGTGACGGTGGCAGGAGGGAAGTGGGAAGCGGGATGCTTCCCAACAGGACTTGAAATGGGAATGGGGTGCTTAAGGAGAGGCCTTTGAGGAGCGTCAAGATACACATCAAAACAGCTGCAATGGGCACATATGTCTGCACATGTACAGAGCATATCTGCACCACTCTGTGTGTGGAAGGGATGGGATCCAGAGGGATCTGGACAGGCTGCAGAGGTGGGAACCTGCGAAGAACCAAGTGCAAGGTCCTGCACATGGCTTGGAGTAATCCCCAGCACAAACAGAGGCTGGGGGAGACTGAATGGAGCAGCCCTGAGGAGAAGGACTTGGGGGTGTTGAGTAACAAGAAGCTCCCCATGACCCGGCTTCAGTGTGCGATTGAGCCCAGAACCCCCCCGTGTGCTGGGCTGCACCCCCAGAGCGTGAGCAGCAGCTCGGGAGGGGATCCTGCCCCTCTGCTGGGGAGAACTGGATGAGCGGCAAGGTCCATTCCAACGCAAACCACTCTGTGCTCCTATGGCCCAGGTCAGAACCAGCCTCAGCCATCACCTCCCTGGGCGAGCTGGTGACACTAGCGCGGAGGGGGGGACCGGTCACCCCTGCGCTGTCCCCGCCGCGGGCACGGCCCCGCTCCGCTCCCTGTTCCACGGCTCATCCCTTTCCCCATCCTCTCCCTGGTCCCTGCCGCTGTGGTCCGTGGAGCACTGGTGACACCCAGCGGGGAGCTGCAGGCTGCACAGGGCGGCACAGCCCGGGCTGGTCCCTGCGCGCCTGGCCCTGGCCTGCGGGTGTCGCCGGTGCGGGGACATTGTCCTCCCCAGGGATGGGAAGTGGGTTTGAACTGGGGGGGGGCTGCGCCCCTGGGATCTGGGGTGGTTCCTGAGGTCCTGGGACTCCTGACATCAAGGGGTAATGGAATCCCAGCCTGGCTTGGGTTGGAAGGAACCTTAAAGCTCATCCAGCTCCAACCCCTGCCATGGGCAGGGACACCTTCCACTGGAGCAGCTGCTCCAAGCCCCTGTGTCCAACCTGGCCTTGAGCACTGCCAGGGATGGGGCAGCCACAGCTTCTCTGGGCACCCTGTGCCAGCGCCTCAGCACCCTCACAGGGAAGAGCTTCTGCCTAAGAGCTCAGCTCAGTCTCCCCTGTTCTGGCAGGTTCAAGCCATTCCCCTTGGCCTGTCCCTACAGGCCAGGAAACTCTCAGCCATCTCAGCTTTTCCTCCTATCTCTTTCCTTCATTCCCGAGCAGATAAACCCAAGTACCTGAGGAGAGCACCATGGTTCGCACAAAGCCAAAGCAGAACCGTTTTCTGTGGGAAAAGCATTTTCCATTTCAATTTTGAAGCTGAGTCTTGAAGGAAGCAGAAGCACACACTGCAGAGGAGATTGGATGCTCTTCTGCAGCTCTGGAGAGGCTGGAAGCTCATCCTGCTGAGGCATCCAAGCTCACTAAGGGAGCCCTGAACACCCACATCAGAGCCCTGCAACCCCACTCCCAGCACTCAAATCCCACATCCTGCCTCTGGGGTCTGCAAAGACACTTGCAGAGTTTAGGAATTTCACCTGGAGAATGAAAGGAGGAGGAGGAAGGGACCAGAAAGTCCTTGTTCAGACAGTGCTGTTCAGCAGCCCTTCCTCCATGGAGGATGGGAAACATGGGGCTGTTGTATCTGGAGACACACCATAAAACTGCTCCTGGATAGCCATTGCCTGACTGGAAACTCCAGGCAGGAAACTCAAGGCAGGACGTTTGATAGTCAATGTTTATGAATAGAAGTTAAATATGGGTGACAGAGGCAGGGTTACACTAACCTGTGTCTTTACATTTGCTACAGAGGCCTTCTCTCTGCCTTGGGATGTGCAGGCTCCCAGCAGCATCACTCAGATCCAGACCATGGGTCCAAAAGGGCCAAGGACAGTGGTAAAGGGGATTGTCTTGAGCTCTGAGCGATTGCAAGGCCAAGTGGGTGATGGGAACCCAGCTCAGCTCAGATGGTGGCTTGCAGATGACATGATGGTGACCAGCAAGTTCTTGAGTGGCTGCACTGTTGTCCAGCCTGAACACTGACCCAGGGGTGCTGCACAAGAGAGGAAAGCACCTTTAGTTCCATCAGCCTGTCCAGCCAGGGAGAGAAACTTTCCATCTGTCAGGTGCAGAGAGAAATGGGGCCAGGCAAGGCTGGTTCATGCTTCAGTGGTGCTGCGCAAGCAGTGTGCTCCTTCCTATGCAGCCAAGCAGAGCTGCTCCATCCCCAGGACTGCAGTGTCCTTATTCCTTTCACCGCACGGAGCTTTGGAGCTACAAAGCCCCCAGGCTTGGGTTCTACCTTCCCCCACACATCCATACATGGACTCTCCAGGCTGTGCCTGTCTCACAGGGGCTGGGGTGACTGCCCATGCTTGCAATGGACACACAGGCATGCAGATGCTCCCACACTCTCCTGTGCACCCCATGGGACACTACAGCAATGGTGTTGAACAGCTCTGGACCACAAATCCCTCCGGCCTCATTTGCTCCCTGCTCCACAGCCCCAAGGCCACCCCAAGGTCTTTGCTCTGCACTACCCCCAGCTCAGGATCCTCTGCTCCCTGCCCACTGCAGCAGCTCTCCAGCCAAGCGTGGCACTTGGCAGCTCTGCCTCACTGGTGGTGACCATGGCACCCAGAGCAGGCCAAGGCACAAAACACAGCTCCAGGATGAGCGAGTGTGCATGAAGGAGCTGCTCAGCCACCATGCTGCAGTGTGGGGTGCTGCAGGCAGCCTCCCTCCCCAGGCAAGGCTCTGTGAGTGCTGCAGCTTTCACCCTGGTCACCCTTCCTTTTTGCCTGTGCCTTGATGCCCATCTGGCAGCTAGTCCCAAGTGGGGTACCCCAGGCTGAGTGCTGGGGCCATGTTCCACATCATCATCAGGGGGTTGGATAAGAGGTGCACCTTTGCCTTGCAGGTGAGGCTAATGTGGGAGGAATGGGTGTGCAGCAAATGCAGAGCCTCAGCCCAGGTGGACCCCAAGAGGCTCCAAAGTTGGATCAACACAAACCAGGACCCAGAGTCCTGGCCAAGAGGCTGAAAAAAAGGGGGCAAGCTGTGTCCTGAGTGACATGAGGAGGAGTGGGGGCAGCAGCCTGAGAGAACGGCCAGTTTGGGAGGGGTTTAGGAGCTGAAGAGGGACCAGCAAATTGCTGCTGGCAGGGTTGGGGCTGCAAGATGGGTGGGTTGGGATCCACCAGCATGCAGCTACCTGGAGATGGAGACATCTCTTTCTGTAGGGAGTAATAAAGGACAATGGGCAAAATGAGGTGTAATGAAGCACAAGGGGCACTGATTGCAGCTTCAGGTAGGGCAAGCAGGAATTACTCTTTTTTATTCCCAGGGAGGTGGTGCATGTGGGACATGCCGCCAGGGATGTGGGGCAAGTCCATCCTTCTAGACACAGCTGGTTAAAGCCATGGGTCACCTTACCCTGTGCTGGTGGTGTTTCTGCTCCAAGGAGCAGGGTGAGCTAAAGACCCCAGGGGTCCCTTCCTGCCAGCATCACCAGGATCCTGCTGAGCCCAGCAAGGGGCAACCTCCCTATCTGCAAACACTGCCAGGAGCCCCCCCACAGACCCAGGGCACCTTGAGCAGCAGGGTGCTGTGCACTGGACCGCGGCCTCATCCCACAGGCCAGGCCCCCCCTTAGCCCACATCCTGCTGATGCTGCTGCCGCTGGAGGCCCGGCTGCTGCTCCAGGCAGGTGATCAGCTGATGCCATCAGCGAGCTGGTGCTGCAAAGTCAGGCACAGAGATTGCAGCGTGCAGCGAGGGGAGAGCGGGGCCTGCGGGGCTGGGGGGCTCGGGGGGCCGGGGCAGCTCTCAGGGCCCTGAAAGCCGAGTCACCTGCGAGCTGCTACCTGATGAATAATAGAGGAGCTGAGAGCCCGCGGGGAGAAATGTGATCCCGGGAGCCGGCCGGAGGAGACACCCGAGCTCCCGGCTGCTGCGATAACAACTGCAGGCGCTGAGCCTTCCTCCCCCTGCTCCGGGCTGCCTCTGCCCGTCCTGGGTGCCTGGGCAGCGCCGGTGCCCACCGCAGGGGCACGGGCGCAGGGCTCGGAGGATGATGTGAGCTGCAGCAGGCACCCAGAGCTCAAGGGCAGAGCTGGGTTTCCTGGGAGGTGAGGCAGAAGGAGCCTGCCTGCAGCCAAGTGCTCGCGCCCCGGGTCCGGCAGCGCAGCCCCATGTCCAGAGGAGGGGAGATGGTTTATATCCCGGATGACTCCGACTTCAGCTCCTTCAGGGATCAGTGCGAGAGCCTGGAGGGCTGGCACTGTCGGTATAACAAGGCTGGCGTGACCGTCTGGAGTCAGGGCCAGGAGGAAAGCTGCACTGTGCAGAAAATCAAGGTAAGCAAATGCCTGCAGCTGTGGGAACGCAGCCCTTCCTTACCCCAGCTGCACCCGAGGGTCCCTGGGTGCTGGCCCACCCTGAGGGTGCGCAGCACCCTGGCCCAGCCTGCCTGGGTGTGTTTCTGCCCAAGGCTCTCACTGCTTGCCCTGTGGCTTTAGCCTCTCGACCTGCTGGGATGTCGCTGCAGCATCCTGCCATGCACGCGTGTTGGCTCACATTGCGGCTGCCCTTGATCCAGACACAGGAGGGAAGGCCCCAGGATCGATTACGTTATAGAGATGGCCTTGCTGGGAGCCCCTGGGCATGAGACAGGCTGGTGCAATGCCTCCCTGGTGCCTCTCCCCCAGCCACACCGTCCTGCAGCACATCCCTGCCATCCCGCACTGGAGGAGCATCTTGGGGAGTTCAAGAGCCTCCATGTGCAGTCTCAGGGTGTTCGTTGTTTGCCAGGGGCTGGATCATAGAATCACAGAATAGTTTGGGTTAGAAGGGACCTTCAAAGGTCATCCAGTCCTACCCCCTGCCGTGAGCAGGGACACCTTCCACTAGATCGGGTTGCCCAGAACCACATCCAGCCTGGCCTGGAATGTCTCCAGGGGTGGCGCATCCACCACCCCTCTGGGCAACCTGTGCCAGTGTTTTACCATCCTCATTGTGAAGAATTCCTTCCTCACTTCCAGAATGGATCTGGGATGAAGTTCAGCCATCCCTCAGATTGTTATACCTAGATGCTCCTCTATATGGCACCACTGACACTGGCAAGTGACCCTGAGTACATCAAGAGTGGTTACAGGATGCTGGGATGCAAGGGAACCCCATTACAGGGTGAGCCCTGGGTAGGAGAATCCTATGAGTCAGTGCAGCCGTGACTCCATGGCTGGTGTCATGGGCAGGGTTTTGGCCTTCCTGGGCACAGAGGCCCAGGGCTGCTGGACAGGAATGGGATCTGCCCAAGGAAGTAGGACAGGAGCATCTTACCTGTGGGACAGACAACTTGACAAGGAGAGCTGTCAACTAGGAGTGTCAAGGAAAGGTTGCTATGGCCTGAAGGGCATGGGGAGGTGGTGGTGGGTGTCTGTGGTACAGAACATTGAAGGAGCCTCTTGCACTGCTCTCCTGGACACAGAGTAACAGGCAGCCTACCTCATGTGCCTGCAGCTGGGCAGACACAAGGTGGAGCTGGGTACACGATGGCTGTGGTACTGCCATGGATGGAGGCCCTACGGGCAAGGTGAGGAGGAGCAGCACTCCTTACAGAGGTGTAGCTGCAATACGGGCTGCCTTGCTGCTGTGAGCCAGGGAAGAGCTTTTGGGCTAGGATCCAGGAGCACTTGGGCCAGTTGGGCACAAGCAAGTGCACAGGACCAGGCAGGATTCACCAGGGCTCTGGTCAATACCTCCAAAAAGTCCTGGTGACCGCAGGAGGTCCCTGAGAGCTGGGAAGAGGCGAATGTCACCTTCATCTTGCAGAAGGGCAAGAAGGATGCTCCAGGGCACTATGCGCTGCTGTGTCACCTCCATCCCTCACAAAGTGATGGAGAAATTCCTCCTGGAAGCCATGTCCTGAAGGACAAGGGCAGTGGTAACAGCAGCAGGAACCTACCAAGGGCAAATCATGGTAGACCAGCCTGATTGACTCCTGCAGGGAGAGGACTGGCTGGCTGGGAATGGGGAGAACAGTTAAAGCCCTGCACTTGGACTTCAGTGAAACCTTTGGCAAGGTCTCCCGTAGTCTCCTCATCACCACGTTGGTGAGTCTGGACAGAAGAAGTGGATTATGAGAGGGGTAGAAAACCAGCTCAGCACCTGGCTCACAGCATGGGGGTCAGCAGTGCAGGGTCTGGATGGTGGACAGTTGCTGGATCCCACCCTGTTACTGGGATGATGGGAGTGCCCTATCAGCACATCTGCAGTGTGTGCAGCCCTGAAGTGTTTGATGTGCTGGAGACAAAGCTGCTCCTGGACAGGCTGGCAGGAACCTTATGAGGTCCAGCCAGGTTCAAACACACAGAGCCCAGCAGAGGGGCACAGTTATACCCTGCATTGCCACCACCAAGCCCCAGGCAGGTTTGGGGGGGGGGGGGGGTCTTAGCACCATCACCCTGCTTCATTGCAAGGATGTGGTTTTTCCTTTATCTGGAGAGGGCCTGGGCATGGTGCAGGGGTTTGGGACCCTTCCCAAAACATGGGATGGAAGATACCAGGCAGGAGCTGAGCTGCACAGGCTGGGGCCTGGGGTTCAGAGCATGGGTCTGGGTGCTCCCACACTCTCGCCTCTGGTACCCCAGGGGCTGCAGCACATCTCCAAGCCTGTCCTGGGCACAAGTCCAGCACATGGGGCAGGAGCTGCCACCAGGGCCATCGGGGAACGCTTGCCCGAGATTGATGGGACCTGCCATGCTCAGAGGGGCATCTCCAGTTACTAGCCAGTGCTGAGCACCTCATCAAAGATGCAAGGCCTCTAACGAGGAGCAGATGACATCTTCCTTCTGCCAGCACTGAGCGGAACAGGCGGCCAGCTCATCAATAATGCACTCGCTGCTGGGTAGGGCAGCTCCATGGCTTCGGTTACAGCAGGGGCCCCAGCAAAGCCCCTGGGCTGGGCCCCTCACCAAAACCACCCAGCCAGGGCAGGAGCATCCCTGTGCTTGAACAGGTTTGGGTTTGGGGTACCCAGGCAGCTGAGCCTGGAGCACCATGCAGCTCTGTTTGAGGGTCCTTCTACCCCCTGGATACCCTCTGTCTACCATGGGCTGTCATGAAGCTGGGGCATGCCCTGCACCGTGTGTGTTCAGAGCATCCTCCATGGCACACGTGTACATGGGTTTATAACAGCCCAGGGACATGCCACCATACACAGGACCAGCCTGAAGCCCTCCTCCCCAGGCAGGCACTGCTCCATGCTGTGGGGTGGGTGCTGCCTCCCTGACCCACTCCCTGTCATCCCCCAGACTCGTATCTCCTGCAAGGACGTCCCTGCTGAGACCCTCTATGATGTGCTGCATGACACCGACTACCGCAAGAAATGGGACTCGAACATGATTGAGACCTACGACATCGGGCGCCTGACAGTGAATGCTGATGTGGGATACTACTCCTGTGAGCAGCCCCCGGGGACCCCCTCCCTCACCCCACAGCACCGTGTGTGGCTGTGGGGCCATGAGGGGCAACGGGTTGGGATGTAACAGGGTCTATCCACAGGGAAGTGCCCAAGCCCACTGAAGAACAGGGATTTCGTCACCCTGCGCTCCTGGCTGCCCCTGGGCAATGATTACATGATCATCAACTACAGCGTCAAGCACCCGGTGAGCCCCAGCCCTGGCACGGTGCTGGTGCCAGCAGGCACAGGCAGGGCTGGGCAGTGGCTGGGGCAGGCTCTGAGGTGCATGGGGTCTCTCTGCAGAAATACCCCCCCCGGAAGGACTTTGTGAGAGCCGTGTCCCTGCAGACAGGGTACCTCATCAAGGCAAACGGCGCCAGTGCCTGCGTCCTCTATTATCTCACCCAGGTGGACCCTCGTGGTGAGTGCCAGCCTGCCCCATTGTACCCCCAGAGCTCACCCGCTGTGGCTCTCCATCACCACAGGGAGGTGGGGGCAACCCAGGGAAGAATGGGGTCCCTCCCAGGGCACAGCCATCAATGCTGGGGGGTGCTGAGTCTGGCACAGGGCACTGTGCAGGGCCCAGATCGCCTGAGTGATGGGGCTTTGGGCTCTTGCAGGGTCGCTGCCAAAGTGGGTGGTGAATCGCGTCTCCCAGTTTGTGGCACCAAAGGTAAGCGGGGTTTGTGGTGGTGGTGGGATGCGGGGGCATCAGGGGTGAGCTGGCACAAAGTGGCCCCTAGGTAAGGGCAGGATGGGTGCTGGTGTCCCAGGGCTTGCAGGATGGGTGCTGGGTGAGCCGGGACCCGCAGGTCTGTGTGGTCCAAGCCACCAGCAGCCCCCATCCCCTCCAAGCACCCCTGAAGGATAAGCAATGGGGGAGCTGGGAGCTGTGCCCCCAGAGCAGGGTGGCTCCATCCCCACTGTGCACTGTGACGGGCTGGTCCCACTCTGCCCACAGGCAATGAAGAAGATCTACAAGGCCGGGCTGAAGTACCCAGAGTGGAAGCGCAAGCACGACCCCGGCTACAAGCCCTGGGTGTACCCGGAGCAGAACACCCTGCCCAGTGTCAGCCTGGCTGAGCTCTCCCTGCAGCATGCAGACTCACTGGAGAACATCGATGAGACCGGGCTGCCCGAGGACCACCTGAGCACCAGCGACCACGAGGCCTGAGCCCTCACCTCAGAGGGGGACCCCTCATCACTGAGGCTTGGCAGCCAGGGGGGGAACGGGTGGGAATTTGGCCCCCTGCACCCCAATAGTCGTGTCTGCTCTCCAACTCCCTCATCATAGACCCCCCTAGCAGTGCAGCAATGTACTGTCACATGGGAAATGATGTCCCCATGCAGGACATAGAGCTGGAAGTGGGGATGGGTGCCCCAAGGAGAGGCTGGGCAGAGAGAGGGGGAACCCTTCATGGGGTGGGTAGGAGGTTTCCTGGCACCAGGATATCCCTTTGCCAGTGTAAGACCTTGTAGGGGTGTCCCCCAAAGGTCCAGAAGAAAGGGGATCCATGGGGGTCCTGCCCAGGCTTCACAGCAGCACAAGGCTTGCACTGAGCCTCTCAGGCTGTGCTCCAGCTGCCTGCTCTGCCTCCTGCTCCAGCTCCATCAGGCCGGAGCTGCTCCAGCCCACCAGGTCCCCCCAGTTTTAGTGTGACCCCCCCATCTCAGGGAGCACTGCCAGGTCCTGTCGTGGGCATGAGGCTTACCCCTGAGCCTGGCTCTAGCCCAGCTCTGGGGACGTCTTCCCCAGAGGTGCTGGGGGGTTTGTCCTGGCCGTGGGGTCTCAGCAGCCTCTGTCCCCACTCTCTCAGTGTTTGCCGCTGCTGTGGTTTCTGGCACAACAATAAAGGGGTTGCTGTGTGCACAAGAGAGCTTCGGGCTGGCACCGAGCCCTCCCTGGGGCTGTCCAGGCACTAGGTCCAAGCCCCCATGCTGCAAGGCTGCCTGCAGCTATGGGGCTCCTGCCCCACATAGGTTGAAGCCTGATATAGATTACATTGCAAGGCCAATGCAAATGGGACGGTCACTGCTGATAGTGCTGGGAGGTTCAGCTCCAGAGCTGTCCCAGCAAGGTAAAGACCAGGGGACAGGGACATGGCCAGGACATGGAAGACATGCTCAACCTAAGCTGTGATGGGGGTGACCACATCAGCCATCCTGTGGCTCTGTGGATGACAGCATCCATAGAGCCACTGTGTCTTCTGGGGCTCCTCTGACCAACTCAGCTTCACATCTCTGGTCACCCCAACCCCTGTGATCCCACCCTGAGCTGTAGGGCTGCTGCCTTGTGCTTGCTTCCCCCACACCTTGTGCTTCTCCTCCCCAGTTCATCCAGACCTCCACCCCAGCATCCCTCGCACAGAAGTTCACTGTCCCCCTTTAGTCACCCCATAAGGTCACATATGTCCTGCATATGTGCTGCTCCATGGGGACATCACCCACACATGTGCTGGGGCAGGGAAAGGAGGTCCATTGAGGCAGCAGCTCACCTGGCTTGCAGCTGGGCTGGCAGCACAAGCAGAGCAGGTACAAGGAGCCATTCCTGCAGGGAAGATGTGGAACACCCAAGGGCTGGGGATGTGCAACCCTCAAAGCACGGTCCCTGTGCTGCTCGCACCGTATCAGCAGAGGGAGGGGAGGATTTTAACACATCCCAGTTCCAGATTGCCCCAGTAACACTTTCTGGTAGAGCTGGGCAGGGAACCATGGCCACAGCAATGGGCAGAAACACCCCTGGGTGCTGCCATAACAGAGCACATCCCCCTGGCACCCCAAGCCCACAGGGTGCTGGGGTGAGGGCCACCCCACGCAGCCTCAGTGCTGCAGAAGCAGCCTCCTCTCCCCTCACTCCCCAGGTTTCTCAGCAGCAGCCAGGCTGCAGTTACCTTCAGAGGAGGCTGAGCAGGGGTTGACACCCAGCCCACGATGATGCTCAAGACATCCAGGTTGGCAGTGACATCGAGTGCATGTAGGGGGCAAGGGCTGCTGGGGTGGCAGGGACACAGGTCCTCATCCAGTACTGGTCCCCAGCATCACTGTGTAGGGTGAAGAGTGAAACCTGCAGCACTGGGCAGTGGGGCTGTCCCAGACCCTGGGGGTGCTGGACCCCCAGGGTGGTGATTTTATGTAAGTGCCACTGCTGTGTTTCCTGTGGCACAAAGAGGGAGGCAGCAGTGTGCTGGTATCCCGGAATGCCTGAAGGAGGGATAGGCAGGGAAGATGCGGGGGACTGGAGCCCCCTGAGTGTGCTTGTGGATGGGCCACAGCCCAGTGGGACACAGGCAGAGGCACAGGGGCTGAGCCCCATCTGGACAGCTTTTCCTGCTGGCCCCAGGCAGAGGCGAGTCATTCCAGAGATTGGAAAGGAAACGGGAAGCTGCTGCTGGACAAGAGATTAGCCTGGAGGCAGTGATGTCAGCCGGCACTGGATGGAGAGGGGTCAGGGGGAGCTTGGCATGGGCCCCCCATCCTGCCTGCACACAACTGCGCAACCCACTCCAGTGCCCCCAGTGTCAAACACACCCCGGCTGGGGGATGATGAGACTGCATTCCCAGGGTCACAGAATGGGTTGGAAGGGACCTTAAAGCTCATACAGTTCCAACCCCTGCCACAGGCAGGGACACCTTCCACTGGAGCAGCTGCTCCAAGCCCCTGTGTCCAACCTGGCCTTGAACACTGCCAGGGATGGGGCAGCCACAGCTTCTCTGGGCACCCTGTGCCAGCGCCTCAGCACCCTCAGCTCATGCTTTGCATCTCCTGAGCTCATGGATATGTCCTGGGCAGCTCCCACCCCCACCACCCACACCAAGACCCTGAGCTCCCATGTTCTGCTGTGCCCTGTTCTCTCCATGCCAGCCATCTGGATCCATGGTGATCCCATGGCTGGAGAATGTCCTAGCTCCAGCTGGGCAGGTCCTGTTGGCACTGGGGCTCAGCAGAGGTGTTTGAGCAGTGATTTCCCCCCTGCCAGGAGAACTGAGCCCCAGTCCTGGCCCTTGGTTGACTGTGGAGGGAGAAGGGATCGAGGGAGAAGTGATCAAGGGATAGAGGTTTTCTGCACTGCACTGGCCTGTCAGCAGCCATAGGATGTGGGCTGTGGGAGTGTGTGGTCACACTTGGCCACAGGATAGGACTAAGACTTGCCACTCTGGGACTGTCCCACAGTGTCCTTTCCACCCTTGAGCATCTTCCTCCAAGCAACCCATCTCTGCCTTCCTGCACTCGAGGTGAGCACAGCTGCACACAGCAGGTTGTGAGGGCTCCATAGAGATGCCCCAGGGTGCCAAAGAGCAGTGAGTTGGGATCTGGCCCCTTGCAGGGATGTCCTTCACTGGTGCTAATCCCCCAGCACAGCGGAATTGAAGTGATGGCACACACCAGTGCCACCAGTGCTACCAGCACCCTTTGCTCTGCCCCTCCAGCCACTCACACTGCAGACTTCAGCAACCTCCCTGTGACCATCAGTGCTTGTGTTTAGCCAGTTTGCTCTAAGGGGCAGAGGTAGGAGCCCAGCAGGGCCAGAGGTCCATACACACCCTGTGGGTCCCAGTGCACCCTGTCTCCACACCTCATCCATAGGAGTGGTCTGTGGGGCCACCGATGCTATCCCCAATCCCAGGGATACATCACCCATGACTAGACAGCTGGTGGGGAAGAGGGAGGAAGGCAAAAGCCCTGCCAGATTCATGCTGAGCTCTGCTTCTGCTTTGCAGGATCAAGCCTGTGATAAGGAGAAGCTGCCTTTTCGCTTCTAGTTGTGCACACAGAGGCTTGTAAAGGTGGACTTCCCATAGCAGGGCCTCCCACTGCTCCCAGTCCCTGCAGTGGCTTTTGGGGACATTGCTGGGGCAGGAAAGGACCAGTCTGAGTTGGTTTAAGGGGTTGCCCAGGGAGCTGGAGCCTCACCATGAGAACCAGAGAAGGGCTGAAGGATGCTGTGAGATATTGGCCTCAGACACACTCTGTGTGCAAGGTTGGGTAAGAGCAGAGCTGCACCAACTGCCAGCCCCAGTGGGGCTCTTGCCCAAAGCATTGCATTAAAGGCAGCCAGGTCAGGCTGTGCTGAAAGCACAGGTTACTTGCAAGAGAGAAACCCTCCCGGTGTCCCCTGACACACAGACCCTGGTGCCATCCTGCCCCTCAGCTCACTCTGCTCTCATGATGGGGCAGCAGCAGTGGGGTGGGTGCTACATCCCCAGCATCCCTACAGCTCAAGGCAGGGGTCTGTATTCCCAGCATTTCATCCAGCCAGCACCAGCCCTCCCCTGTCCCCTCATAAACATTGACATTTCAGCCTGTTACCACCAATCAGGCAGCACCTGCACCCTGCCTTGTTCTGGGCCATGATGAGTATCTCCTCTGTGTGTGGCCAGAGGTGGGAGCAGCTGATAGAGCCCAATACACCTGAGGACTTCAAACATCTCCCTCAGCTGTGCAGCCTTTAATGTGGGTGAAGGCTCCTCCATGGAAGGTGAGAGAAGGAGCACGAGGGGGTGAGCAGGAAGGATGCAGCCCCCAAAAGGAGGGCAGAGCCTGGCTGAGGGGCAGGACACGGGGCAGCCGGGGAAGGGGCAGGACAGGGCAGGGATGGGGGCCGGAGGGCTGGGCTGTAGGAGGGACCGGCAGCGGGAGGCGGGCTGGGTGCCTCGAAGCCAGGCTGTGCCCGCAGCAGCTCCTGTGCGCGGTGCCTGCGGGCCGGTCCCTGTGCCCGGGGCACCCCTTGGCATCACCCTGGAGCCCAGAGCAGGACGGAGCCAGCAGCGGCGCTGCCACCGGCCGGGGAGGGCTGCGGACCGCGCTGCGGGGCCGGAGGTGAGGGACAACCCCGGCGGTGGCAGGGGCGGATGGGGCAGAACTGGGGCAGGGAGGGAAGGGCCCGGGCTGGGGCAGTTTGTGCCCGCTTCCAGCCCCCTGCACCGGCTGGTCCTGCAGGGGCAGGGACGGTGTCCACCTCCCTGTGAAGTGCCATTGCTGTGGGCACAGCGGGATGGCCCCAGAGAGCCACAACCCAGCCAGTGCCCAGTGCCTGGCATGGGGGGGGGGTGTCTTGGGAGCCAGGTCATGGCAGGCCGCTGCCTGCTGACCCCCCCAGGCAGGGCAGGCAGTGGGCAAAGTTGCCCTCAGGTGCCTCAGGGCAATACAGGTACTGGAAAGGGGGAAATTGCCCCATTTCTGCTGGGTACAGCCCTTTAACCCTGCGGCAGTGATACCCAACCCACACCCTTATGGGCCATCACCCTCCATACCCCCCTGCCCAGCCCTTTGTATAGGTCCTACCTCAACAGGCTGTGGTGTCCCCATGCCTTGCTTCCCACCCCTTGCCCCTCCAGCTTCTCAGCCAGCTCCTGCCATGGCTGTCCCTACCCAATGCACTCTGGTACTCAGACACTTGCCCTATGGGAGCCCCCCATGCACACACACAGGGTTGGGCACACACATGCAAGCACAACCCTGCTCTTCACATGTGCTTGCTGACAGCTTCCTGCTCATGTGCTCAGGGGCACCACAGCCATCAGCAGCACATCAGCCCCATGGCACTCTTGTGCAAGCAGCAGTGGGGAGCAGGCAGATGCCTTTACAGGGATTGTGCAGCAGGAATCCTGGCCTGGCTGTCCCTCGGCTCCTGCGGGAGGGGGCAGGGGATGTGTGGGATCATGCAGGCAGCAGGAAGGAAGCCTGTGCTAAACAATAGAGGGAAATGGAGGAACTGGAAAAAGACCGAGTGGCAGCACAGTCAGCACAGATGGTTTAGTGCAGAAAAGCGTGATTCATGGGAAAAAGGCCCTCAGTGCTCCGCAGAGACCACAGCTCTGTCCCAGAGCTGTGCCAGCAAAGATCTGAGGATGGGGTCCCTAACAGAGCGGGGCCCAGCCGGTGTCAGCGTGCTGAGCACCCAGCCGTGCCCCTCTGCCTCGAGCTGTGGGTGCTGGCAATGGGATGGGGTGGGTGGGAGGCTTCCCCCCCTCTGCCGTGAGTCACGCTGACCTCTCCCATGCCCTCGCCAGCAGTGACAGAGAGAGATTATGGTCTGTCCTTCCGGCCGCAGAGCCCTCCCCGCGCTGGCCGGCTCAGGAGCTCATCCCCTGGGAGGGGCCCAGCTGCTCCCCCCATTATCTGCCTCGGGCAGCCCCTCCGCCGGGACACCCCTCTGGCTGCTCCCATCTTCCTCACACCCAGCTCAGTGCGTGGCAGAGCCCGGGATGTTCCCTCTCCCAGCAGCTGTGCAGCAGCCCAGTGCCCCCTGAGCCCCCGGCTGCTCCGTTCCTGCCTGGACTCGGGTCACAGCCTCGCCGACAAAGCGGGGCCGGGATCCGGCAGCTCCGGGGAGGGGCGAGAGGCTTGGGGCTGAGGAACAACAGGATGCGGGCTCCTGAAGCTGGGAGGTGAGCGGCATCGGGGAGAGTGGTGAGGCAGGGGGAGCTTCAGGAGCTGCCCGTTCTCCCATCCACAGATGAGTGCCCCTGTACCCTCCTACCGCCTCCTCATCCCCTTTCTCTCCTCTTCCACAGATGATGGGCTGAGCATCCGTCACAGAGGCACCCCAGGGCCATGAGCTCTCCGTGCGGTCCTGACTCCGATATCGCAGACTGGCTGGCCACCATCCACTTGGAGAGGTACCGGGATGTCTTCAAGCAGCATGGGTACCATGTGGCCAGAGATGCTGCCTCACTGGACAGTGACCGCCTGCAGCAGCTCGGCATCACCGCCACTGGGCACCGCAAAAGGATCCTGAACTTGGTGCAGCAGACACGGGTGCTCAGTCAGTCCTGGAGAGGCCCCGCAGCAGAAGACGCCCATTTCCAAGCCATTGAGGGCCTGGATGTCCCCCAGGCAGGCAAGGATGCCATGAAAACAGAGCCAGGAGGGGCCACTGACGCCTTGGGGACGCAGCAGCTCGCGGCTGTGCCCACCCAGGCATCCCCTGTAGACAAGGACCCTGCTCCTCCCCTCGTGAAGCCTGTTCCCAAGCCGAGGACGGTTTTCCCTCGCTCCAAGCCGGAGCAGAGCTCAGCGCCTGCGCCGCCCGCACGCCCCACGGTGCCGGTGCACACACACAGAGACAGGGCCTCTGCAGCCTTTGTGGTGCTGGAGGGGTTTGTGCCGGGGGAGAGCTCCACGGATCTGGAGAGCCCGGAGCCCCGGCCAGCACAGCCGGTTGGGGCAGGGGCAGCTGTGGCCATGGGCATGGGGTTATCCCAGCTGCGGATGCGGGACAGTGCTCGCACGGGGAAATGGTCCCCACCAGCTCTGGATCATGGACAAACCCTAGAGGCATCAGAGAAATCCCCCCTGTCCATCCCGTCTGTCCCACCACGGCACAGCCACAGGGTCCCAGCAGCAGAGACCGGCACTGGTTGTGTTCCAGAGGGTCACCCTGCATCCATCCCAGCCAGGAGAGAGCCCTCGCCGTGCCCCAGACCAGCACCACAGCACACCTCAGCGTGCCCCAGACCAGCCCCACAGCACACCTCAGCACAGGGCAGGATGGAGATGGTGTCCAACGTCATCTATGAAGGACTCAAGCGCCTGTCAGCACCCACTGAGGACTCAGGAGGACAGGAGGGTCCCCAGGGCCAGGCTCAGCCCCCAGCTCTGTCCCCACAGGAGCTGACCCAGCCGGACAAGCCTGAGTAAGCAGATGCTTTCCCTCCCCACAGCGAGTGGAGGGGGGTGCAGAGCAGCCAGAGCCAAGGATCCAAAGGCCCCCTCCATTCCCAGGACCCCATTCCCAGCCTGGCCCTGCCCACCTCCGGGTGCTGACAAGCCCCTTTCACCACCTTTCCCGTGCCTCCCCCAGACTCTGCATGGAGCCAGCCCACAGGGCAGCTGGGATCCCTCTGAGATGACAGGGTGACCATGGACCCCTGGATGGCTCCTCTGGTCAGGGGGAGAAGCTGCTCCCCCTCTGCTCCTCCCCCCCCCCAAGCAGCAGGGCTGGGGGTCCCTGCCATGGTAAGGGGTGGCTGAGTGAGGGTCTGGGTCTGGCTCCTGCTGGGAGCAAGGTGGGAGATGTTAGAGGGGCTGACCTGGGATGGGAAATGCCTGTCAGCCACTGGGGCCAGAACATAGGGTTGGTAGGAGAAGGAACCAAAGGAGGGTGCTAGGAGCAGGGAGGGGATGCTGCACATCTCAGGGAACAAAGCCAGGCACTGCCCCAGTCAGACACAGCCTCAAGCCCATGTAAGCCAGATGGGAAAATGCTATGGAGAAATCCCAC
Source organism: Melopsittacus undulatus (assembly GCF_012275295.1). Classification (NCBI taxonomy): domain Eukaryota; kingdom Metazoa; phylum Chordata; class Aves; order Psittaciformes; family Psittaculidae; genus Melopsittacus; species Melopsittacus undulatus. Next base: position 5,073,737 of record NC_047536.1, read on the forward strand.
TCCATCCCAGCCGCAACCACAGTAACCCCTCTCCTGTTTTCCAGCAGCCCCGGATTGCCCCCTGTCCCACAGAGACCCACCAGCACATCAGGTGAGAGCACCCAGGGTACGCAGCAGGGACCTCCTGGTGCCCCCAAGGAAGGGGGGTGAGGGGGACACCTCCCTTGTCCCAAGGTCCTGCCCTTGTCTCATTCAGGGACACATTTGGTTCCCGTCTCTGTGGTGTTGTGGATGTTGGGGTTCACTGTAGTGGGCTCAGTGGGGGGTCCCCTCCAGGGCTGTCAGTCCTGGCTGGTTGCTGCCTGCAGCAGGCACTGCTGACTGCCTTTCCCTCCCATGTCTGTGCCCACAGAGGTCAGTGAGCAGCTCGTCAGCCCCTACAGTGAGACCATCTTTGGGCACATAGCCCCATCACGGGAGCAGAAGGTGAGAGGACACGGTGGGGATGGTGAGCGACCCCTGATATTGCTGCATACTATCAGCTGATCCCGGTGACACCGAGGTGCCTGGCAGTGCTGAGCATCACTGGTGGGCTGGGGGTCACAAGCTGAGCCCCCTTGCAGTGGGCCAGGCTGGTTGAGGAGGTCTGGGGTGGGAGAAGGCAGAGGAGAGATGTGACCAATGTCTCCTCCCAGGGTACTGGCATCTCCTCCGATCAGAGCTGCGAGGCCGTGTCCGAGCCAGACCTGGAGCGAGATGCATGCAGGTAGGAATCACCTCCTCTGGGCTCAGGAGCTGGGATTTGCATGCTGAGGAATAGGGACATCCCTGGGTTCAGCCTGAGAGGCCATGGGGGCTTTTCCCCCACTACAGAGCCAATCAGGAGTGTCTGGGATCAGGTCAGCAGCCACAGGAAGAGCCGATGGGCTCGGAGATGAGAAGGGCTGTGTTGGTGGGTGGCCCTTGAGTGGTCAGTGCTTGCCAACAGATGCTGTGGAGCCATTCCAATGGTTCTGGGCACCTACACACCAGGCAGAGCCTGGATTTGGCAGCTGGGAGCAGGAAAACACCAGGGAGGACAAGGATCAGTCAGAAATGGGATGGCTCTGAGGACCAGGTGAAGGAATGTGCGACCTCCAAAGGCTCCAGCATCATTTGATCAGTGTTTGCCAACCTGTCACACAGTGTGGTGGACAGTGAAATTATGGGGGGCACTTTAAAATGCTTTTGAAATGTCCTTTCCATAGCTCCTGATACCATCTCAGAAAGAGGAAGGAAAGTTGCTCTTCCCATTTCGGATGGGGAGGGTTCCTTTTCCTGTGTTGCTCAGAGAGGAGGTGCTGAGCTGCAGCTCTGTGTCCTTCAGCTCTGCCTGTGGCTTTGTTGGCCAGCACATCCCTGTGCCCCTGCCCCTCTGGTCCCAGTATTGATCGGTCCAGCTCTGGGAGCGAGTATGATCCAGTGCCACAATCCCAACACAAGCCATGGGCTGGAATTGCAAATACCTGGGAATAGGAGCTTTGGAGACAGAAATACTGATGTCTGCTGTGGAGCCACTGAACCAGCAGTTCAGAGCAGGGCTGGGTGCCTGTGGGTCACAGTTTCCATCCATCAGCTTCCAGGGAGCTGGGATGCAGAACATCCTGAGGGCATCAGCTGGGTGCTTTCAGCCCTGGACCCACCAGGGTCTCTCTGAGAAGAGACAGGATGTGACCATCAGCAGAGTCAGAGGAAGCAGCTGACAGGGTTTTCTCACAGCCTAAGCACTAAGGCTGGGGCATGGGGAGTTGAACAAGAGACAGAAAAGCCTCTGAAGACCTTTTGCACTGTGCTCATGAACCCTTTTGCTGGGCTAATTCAATGCTTTCCTCGCCACCAGTCCAACCATGATCCCACTGGAACAGAGCTATGGGCTATCTATGAGATAATCTCTCTCACCATCTTCTAGGGGAGCTCAATCTGGACCACGCTGCTCCCTGGCTTGGGGTCTGGGCATTGAGGGTCAGTGTTAGAAATGAGCTTAGAGCTGCCTTTGCCAGCAGCAAGATATCCTCAGCAAAGAGAAATGAGAAATTCCCTTTAAACCTGGGAGCTGCATCTCTGAGGGTCCAGCAGACCCTGGAGCATAAGCTGGGATTCACCCACTCTGACACTGAGCACCTTCATCCAAGCTGGTGATGCTCAGCCCCATGAAATGCTGGTGTAGAGGATAGCATCTGCTCTGCTTCAAACATCAGTCTCAGCAGCAGAGAGATGGTGGCACAGCAGTGCCTTTGTCACCCCATGGAGCTCAGGGCACTGGGTCAGACAGCAGCTCTTTGTGGTGAGGATAGTGGACCTTACCCTGGTTTGCACCAAGACTCATGATGAGATGATTCTCAGGAAGATGGGTACCCAGACTGCTACTCCCCACACCTCAAGGCATCTTCCCTGTGGAAGAGAAACACTGGGAATGGTGTATCCCTGACAGCTTATTCCTTATCTCCCTACCTACCTCAGGGTTGATTGTCTGGTCCATGAGCCCCACTTGAAGTAACCAGATCCCTCAGCAGCTCCTTGGTCCCCTCACCACCCGCAGATCCCTTTCCTCCATCACCTGCCCTCCATCTTCTAGATCCCCCATGTAAGCACTGACAGGCTGTGACTGCCCCATCTCAATGCACCTCAAGCATCACATTCCATGCTCAGCTGACCTGTAGAATTACCATTTCCTTGCCCTGGGGACTCATTTGGCCCTAAGGTTGGTTGTTTTCATTGCCCAGCACCAGCTGAAAGGGAGGTGACTTGGCCTTAGCACACTTGCTTGGAGGTTTGGAGCTTTCCTCTACCAGCCCTGTCCTCAAAGGCAGAGTTGGGAGTTGGCTGGGTCTTGGTGTGCTCTTGGGATGCTGAGAGACCCCACTCCAGCTGGACCATGAGCTCTGCTTGTCCCTGCTGGATGCTGCTTGTCCTCCAGCTCTTTGTGGCCTCAGTGGCTGTAAATCATGGCTCAGGAAAGGGCTGTCATGGGGATTTCCTCTTCTTCTGTTGCCCTGACCCATTGAGAACATCTCTCTCCCACTTGGCTCTGACATCAAGGCTGATGTCCACCTATGATGTGCAGCCCCTCCTGACAGAGCTGGACACCAGGCTGGGACCACAGCCAGATGTATCACCCTGCCAAGGCTCTGTTACACCAATTCAACAGCAATGATCATTGTGATCTGAGCCTCCAACCACCCACGGCTGTTTCTTGTCTTTCTGAAGCCAAACAGGCCATTTTTCCTCCCCAGCCCCACACACTATCCCAGAGCTGACCCCTAGCCTGGGTGGCTCCAACCCAACATCCTCCCAGAGAGACAGCAGGTCTTGCTTTTGTCCCACATGGGCCAACAATGTCCAATGGCCTCCTCAGGTGCTTATCCATGGCCAAAGCACGGGTCCATGCATTTCCTTGGTTCCTATTATGAGGCAGTGCTCAAAACAAGGTGTTTTGAGAATATGCAATGAGAGAAGGGGTTTGCAGTCATTCCCCTGGTCCAAAAGCATCCCAGCACATGGTATGGTGCTGGAGGTGGTTCTCCCTTTGAGTAAACCCCAGTGGGTTTCTCCTCCGTGCATTTCTCCTTCTTCAACATCCCATAGTGAGGATTCCTGCAGATCAGCTGCTTCTGCACCTTGCTCCTGCTGGCTTTATCTGCTGTCACCCAGCTCCTGTGACCAGAGCAGAGGTGGCCAGGGGATGCTTTTATGCCCTCCTCATGCTGCTCATGACTTCAGGAACCTGCCCCATCACTCACCCTTTCCCCACTGGAGAAGTGAAGGACCACTTGCTCACGTGCTCCTCATGCAGAAGCTGTGACAGGGCTTAGACCATCCTCATTGCCTTTCTTGGAATCTGTTCTTCATCCTAGCATTGGATGCCACCAGTGACCAGTGGCAAGGACACTCTGCTGCTGATGCTGCAGCTGGGGTGTCCCAGCTTCCATGGCTCTCTTGCTGCCCATCACCATCACACCTGGGCAGCTCTGCTCTTTGCTCATGAGACTGTCAGACATTTTCCAGCACATTTCCTTTCCAGAGAAAAAGCCACGTCTGGCTGGGAGGGCTGAGGGGAAGGGGCAGGCTTAGTTATTTTTATAACTTCCTTTTATTGTTATGGCTGGATGGGCTCACCAGGCCTGGCTGAGGGGATAGCACAGTTCCCAACAGCAGGAGATGGCTGCAGGAGCTCCATCAGCCCATCTCTCCATCCCAATCCCTTTGCAAGACACAAGGGCAGGTAGGCAGGTGTCATGGCAGAAGGACATTCCCAGTGGCACAAACACTGGAGGGGTAGAAGGAGAAGGAAGCTGAAACCCCTGGTGAGGAGGTCTGGGGTGGATGTAGAGTAGGGAGCAGGAGGTGGGACTGGCCTTGGTTTGCTGCCTGTGAAGAGGGGCAGGTGATGCCAGGGGTTTGGAGATGTGCAGTGGCCTGTGCAGTGTTACCCACAGTGGGGAAGCCCATTTTGCCAGGTAGCCCCAGCCTTGCCACCACGTAGGACTGTCTGAGCCTCAGGCTGCTGGTGGCTATGGGGATCATTAACACTGAGCCCTTGTCCCACCCTGCTCATGGAGGTGCAAACATCACATCTCTGGGTGTCCTGAGGAGCTCAGGATGGGGCCAGGAGCAGTGCGAGACATCCCAATGGGATGACATTAAGCTGTCATAGGCCAGCTCCCTCATAGCCCTGTTTCCTACAGGACAAGCAGTGAGAGCAGCAGTGAGGGAAGGAGTGAGGAAGAGGAGACCCGGTCCCGGCTCATTGACCGCATCATCCAGAATGACACGGAGGGATACTCCACTGTGGAGGCACCGCGGGCCGAGGACACCCCGTTCATCCTGCCTGCACATCTCTACATGGATGAGGTCCTGGACGATCTCACCATCTCCCCTTATGCCAGCTTCACGTCACTGTCTGAGCCCCGGCCCACCATGCTCAGTGGATGGCTGGACAAGCTCTCCCCACAGGGGTACGTGCCCACCAGTCCCCATAGGTAAAGCCCCTTGGGCAAGGCTGGTGAGGTTGGCACACTGGTCACTGTGCCAGACATCCCCGCAGGAGAAGGAACCTTTTGGGTACCACTGCACCAGTCTCTGTGAGCCATTCTTAGGGGAACAGGGCAGATGAGGGTTCCCTGTGGGGATCATCTGCTTCCCAACAGCCTCGTTTTTCTGCTATCCCAACAGGAACTATGTCTTCCAGAGGCGCTATGTCCGTTTCGATGGGAAGAACTTGATGTACTTCAGCAGTGAGAAGGTACCAAGGGGCAGGATGTGGGCAGGGTGGGGAGGCTGCACTTAGAGCAGGATGCCTTGACACCACGTGAGCTGCCATGTCCCCTTTGCCTCCTGTCCTTCTGTAAGGAGCCAGCACTCCTTTACCATCACCAGGGCAGAGCAGCTGTGGTGGGGCTCTGAACACAGCCTTGTGCTGTAGGAAGCCTGGGGTAGCAAGGGTCCCTCTGCCAACAGGGAGCAGCAAGGGGGGCCCTTCTGGCTCCCAAGCACTGGAATAGACCACAAATGGGGGATCTCTGGGTGCCACCATGGACCCTACCTGAATCCTCATCTCCTTCTGGCCCCAGGCTCTTTAAGCCAGCACCCAGCTGAGTACTTAGGGATGTGCTGCACAGAGAAGCTTTTCTTGCTGTGGGCACTGCACTGTGGGTTAGGTGCGTGTGATGAAACAACCCTTTCCTGTCCCACATCCTCTCATCCTTCCATGAGTGCATGGCCCCATTTAGGCCTGATGTAGTGTGTTGGTGGCTGTCACACCACATGGGGTGAGAGACACTGCTTATGAGGCCCCCATCAGTGGCACCCATGCAGAAACAGGCACCATGCACAGCCCACAGCTGCAAGAGCTTGCAGGCATCCCTGTCCCATCTCCTTACTCCTATGGTAATGGCACCACAGGGGCAGGTGCTGGGGTGGGTGGAAGACCCACAGGAAGGGCAAAGGGGATAACCCTGCTTGGGGCTCACTCCAGGAGCCCTACCCCAAGGGGGTGATCCCGCTGTCTGTCATTGAGATGGCTCGCTGCACCAAGGACAACAAGTTCCAGGTCATCACCAGCCACCGGATCTTTGTCTTCCGTGCTGAGAATGAGGGTAAGTGAAGACCCCAGCCAGGGACCACTGGTCCCTAAGGAACCTTCCCTGCCTCCATCCTCCAGACAGAGCATCCGGGGGGCAGCTCTCACCCCATCCCCAGACCATCCAGCCACGATGATCAAGGGGACCTGTCCCTTGCCATGTCTGCTGGGTGCTCTGCTCCATGCCAGGGCTGTTGGGAAGGGCTCAGACCCACTCCTTCATGCCTGGTCCCCAGCCCAGAGGAATGAGTGGTGCTCCACGCTGCAGAAGAAGGTGACGGAGCAGCGCCTGGTGGGGTCCCGGCCCCGGCCCATCAACACCGCCCACTGCCAGAAATCAGGAACCCTGGAGCTGAAGGGACAGAAGTCCAAGGTGTTTGCAACCCTGAGCCTGCCTGAGATGTGGCTGTACAAGAGCGAGCAGGTTGGTGGCTGCACCAGACATTGCAGAAGACTGAACGGGATGAGGGCAATTGGAGGGGTGGAGGGATTTTAGCTAGGGCTGGTGCCAAAGGGAGAGCAGAGAGGAAGAAGACAGATAGGAGAAAGGGAATGGCAGAGCAGGAAGCGGGAGATGCTGCACACAACAGAAGTAGTAGGAGCTTGGGCTTGGAGATGCAGGTACCAGGAATGAACCCCCCCTTCCAATCTTCTCACTGTGACCTGCTTCCCACAGGGTTCCCCTCCTCCTGCCTGCTGAGCTTCCTCAGCACCCCTGTTTCTTTCTCAATCACTTCATTTTCAGTTTGCAGACATGCACTGAGCAACACAGAGTCTCTGTGGTTTCTGCTCAAGTTGATACTTGCTTTATGAGTGTGCCTGACCCCAAAATTGAGGGGCTGCATGCCTTTCATTTTAAGGTGTCATGTACTTGCAGGATGCTTTATGTCAGCCCTCATGAGGTACCTGAGAGATGTGACTTGGTACCAGGTCTGCCTGTCCAAGCAAAGCAGGGATAGGATGCTGGGGGTGCTGGATGGAGCAACCTGGCTCCAGCCCCAGCGTCACAGGCATGTCTGGGTGGTGCATCCACTGCAGCCATGGTGCTGCAGAGCCAACACCAGTGTCACTCTGAATTGCAGTTCTTTAAAATGGGCATCGGCATCTGCGTGATTGAGATGCGTGGCTGCACCATTCGCGAAGCCAAGAACCGCAGCTTCGAGCTCATCACCCCCTCCAAGATATTCAGGTATCCCAGTTATCCAGTGGGATGAGGTGGGGGGAGCAGGCAGATGCTGGACCCAGGTGCTGGCTGCTCCAGGCCCCTGAGTATTGGCTGTGCTGGTGTTCATAGCTTTGTGGCGGAGTCGGAGCGGGATAAGAGGGAGTGGATGGAGGCCCTGCAGGAGGCCATAGCTGAGATGCTCTATGACTACGAGGTGGCAGAGAAGATCTGGTCCAACAAAGCTAACAAACACTGTGCGGACTGCTGGGCTCCAAGCCCCGACTGGGCATCCATCAACCTGTGTGTGGTCATCTGCAAGCAGTGTGCAGGCCAGTACATCTCCTATGGGGGTCCCATGGGTGTGGGTTGGGGGTGCTGGCTGGGGTATGGGTGCGACTCGGGTACCACTTCCCCTGGTGGGATCAAGGGGTGCTCACTCTCTTGCTCCCCACAGGGCAGCACCGCAGTCTGGGCTCCAACATCTCCAAAGTGCAAAGCCTGAAGCTTGACACCAGTGTCTGGTCCAACGAAATCGTACAGGTAGAGGCACTCAGGGCAGGATGCTGGGGCTGGCACAGCAGGCTCAGGGTCCTGGCTGCTTCTTCAGGAAGGACAGCAGCCCCATGGTCCCCTCGGGAATGCAGTGATGCTGCTCCTCCTGCCTGACCCTCACCATGACCTCGGGACTCTCCTATAGCTCTTTATCATGCTGGGAAACGACCGAGCCAACCGGTTTTGGGCTGCTCGCCTCCCCGCTGCTGAGGCCCTGCACCCAGATGCCAGCGCTGAGCAGAGACGGGACTTCATCTCCCGCAAGTACCGAGAGGGACGGTACCGCCTGCCCCATCCCCACTACACCACACAGGAGGACGTGCTCCAGGTAGGAGCAGGGAACCTTGGGATGCAGGCAGGATACTGGGGTGCTGGGAACCATCGCAGAGCTCCATCCAGAGATGCCAACACCTCCTGCTTGGCTGTATCTGCCTGGACCCTTGTGCTAGGCAGCTCTGGGGGCTCGGGTGGGAGGTTGTACCCCACTCTGCCTACCTCCAAGCACCCCCAGCACCAGGCTGGGGGTCTCTGTGTGCCAGGACATGGTCCTTACAGGCACTTCTCCCATCCCAGGCACTGTGCACTGCAGTGACAGGACCAGCTCTGCTCAAGACCGTCCTGCAGTTCTTCTCATCCACGGAGGCTGGGCTGGCGGCTGACCCTGCTGCCTGTGAGGTGGCACTGGAGAGGAAAAGGCTCAGGAACCATTCAGGTATAAGGAACCCCAAGCCCCATCTGTCTGTGATATGGGGGTTTCCTCCTATCCACTGCCCCCCGCAGCATGCCCCAAGGCTGGGGACAGGCAGGACATTAGATGTTGTGGCTCACCGGGTGACCCACCTGCCCCCTCTTTTGGGATGGGATGGGGCATGGCAGTGGGTTCTTCTGGAGTGCCTATTCAGGGAGCCCCATGCCTGGCACACCTGCTTGCCCACACCTGCATGAGTGGGGTCTCCCTGCCCCTCCAGTACCCACACCTTGGTGGGTGCCTGCTCCTGCCCACTATCAACATCATTCCCCACAGGGACCACCCGCACACAGGAACCAGGTCCGGAGGGTGTCTACAACGAGATCACGCAGCCAGTGGCACACAGTGGGTACCTGTACCGGGCCACAGCCGCACACAAGCTCCCGGGCACCAAGAAGAGCAAAGAGGGTAAGTGTGGGGAGCACAGGAGGGCACCCAGCGGGGGTGCACCCGGTGCCACTGAGCCCTGGTCCCGCAGACTTCCAGCGCACGTGGTGCTCCCTGGAGAGAGCCCTGCTCTTCTTCGAGACAGAGAAATGCACAGAGCCCCTGGGCCACATCGAGAGCGGGGACCTCCTGTCCATGGGCGTGAGCAGAGCTCAGGCAGTCACCAGCCCTGGCCCCACTGAAAGGTACCCCCAGCAGTGCCCCCACTGCATGCCCATGGATGGGCATTGCTCCTGCTTGGAGCAGGTTCAGCGTAAGGGGCTGCCCTGATGGGCTGCTTCATCCTCTGCAGGTTCCGCTTCACCCTCGAGCTCTTCCTCACTGGGGAGAAAGTGCAGCAGCTGGGAACTGATGGGCCTGAGACACTGCAAGCATGGGCCAGTGCCATTGGCAAGGTGAGCCAGCCCAGCCCCAGTGCCATGCCAATGGTGGGTCCCTGGGCTCTGTCGCTGCCTCCCCATTGTGCTCCCCACACCCTTCATCCTCTGTGTCAAGCATCCTCCTTCCCTTTGCAGGGGCTCCCATCCTCCCCAGCAATCTGCCCCCATCCTTATGGGGGTTTGTGCTCGGGTGCTGAGCCCTGTCCTTACCCAGCTCCCTTCTCACTCCATCCCACAGTGGTTCACCCCCATGAGCTGTCACTGCCTGCTGGGCTACGAGTTCCAGCGTGTGGGCCAGCTGCGCTACAAGTGCATGCTCAACCCCGAGCGGTGGCAGCAGGCCTTCTTCATCCTGCAGAAAGCCCACCTCTTCATCTGCCCCACTGAGGACGACGGGGCTGAGGACAGCATCAACCTGCGGCGGCTGCAGGAGCTCAGTAAGTGCTGTGCTGCAGCCCGAGACAAGGCACCATAGGGCGGGTGGCCATGCATGGCTCTGACCCCTCCACTTCTCACCTCAATGCAGGTCTGGTTCCCCCCATGGAGACTCCAGAGAAGAAGGAGCTGCTGATCCTGGTGGAGATGGGGAGGTGAGGCCTGGCTGTGGGAATGATGGAGAATGAGACAAGCAACCTCAGCAGGCTGCCCAGGATAAAGTCACTCATCCGTGGGTTGATGCTGGTCCCAAGCCCATGATGGGGATGCTACTGGGACAGCAGCGCTGTGGCTAAGGGGCTTACAGAGGTCACCCCAGCCCAGGGTCTCGCTGGTGTAGGGTGTTCCCTGGCTCAGCCTGGCTGTGCTTTGCTCCCTGTGCATAAGGGCAGGAGGGGATAACCTGCCACCCCTGGCAACCTTCATTCCCTCTTTTCTGCCCTTGTTGTTCTCAGGACATTTTACCTGCAGGGCTTGTCGCGGGCAGACTCAGCAGCATGGTACAGTGACATCCAGGCATCGGCAGGGGGCCGGGGCAACGCACTGCGGGACCAGCAGCTGAGCCGGGCAGACATCCCCATCATCGTGGATAGCTGCATTGCCTTCATCACGCAGTATGGTGAGCCTGGCATGGGGACCACAGCCACAGCATCCACCAACACACATGTGGTGGCCAGTGGGGCCAGGCAGCCCCATTAGGGATACTCTGGGTGGGATAGGGCATCCATGACCTTATGTCACTGTCCCAGGGCTGAGGCATGAGGGGATTTACCGCAAGAATGGAGCCAAGTCCCGGATCAAGGTACTGATGGAGGAGTTCCGGCGGGATGCCCGCAATGTCAAGCTGCGCATCAGTGACAACTTCATTGAGGACGTCACGGACGTGCTGAAGAGGTTCTTCCGAGAGCTGGAAGATCCTGTCTTCACCCTGGAGCTGCACCCACAGTGGAAGGAGGCTGCAGGTACATCCTCCTACCAAGCTGCGCTGCCTGCTAGGGACCCCCAGAGTCAATGTCCCTCAGGGCAGGGTCCTGGTACCTGTCAGCTCTGGATCTGCTGCATTCACCATTAAGCCATGACCTGTTTGCCTCACTGCAGCAATACCCTCAAAGCCCCAGCGCCTGGAGCGGTACAAGGAGCTCATTCAGCGCCTGCCTCGCCTCAACCACAAGACCCTGGCTGCGCTCATTGGGCACCTTTACCGGTCAGTGAGACACCTCCCTGCAGGCTCCCCTGGTCCAGCCGGGGTACCCAAGGCCAGCCAGAAGTGTGGGATCACTCCATTGCGCAGGGAATGCAGTGCCCATGTCCTGCTTCATCAGCCCTCCAGCTGCTGGGGTGTGATGAAGCATGATGTTCTGGAACACCTCAAATGTTCCCAAAGTCATCCTGCAGCAAGGGGAAGTAACAGGAGGTTTAGGAGTAAAGGACACCCCTGTAGGATGCAAACTTCATCCAGTGCCCCAAAAAAGAGGGAAAAAAACCAAATTCCACAGCTGTTTTTCAGGAGAGTTTGTAAGAGGCAGAGGAGGGTGGCTGGGGCTGGAGCCCTATAAAAGTGGGACCAGCCCCTCACCTTGTCCTCCTTGTCCCAGGGTGCAGAAATGTGCAGACCTCAACCAGATGAGCACCAAGAACCTGTCGCTTCTCTTCGCACCCAGCCTCTTCCAAACCGATGGTAAAGGGGAGCACGAGGTCAAGGTGATGGAAGACCTCATTGACAACTATGTCAGCATCTTCAATGTAAGCTCCCTGCAGGGCCTTGCCAGCCCCCTGCATGATGGCTCTGTCTCCCTCTCCTTGTAACCCTCCATGCTGCCCACCTCTGCCTCCCCCTGCATCCCTCCATCCTGGCAATGTGTCCTCACTCCACATTGACTGCATGTGTCTCCCTTCTCACACTGTTCATCCTTCCTCTGGCAGATTGACGAGGACCAGGTATCCCAGATGGATCTGGAGAACAGTCTGATCACCACCTGGAAGGACACTCAGGTACTGGGGATGTGCTTGTCAGGGACCCCTGGGCTGGTGGGCCTCCCAGGTTCCCACTGTCCCACACCAGATATATGGGGAAGAAACTTCCCCACTTGTGTCCCCTTCACCCATCACCCTGGGGCTCCTACCCAGGGGATAAGCACCCCCAGCTCCCTGGGTCACCATCCCCAGCCCCATAGAGAGGGGCTATGTGCAGCTCCCACACCAGCACAGCACCAACACCACCTGCTCTTCCCCCAGCTCTCACAGGCAGGGGACCTCATCATCGAGGTTTACCTGGAGCAGAAGCTGCCTGACTGCTGCGTGACCCTGAAGGTGAGTCCCAAAACAGATTGTGCTGGGGGAGACAGGGAGGGATGCAGGCACAGCCTGTCCCTGGGACCCATCCTGCCATCACCTGCAGCTCCCCGTGTGTCCGGCCCCAGGTGTCCCCCACGATGACAGCAGAGGAGCTCACCAACCATGTGCTGGAGATGCGCAATGTGGCAGCCAGCCTGGACATCTGGCTGACCTTCGAGGCCCTGGAGAATGGGGAGCTGGGTGAGTGTGGTGGGATGGCACGGGGGGATGCTCTCGGCAAGGCAAGGCTGGTGAGGAGAGGTGTGGGGTAAGGAAGGCAGCTTGCTGCTGGTGACAGGGAAGGGGACACAGTGTCTGTGCCTCCCCAGAGCGGCCCCTGCACCCCAAGGAGAAGGTGCTGGAGCAAGCTTTGCAGTGGTGCAAGCTGCCGGAGCCCAGCACTGCATACCTGCTGGTGAAGAAGGTCCCCATCGGTGAGGGCAGCTGCCTCTTCACAGGTAAGGCAGTCACAAAGGGTCCCAGCCTTAAAGGGTGTCCCCAAGGGGGACAGCTCTGCCTGAGCTTCCCATTGCCCTGGCTACCACCCTGCAGCCATCAGGGGCACATCCCTGAGACCACAGTGGGACCCTGACCCTTGTCTCCCCAAATTGGGCAGGCGTCAAGCGCGAGACCCCCAAGTGTGGGCTGCTGAAGTGCCGTGAGGAGCCCCCCAAGCTGCTGGGGAGCAAGTTTCAGGAGCGCTACTTCGTCATCCGGGATCGGAGGCTGCTGCTGCTCAAGGAGAAGAGGGTACCCAGGGGATGCTGAGGAAGGCGAGGCAGGGAGGGGAGCCTGGGGACAGCAGTGGCACTGTGGTGGCTGTCCTCGTGATGGGGTGGCTGGCACCAAGCTGTGCTGACCCGATGGATCTCCTTCTCCAGAGTGCCAAACCAGAGCGTGAGTGGCCCCTGGATGCAGCCAAGGTTTACATGGGCATTAGGAAGAAGCTGAAGCCACCAGCCCAGTAAGTGGTACCTTCCCTGGGGCATGCATCCCTCGGTTCCTTGGGCACCCACACACAAGCTCAGGCACTGGGAGCATGCCAAGCCTCAGTGGGACCCAAACCCATGACAAGCTTGGATCCATGGGGGAGTTCAGCCCCCTGCCGCTGCCCACAGACCTTGGGCTGTGTCTGAGCTCAGTGGTGCCTCCTCACAGCCCATCTCTTCCTTTCCCCAGGTGGGGTTTCACACTGACCCTGGACAAGCAGCAGCTGTGAGTATCTGTCCCTGCCACCCTGGGGCTTTGGGTGTTGAGATCAGTCCCCAGCTTCAGTGGCAGTGGGACAGCCAGGGGCAGGGCTATGGGGCCCGGGGGTCGGGGCAGAGCTGATGCCTGGCTGGGGCACTCAAGGGACAGAGTGGTAGGGCCACACACACCCTGGCACAAGATGGGGGCCAGGCTCTAGGGGCAATCTCCATACCACACACCTCTCTACCTCCCCATCCACACCAGCACCCCTGGGAGATGCATCTCCAAGCACCCACAGCAGGCTCCAGAGGGACTTGCCCACCCTGCTCAGGTCTGCATGCCACCTGCATGGCTGCGCTGCCTGCCAGGCTCCATCCAGCTCCGCGCTGTGTCCCCATCACCCAACATCTGCACTAAGCTGGGCTCCCTGCACTGGCTTCCCCAGCACCACCGGGTGCCTGGGCACAACCTGCTGATCCCCTCCCCATTCCTCCGACACCGCTGATGCTGGGGCAGGGACATGGGGATGAGATGTTCTGTTAAGGGCAGCAAGGGCAGATGAGCTGAGGAGCCCAACAAGCCCTGGCTTTGCCCTGAAGCATGATTTGGGTTTCAGAGGTGTAGTTGTGCCTGACAGCCCCATGTTCACAGGCAGGGTGACAAGGGGACATGGACCCCACTGGCCCTGCTCCTTGGCAACATCTCCACTGACTCCTCTGCAGGTACCTGGTGTGCTCGGGGCAGGCTGAGCTGTGGGACTGGACCACCAGCATCCTCAAGGCTCAGGTGGGTGCAGACTGGTGGTGCTGGGGCTGGAGGGGGTTGTCAGGGCAGCCCAGCATGACCCTGCTCCCTGTCCCTGTGCACAGCACGATGACCTGCGCCCCGTGATCCTGCGCCGGCGCTCCTCCTCTGACCTCGCCAAGCAGAAGTTCGGCACCATGCCGCTGGTGCCGCTGCACGGGGACAGCACCGATGCCACCATGCTCTCTGCCAACCAGACCCTGGTAAAGCCACACAGCTACCCCTGCCCACAGGGGCTTCTGCATCCACCCAGCTCCATGCACCCATCCCAGCTCCATGTGCCTCAGAGGCAGGTGCATGTGCAGGTCCCTGATAGATGCTTTGGGTGGGTGTCCCTGTGCTTGGTGCTGTGCTCGTGTCCACAACAGCTCCCTGCTGCCTGCTCAGGCATCCACAACCCTGCTCCATGTTATCTCGTGCTTACCGCTGCCCATCTCTTCTGTTTCCAGCGTCGCCTGCACACGAGAAGGACTTTGTCCATGTTCTTTGTGAGTACCAGCACACATTGGATGGGATGTCACCAGCAGTGGGATGTCACCTACACTTGAGACATGCCCAGGCCATCCTGCGCACACTGTGTGGCAGAGGACGGGGTGCCCATTGTTCTGGGTGTCCCATACCCAGGAATGGGGGTCCCTGCATAGTCCTAGTTTGTGCAAGCAAGACCCCAACAGACCAGCCCAGTTCCCACAGCCTTTCCCATTGCCCAGAAATTATCAACATAAGAAATATGAGGAAACAGGTTTAAGTCCTCCTCACCATCAAGTTATCTGCTTGGGGGTCACCTGGCTGGACCTCACCTGACCTGGCTCTGTGCCCTGCATAAGCACCCATCTTCCCTTCCCACCCCAGACCACCTCTGCCAAGGGATGCAGGGCTGGTGCTACAGCCTGGTGGTGAGGACCATGCCTCAGCAGGCACCAAAACGCTCACCCTCCATCAGTAACAGGGAAGAAAGGGCAACAGTGCCTGAGACAAGAGACCTGATGGATAATGGGTCCACAGCAGGGATTGCAGGGAGGGCAAGCTGGGGGGGAATGGAAGGGTACACTGCTGAGCGGTGTGGACAGTGCCCTCACTGTGACATCCTGCTCTCCTGCAGCCCATGAAGGTTCACCAGAACTCCCTGGACGAGCAGCAGGAGAAGGAGGCAGATGCTGATCCTGTCTATGAGGAGGTGGGCAACTTCCCCGAGCTGGCCACGCTGGAGCTGGGGCAGGGGCTGCTGGCAGACCTGTCGGCTGTGCCCTTCATGGACAGCTCCAAAAAGCCATCCCTGTTCCCTGAGCATCCTCCAGCTGCAGCACTGAGGTCCTCACTGCCAGCCAGCCCGGCCCAAAGGGTGGCAGGTCCCTCTGTCACCAAAGCCCTGTCCCTCGAGAGGGGCTTGAACCTGGAGAGTGACAGAGCTCCAGGCCAGGGGCTCAGACACACCAAAACAGCCTCTCTGGAGAGGAACATGGAGCCTTCCCTGGCACTGGGCAGGGACTGGGAGCAGGCAGCCACACCAGGGAGCAGTCCCAGTGCAGATACCACCGTGGAGATGCCAAGGAAGAGGAGCATTCAGCCTCCTTCACCCATCAACGACAAACTCATCCAGGAGCTCAGCAGTGTCATCCTCAGGAAGAATGAGGGCCAGCCACCAGGGCCGGGCCAGCCGGTGACATGACTTACTGTGCCAAAGGGGTGGCCACCGACCTGGGGGTCAAGTAGTGCCCAGCAGCAGTGACAATGGGTACCCCACACTCCTACAGCATGGAGCATGCACCCTCTTCCTCCTCCTCCTCACCTGGGAGTGGGGACCAGTGGGGACTAGTGGGAACCAGAGGACTAGTGGGGACAAGGATGCTGAGCCATGGTACCCCCTCTTGGGAGGGCTGGGGATGCTGCCCCATGTGCTCTCCCTCCTGGGTGGCATATCTGTCACTGGGCCCAGCACCATGGGAAGCAAGTAAAAGGGAAAATAAAAGCAGAAACATGGAACCCACATGTTTCAGCAGCATCCGCAGTGTCAGGCACAGGGCACATGGTGCCTGCTGGCATGGGGGAGCACAGCATTTGGCCCATGGGACACGTCAGGACAACCAACCCACCCCCCAGTTCCCTTCTTGCCTCTAGCATGGCATATTTGTGGGGGGAGAAGGGTCATCAATGGGAGCAGGGCTGGCCGTGTGTGCCTGGAGCGTAGTCCTGGCGATGGAGGACAGCTCCTGCTCAGCCAGGGTATTTATACCTCTTCCTTCCAGCAGCAGGGAGAAATAAAGGTTTATTTGTACTCTGGAGGGTTTGGTCACTGCAGGAGGAGCAATGAGGGATGCGGGGGTCCATTAGGTGGGGAAATAAGGGTGCCAGGGCCAGGCACGCAGTTGGGGGATTCATGGGACTGGGGCACCATCAGCAGAGGAGCTACAAAACTGGGATGAAGCCTAGATCCAGGGTGGGATCTTCTGCCCAAGGTTGATGCCAGCCTGGGACAGCGCAGCCCTTTGTGGTGGCACCACACTGCAGGATGTACCCCTTTGGGGCAGGGTGACACAGTACAGCACCCCAAGCCCTGCCTACAGCTGGCTCTGCTCATTGGACTGCAGGGGCAAGGCTGCCTTCTCCAAAGCCCTTCCCGAGGAGGTATCGAGCCCCCTCAGGCAGCAGCTGCCTGCATCCCGCACCCAGACCCGGAAATCCCGGGACACGTAGAAGTAGACGAAGGGATCAAAGCAGTTGTTGAAGGCGCTGAGCACCAGGGCCACAGTGTACCACATGTAAGTGGTGTTGTGGCACCCCGTGGCCTCAAGCATATAGTGGATGAAGAGCAGTACATTGCTGGGGGTGAAGCAGAGGATGAAGACCAGGAGGACCACAGCCAGGACATGCACCACTTGCCTATAGTGTCTCCCCTGGGCCAGCAGCCGCACTAGGATGCAGCTGTAGGAGGCGGTCATGAGCACAAAGGGCAAGCCAAAGCCCAGCCCCACCAGGCAGAGGAAATAGTAGACAAGGAACGTGTGCTTATCCTTCTCTAGGACATCGTGGCACGTTGTGATGTTCAGGCTCGAGATATGACTTGTCTGGGGGCACAAAAGCAGAGGGGTCATGCCCAGCCCCACCACCAGCCAGATGCCCACACAGACACCCGCCTTGACCCACGTCTGACTGGAGCCCTTCCACAGGAATGGGTGCATAACAGAGATGTAGCGCTCCAGGCCAATGCAAGTGAGGAAGAGGATGGAGCTGTACATGTTCCCATAGAAGAAGGCCATCATAGTGCGGCACAGGTAGTCCCCAAAGAGCCAGTGATTGCCCAGGAGGTGGTAGGCGATCTTGAAGGGAAGCAGGAGGGCAAAGAGCAGGTCGGCACTCGCCAGGTTGAGCAGGAAGAGGGTGCTGGAACATCTCCTGAAGTTGGTCACCAAGACCCAGCAGGCCAGAGCGTTGGCTGGCAGCCCCACGAGCAGGACCACAGAGTAGAGGGCAGGCAGGAGGCGGGTGGTGAGGGTGCTGTTGAGGAAACCTTCCACGGAAGCACTGGGGCAAGCAGCTTCTTCTTGGGCAGTGAGGGGGATCAAGGCTCGCCCTGTGCCACGCACTGTGGAGGGGACAAGGCATCAGGCTCAGCTCCCATTGCCCCTTCCCACTCAGGACCATGCAGGAGCTGTCAGCAGCAGCTCTAGGACCTGGCATTGCTCTGCCCCATGGCTCAGAACATGGGACCCCATGAGCCCAGCGCAACAGGTCCCCTGCAACCCAACAAGATCAAAAGGGCAGAAAGGAAACCCACAGGGACAGGGTTGGGATAAGGCCACCCATGCCAGCACAGGAGATGTTCTCCCAGTGGGGATGCTTCCTCCTCCTCCTGGCCAGGCCCCCAACTTGAAGGCTGCCTCCTTGTCCTCCTGCAGTCAGAGGCTTCTCACTGCATGCTCAGAACAAAAGTGAAGAACAGGAAGGTCCAGGACACCAGACAAAAACTGATCAAATCCCTTTCCTGGCTGGCTCAGAAAACATCCAGGTTTTGCTGTTCTGCACATGACCCCCAGCTCCAAAGGCTCCATCCAGATGGTCCTCAGAGCACCCTGGTTACATCCAATAGGTGTCCCACAACCTCTTCCACCTCTCCACATCCAGGGCACAAGGGAAATTCAGGTTAAAACAGCAATAACCTGATTTTTGCTGCCCAATGGACCAGGGGTGGCCAGGTTTCAAGTCTTCACTTAGGTTTTGAGCTTGAACACTCAGGGAAGGCAGCAGTGTAGTGGCCCGAGCTTTCACCATGACACCCAGATACCCCCTCCAAGTATCACAGAACAGATGGGTGCCTCTGTCCTGCCCCATCACCCTCTAGAACATGATGGGTGCCTCTGTCCTGCCCCATCACCCTCTAGACCCACCAAGGCACTTACCTGGGGAGACCTGGACGGCTGAGCCAAGGCAGGCACACCCGAGCAGGAGGGTGACACAGGTGGCAGCAGAGCCAGGCAATGGCACCGGCCGGGACATCTCTGCACAAGCTGGGTCTGCAGGAGCACCACAGGCAGGGCTGGCCCCTCTGCGTCACCGCGGCAGGACCGGCGCCAGCCCCGACCTGCTGCCTCCTTCCTCTTTCACTCCATGTCTTGCCTGTGGCCACATCCTCGTGATGAGACGAGACAGGAGCCCCTGATGACCATCAGCTGCCCCCACTGACGAGCACACTGGGGTGATTTCCAGCCGCCTGCCCGCACGCTGTGGGGAAGGGGAAGCAGGAGTAAGGCAGCTATCGAAAGACAGTTGTGAACCGCAGCGGAGCTGTACATGTCGCACGCGAGGGGCAGGAAGCAGGCAGCCGGGCTTCAGCCTGGTGGTTTCTTCAGCAGTGTGCCGTGGGACAGGCGTCACACTCATCACCTTGGTCTGGCTGACAAGGCAATGTCACCCTGTAGATGAGGCCATCCTGAGTTGTCCTGCTCTGCTGTCCCCTTCCTGCCACCAAAGTGGGTGCTGGGTAGCCCCTGATTCATTTTTCCAGCTCCTTCATGCAGCAGAGGGGTCACGGATGGGAGCAACAGACCCAGTGACACAGCCCCAGCCCAGCCTTGTGAATTGACATTCATCAGCAGGGACATGTGAAGCAGGCACCAAAAATGTGAGAGAAAGAGCAAGGGGAAAAAAGGGACAGTGGGGAAAGCCACAAGCTCTGCAGGAATCATAAGCAGAGGAAAAGAAGGATGAAAAGAGAGATGAGAGATGAAGGGGATGGAAGAGGGATGGGATAGGGACAGAGGGAACGGGAGACAGGTCGGGCAACGGCTGGCTGGGGACCTCGCCGGGTTCTTGGTGCCTTCTACCAAATGCCCCTGCTCAGATCTGTGCCTGTGTCTCCACGGCATGACCGTGCCATCCAGGGGCTCTGCATCCTCCACCTGACATGGAACCCCACATGTCCCTGTGCCTGGAGGGTGAAGCCGCACTACCCCACATGTTCCCACACCATAGGACCAGTGCCCCAGCACCCCACATCACCCCAGCGCATCAGGGGTCACCGTGTCGTGGGACCATTGCTCTGTGGGTCCTCACCTCAGCTTTCCCAGTGCCCCTGTGCCCCACTATTTCCCACGTCCCGCTGCCCAAGGACATGGCTCCCACTGCTCCCCGTGCCCCATGGGTGCCCCACCGCTTCGGAGCGACGCGCGGCGCCGACCACGAGGTGGCGCTGGGGACACGGCGCTGGGGGCGTGGCTTGTTCGCAGCGGTGGGCGGGGCTTGCTCGCTGCGGTGGGCGGGGCTTGCTCGCTGCGGTGGGCGTGGCTTGACCAGACAAAGAGCGTGACATAGGGAGGGCCATGAGTGGGCGTGGCTTACGGAGGGAGGGGTTTGTGGGCGGGGCCTCTGGAGGGGCGGGGCCGGTCGCGGCAGTTCCGGGCTCCGCACGCGCGGGGCGGGCACCGGGCAGCGGGAGCGCGGCCGGGGCAGGGACCGGGATAGGGACCGAGCATTGCAGCGATGCAGCCGCCGCCCCGCAAGGTGAGTGCGGGCTCGGAGCTCAGCACCGGGCGTTGGGGACCGGGTTCTCCCCCGGTGCCAGCGGGGCCGGGACCTGCAGAGCGGGAGTCACACCCGGCGGACCCTCACCGGCGCTGGGCCCTGGCCACCGGCAGCTGCAGCGGCACCCGGTGTGCTGGGCAGTGGGGACCGGTGCCGGGGCAGCGCACGCCGGCCCCGCCGGGGCCGCAGCGTGGCCGGGACTGAGCGGTGCCGTCCCGCAGGTGAAGCTCACGCAGGAGGTGCGGGTCCACATCCTGGAGCAGCTCTCGGGCCTGCAGGGCAAACAGCAGCGGGATGCGGAGCTGCTGGAGGACATCAGGTAGGGCCCTCCTGGTCTGTGTGTGTCCCCTGCAGAGCTGGGACCGGGCAGCGCATCCCACGTGTGAGGCGAGGGCCCAGCCCGCCGGGCACGGCTCACCTTGAGCCTGCCGCGCCGAGGTCGTGGACTCCATCACCCGCCGGGGTAGCCAGACTGAGGCATTGCGCGGTGGGGTGGTGGCAGGGGGGTGATGGCAGGGGTGGCATGTCCCTACCCTCCTGTGTGGGTCCTCACCAGCCCCTCTGTGCCCGCTCCCCGCAGGTCCTACAGCAAGCAGAGGGCTGCCATCGACAGGGAGTACGGGCAGGTGAGGCGGTGCCACCAGTTCAGGAACCGATGGGTTGGGGGGATGTGAAACCAGGCTTCATCCTCGCTGTGTGGGGGCTGTGGAGCAGAGCACAGCATCACACAGTGATGGGCAGCTTTGGAAATTATCCAGCCAACAGGGCTTGGCTGGCCTGTGTCAGCCATGAAGGGCTGTGGTGATGGGTGAAGCATTTTTCCTGCTGGAGAGGGGGGAACGGCCACACTGACCACCTCAGGGCACCCACTGGGATGCTTTGCTGAGCACAGCATGCCTGAACCTCACGTGTTTGGGGGGCCTGGAGGGAAAATCTTGCAGTGGGAGGAAGCTGCTTGGCTCTGTTGTCTGCTGGGTCATCGCAGGGCTCTGCTCTTAAATGTCAGAGCCTTGGTTTGCTCTGTGAGATGTCCTCGCAGCATCCCTTGGGCACAGCCTGCAGCGGAGTTGCATCCCCCCTCCCTGCAGCTGGGCTCCGTGCCATCCTGCTCCCTCTCTGCTCTCCAATCTGGGGGGGGGGGAATGTGCCCCCAAGACTGGGGTCTTGCTTTGCTGGGGGCTCCTCTGCCCCACGTCTGCAGCCAGGGTCCTTCACTGGTGTCCCTTTGCCAGTCTTGTGCCTCAGAAGCCACAGTGAGGGGGGTCATCTCATAGTAGTGGCTGCTCTCCAAAAAGCTTTTCCTGCAGGAAGCATGATGGGATCCCTGCTGACATCCAGCTGCTGTGAGATGTGTGCCCTCCCTGCTCTGAGGATACCCATGGGGTGAACAGACTATGTGGGGGACCCCAAATTCATCCCCAGAGTGGGATGGTGGGATGCTGGAGTGCTCAGCAGGGTTGGGGAGTGCTGGTGATGCTGGGTCTGTCCACAGGCGCTCCAGAGGCTGGCAGGCCAGTTTGTGAAGAGAGACTGGCAGCGGGGCCGCGGCGAGGCCGGCGACTCGAGGTGGGAACAAGGGGCTGGGGCTCGCTGCACACATCCCTCCCAGCTGGGAGATGCCTAATGCCAACCATCCCAGGGAAGGGATGTAATGAAGGATGTGGTACCCAACCCAGATGGGACTGGGGATGCTGTCAGGGAGGCCGGAGGGAGCCTTGCCTTGTCCTAACCCTCATACCCTGCACAGGAGCGCGGTCTCTGTCTGGAGAGGTGTCATTGAGGGGACTGCACACGCCGGGCAGGTCCGTGTCACTGCCTCAGAGAGCTACCGTGCCCTCGCCGCGGAGGCCGCCCGCACCGCCCGGTTCTCCAAGGAGAGGATGCTCAAGAAGGTACCGGGATGAGGACGTGTCCCCTGTGCCTGGGCAGTGGGGACAGCTCCTTGTGTCCCACTGCTGGCGCTCCCCACAGGGCATTGAGAGGCTGCAGAAGGCACAAGCAGAGCTGCTGGAGACGGTGAAGGAGCTGGACAAGGCGAAGAAGCAGTTCACCCACCTCCAGCGGAGCAATGAGGTGGCCAAGGACAAGGCGGCTGATGTGGAGGCTCGGTGAGCAGAGGGGATGGTGGGAGAGGGCTGCCATGGCTGCAGGGTGGGCTCACATCTCCTCTCCTATCCTCCCTAGGCTCCGGAGGAGTGACCGGAGGATATTTCACACCAAGGCCAGCCTGCAAAAGCTCAGTGCCAAGGTCAGCAGCACAGGGTATCGAAACAGGAGGGTGCAGGGGGGATGAGGTGGTGGCCCCCAGCCCATCATCAACCCCTGCTCTCCCCATCCCCGCAGTTCTCTGCACGGCTGGCCGAGCACTCGAGGCAGCTTGCAGGGGTGCACAACGAGTACAGCTTTGCCCTGGTGTCTGCTACTGCCCACCTGGAGCACTACTGGCGTGTGGAGCTGCCAGCTGCCATGCAGGTAGGAGCTGCCTGGACCATCCAAGTCCCTTCCCGAGGTTCCTACAAGAAGCATCTCCCCAGTGCTACTGCAAGGGGATGCAGCAGAGAAGGTCCTGACAGTGCAATCAGGGGGCAGGGATGGTCCACAGCGGATGCAAGTAGTGCTGGGGGGATGCGGGCAGTGCCACGGATGGTTCCCACCTGCTTTCCTGCAGGCCCTGGACGGTGACCTCTATGAGAGGCTGCGGGAGCACTTGTCAACAGCCAGCCGGACAGAGGTGGAGACCTGCCGGGCCACACGGGACTGCTTCCAGGGTATTGCGGAGGCATCTGCACGGGTAACAGCCCCCCTCCAGGAGCTGGGTAAGGCAGAAGGGGATGGACGAGCCCCCAGCCTCACACTGCTCCACTGCTGCAGGTGTGCCGGGAGCAGGACCTCATTCTCTTCCTGCAGGAGCATCCCTCCTTCACCCTGGCCCCTGAGCAGCGCCTCCAGCTCACTGGGATGGAGGAGGTAGGTGGTGGGTGATGGGACATCACAGCAAGGGGGGAGATCTGCACAGCCAGCCCCTTCTCAGCCACCGTGTCTTCGCCCAGGTATGCCTGCTGCCTCCTGGGGATGATGGGGCCAACCTGGAGAAGGAGGCACGGCGCTGGGCTACACGGGTGGCCCGGGACCGCAAAAACAAGGTGCACAGTGAGGAGGTGGGTGCTGCCCTTCCCCACGGAGCGCAGTAAGTTCAATGAGAGGCTTTCCTTGTTTTCTCCCCTGCTTCCACTTTCCCATTAACCTGTGATGCCCACTTAGGTGCTGCAGCGTCTGGAGGCCAGGCGGCAGCAGGTCACAGAGGTGGAAGCAGCTGCCGTGGAGCGGCAGATGGAAGAAGTGAGGGAGAGCATCCGGAAGGCAGAGGTAAGTCCCCCTGTCAGGATGCTCAGGGTGGCTTCCAGGTCTGTCACCCACAGGGTGGTGGATGCAGGGATGGGGAGGTCTGGATGCAGGCATGGGAGATGTGGTGTCTGGGGATGCTCTGCCACTGTGGCAGTCATGCTGGGCACAAGGGGTGATGGGGGTTGCTGGGCTGTCCCATCACCCCATAGGTGTCCCCACAGACCTGGACAATGTGTGTGTGCACAGGTGAGCCGAGTGAAGGCAGAGGCACGGCTGGCGCTGCTGCGGGCAGCAGGGCTGGATGTGGACACATGGCTGGCGGGGGCCATGGTGGGGGCAGGAGAAGAGGCTCCAACAGGGCTGGATCCAGCCGAGTTCGATGACTATGAGGACAGTGATGAGCCGGACGAGGACGATGAGCCCAGCCCTGCTGCCCGCACCTACCCCTACACCTGCCGGGTGATCTTTGGGTACCAGGTACAGCCATGGGTGCCTGTCCCTTACCCTGCCTGCCCGGGGCCAGCACCCTCAGCATCCCTGCCACTTTGTCGCCTGTCCTCTGCAGGGCTGCCAGGCAGACGAGCTGTCCATCACCCAGGGAGAGGAGCTGGAGATCATTGAGGATGGGGATGCAGAGGAGTGGGTGAAGGTGGGAATGGGATGAGTGCCTATATCATGCTGGGGGGGACACATTATGGAGGTCCCCCACGCTCTCCTCTCTCCAGGGGCTGGGATGGTTATATGGTTTCTGTCCCCTCAGGCTCGAAACAAGGCTGGCCAGGTTGGCTATGTCCCTGAAAAGTACCTACTGTCCCTGGGGGGTGAGCCAGGGGCCGGGGCTGGTCCCCCAGGACCTTCTGCATTGCACCGCCAGCTCTCCAGCATCATGGCTGCAGAACTGGTGCTGGAGCCTGGAGGTGGGTGCTGGAGTATCCCCCCAACCCTGGGGATGGGGACAGGTCACCCAGAGCATGCTGAGCCCCTGCCCCATCCTCCCCACAGCCTGGCTCGTGCGAGCTCTGTATGACTATGAGGGGCAGAGCCCTGAGGAGCTGAGCTTCCCCGAGGGGGCCATCATCCGGGTGCTGCCCCGTGCTGCCGGCGAGGTGGATGATGGCTTCTGGACGGGTGACTTCGATGGCCGCGTTGGTGTCTTCCCCTCACTGGTGGTGGAGGAACTCACCGGGGCCCGGGGGCCAACTGAGCAGGTCCGTGGTCCACAGTCGTTGTGTCCCCTTGGTGGGGGGCAGCCCCTGTCTTCTGCAATGGCTGCTGGGGGTTAGACCCCCCCTTCCCGCTGTTCCCATCCCTCTTGACTGTGTCTTCCCAGGAGCTGCCATCACCATCCCCACCGCCCTTCTCCCCACCTGGCCTCACACCCGGGGCCAGCCTGGTCCCCAACCCCTCTTCTGAAGCATCATCGCTGGGAGGTGAGTGCTGGGGGGCTGGGAAGGGGCCAGGGGCAGGCAGAGAGCTGGGCTGAGCTGCTGCACACTTCCAGGTTGCCGGCAGGATGGCACGGGCAGCGGGCAGAGCTCTCCGGACCTGGCAGCCACCCGCCTCCGCCCAGTAAGCCCCATCACAGTGATGCTGTGCCCCAGAACCTACCCCCACCCCTCCTGTAACGTGGGACAGCACCGTCTGTGTGCTCTGGGGGCTCTGAAGGGTGATCAGTGGCCTTGGTACCACTTCCATTCTCTCTCCACAGCTCCGAGCGCCACCACCACCGCCCGGCAGAGCCCCTGAGCCTGCGCCCGAGCTGCCCTTCAGCTGACCTTGCAGGTCCCACATCCCTCTTGCTCCTCAACTCACTTCACCCCATCGAGCCCCCATGGGCTGCTGTCCTGCAGCAGGGGCTTGCACCGCCTCGTACCCTGAGCTGGTCTCTCCAGGGGCCGCATCCTGCCCAGCGCCGCTTGCAGAGTGGTCCTGCATCCCTTTACATCACGTGGTATCCTCACAGCCCCTCTATAGGTGTACTCAGTGCTAAGGCTGTGCCGTGTCTCACCCACCTCTTGCCTCTGCCCCTTCCATCACCCATGCAGCCCTAGTGCAGCCCTGGTTCCTGGGGCACTGAACCTTGAGGTCATCTCCCCACAGGCAGGAGTGGGCACTGGGGGCTGTGCCCCAATAAAGCCAGTTAAGCCTCTGTCGAGGGGTTCAGCAGCTTTAATGGTTTATAGCTTGTCTATGTACAGTGCGGTTACACACCAAAGCTTGCTGCAGGCATGGGGGCTGCCCGCTGGCCTGGCTGCAATCCTTCCCCCCACCCCGGGCCAGGCTCCAGTGGTTTCTGTGCTGGGAATGGGACTGGAAGCTCTTCTCTCCACCTCATCCCACAGGGACCTTGCCGGGTCCCTTACCGGTGCAGGATGTGTGCCTGTGCCCGCTCTGCGTGGCAGGGGTGCCCGGGGGGGCTGTGCTCTGTGGTGAACGTGCTGGGTGGGTTGGGGGTGCTGCCCTGCACCCTGGGGGAGCTCAAGCTGCTGCCTCCATCCCTGCCCCTCGCTGCAGCCCCTCGGCTCCATCCTTCCCCTGGCACCGGGTGGGTAGTGGGGACCGGATCCTGTCCTGCCCCTGCCAGGCCCGGGGAGGTCTCCAGGGCTGGTGCAGTGGGTGGGAGTCAGGTACCTGTTGCCAATGGGATGAGGTCTGGCACCGAGCGCGTTGTCTGTAACGTCGGCGCGTCGCTCCGGCCATGCCAAGCGCGTAGCTGCCAACCCGGGGCCGGCTGCCCCACGGGTACCCCATGGCAGAGCCCCCAGCCCGGCAGGGGTCAGGGGCGGAGCACCTCCTGTCCACGCTCCAGCCAGGAGCGGAGAGGAGCTGTAGGGAGAGGGGCAAGAGGATGGAGCTTGTCCCTGTGGCCACAGCATCCCCCATCAGCCACAGCATCCTCCATCAGCCACAGACTGTCCTGGCTCCGTGTGCCCAAAGCCAGCATCACTGCCTGGGGCTTGGCACACTGGTAACAGGACCTGCCTGTGCAGGACCCAGGGCACTGGGAACCAACCCTCCTAGAGCAGGGGTTCATCCTCTCTCCATCACCAGACCATGACCCACTAGGGCAAGGACACTGCCGCTTCCCACCCCAGCCATCACCCAGGGACTGGGGACAAGCACTCACGTCACACTGTTGCTCCTCGGTCCTGCACCACGGCACTGGGCCCCTGTAGGATAGAGGAGGGATGTGGATGTCAGTGCTCCGGTGGGAGCAGGTTGCTGGGATAGGGGTCTGGTCTCCACTGGCCACAGCAGTGATCCATGGGCCAGGGGGCAGAACCCTGCTGAGGGTCCAGGAGCTGACAACAGCACAAACGCCATCTTGCTGCCCTTCTCCATCACCTGCAGGACACATTGAGCAGCACCTCATGGTGGCCCTGGCTGGGACCTAAGGGTGAGGGAACATCAGAGTGGTGCCAGGGCTTGGTGACAGACATTCTAGTGAGATCCTATTACTGTTCTCCTGGGACTCCATGTCCTGGAGCTCACCAAAACAACAGCCCAAAGCCTGGTGCAGAGTCCAAGCCAAGAGCCTGGCACCACAGAGGAGAAAGAGGAGAAAAAAGTCACCATGTCCCTGGGCTTGCCCTGCGTGTAACTGCTTTCCCAGTGATCAGAGGGGCCACAGCTATTGCCCAAGGCACAGTGGGTCATGGGAGGAAGGATGGTCTGCCACCACTTCTCCAGGTCTCTGTCCTGTGTGGATGCCTTGGGCTGCCCTGCATGAAACAGTTGGAACCTTCCAGCATGGCCCCCAGAAAGCAAAGAGAGGACCAATAAACACAGTGAGTTCCTGCCTTTTCTTTAGCCTACCTTCAGCAGGCACCTTTCTGTGGCTCTTCCATGCTGACCCAGTCAGCTCCATCCCACCTCCCTGCCAAGGGCTGCAGGCATGATCCATGCCTGGCCCATTGAGCTCCAGCAGAGCCAGCCCCAGAAGCAGCCCTGGATCTTTATCCAGATGGTTTGCTTCCTTTTTCTTCCAAGGGCTTTGTCACATGTGTCCAGTACTGGTTTGTTGGGATGAGCCAAGGCCAGTTCCTGGGGCTGCTGATGCAGGTGGGGTGATGTTGCATGAAAAGTCTTCACAAAAGCCTTTCTCCATACCAACAGGTGAGTGAATGCACACATTGTGTGGCTGCTGCCACCACCAACAGCCTCATTTGCTCATTGATAACAGCCACTGATGGAGCAAATCCCCTAAAGTGGGGGCTATTGATGGCCTAGGAAATGGTGTCCTCACCAGTGCTCTCTGGCACCTCCAGCAGGGTGGTTGGGTGGGATGGCTGGGTGGTATCAGTGCTGGTGCTGGGAGCTCCAGCTATGGTAGCTTCCTGTCTGAGCACAGCCAGCACCAGCCCCTCTGGAGAAGGGAAGAACAACCAAGAACTGACCCGTTGGCTTTGCCATCTCCTAGACTTCAAGGCAAGAAAGGCTCCTGGTGTCATCTGTCCCTGCCTGGACATTGCACTGGGGCCATGCTGAGCCCCAGCATTGTGGGGAGGCTACAGTTTCGGAGGGACCAAGCTATGTGCAGTAACAGAGCTACCGCAGGTCGAGTAAAAGCCACCCCAACTACAAAAGAAAACTCATCCCTTGCCCTAGGGGCAGCCGGCAGCAGGTCTGCAGCATCTCCCATGCAAGCCAACCAGTGACCTACCTTTGCCCCAGCAGTGCAAGCACTGGTGGGATGGGAACTGTCACAGTGACTGCATCCCCCAGACATTAGAAAGAGATGGAATCAAGAAAGATGAGCAGAAACAGGGTGGCAGGCCAGGTCCCAGGCCACAGCTCACACCACCACACTGGGGCTGGTTGATATCAGCAGCAGTTGGGATGCTGAGCCACAACCCAAACCCCCCAGCCCAGAGGACCCCACAGGTACAAGGAAGAGGAGGAACCCACCTTCTGCCCCACATCCCCCACTGCGGGATGTTTCCTGCTGTTGTCATCTCTTCCCAAGTCATCAGCCTGCTCATGCAGACTCAAGCTCCCGTGAATATCCGACACTTCATCTGCCGACCCCAGTCCGATCTCCTCCAGGCAGATGCTGGCTCCTTCCTGCACCAGCGCTCCCGGGATGCTGGGACTCGACCCTCCGAGCATCCGCTGGCTCAGGAGCTTCCTCTGGCGGCTGGTGCTGCCAGGAGCAGTGCCAGCATCCTGCAGGGATCCCGCCGTGCCGGAGCCCTTGCCCGCTCGCCGGCTGTCGCGAGTGCTGGAGCTGGCTGGGGTGTTGGGGGCCGGGGTGGTGGAGCAGCTCTGCCCCCCGCTTTTGCCACCCTGGACACCCTTCTGGACGTCTCCGTTCTGCAGGGCACCCGTAGGGACAGTCCCATTGCGTGCCTGCTCCCGCTGGAGCCGCTCGCTGCTGTGCTCCAGCTCCTCCGTGCTCAGCTCCCGGCTGCCGTCGGGCAGGGACCCATCCTGCTGCTCATGGAAAGTGGGTTTCTTCCCGATGTGTGTGACACGAAACCTGGAATGGGGGCAGGAGGGATCAAAATCCTTTTCCTTCTTTTCCCCAGCTGTATTCCCAGCTTGCCTGCACCTCCAGCCTTGGATCTCCTCTCTTTGTCATCAACTGGTGACGATCTCCAACCTTCCAGACCCACTTAACACCACTGACCCCCACTCTAGCTATGTCCCCACTGACTTAATCCCATTTTCCCCTTCACTTTTGGCAGAACAAATAGAGAAGGATGAAAAGGTCAATCCAGATGTTGTCTGGTGCTGGCACTGCCAGCCTGTTCTCCCTGTAGGATGGGTCACAGCTCTTGGAAATTCTCCAAGATGCAACCTGGATGAGCAGGAGCTTGCACAGAAACTCAGGTGTTGATTCAGAAGGTGAAATGCAAACCTGCTAAGCCTGGTAAGGAGGGGATGGCCATGAAGATCTGCATGGAAGTTGGTCTGGCACCCTCAAAGGATTAGTTTATAACCAAAGGTGATGCAGTATTGCACGTGGGGAGGAGAAGTTAGGGATCTACCATAAGTTTGGGATTTGTGAGACGTAACGCATAGGCAAAGCCTAAGTCTGAATTACAAGCAATCTGATTGTGACCAACACTGTGATTCCTCTTTGGAAGCAAGGCAAGCAACTGCTGGACCAGCAGATGGGAAGGCTCTTCCATGTGAGCTGGTGTCCACCAGCCAAGGAAGACTGATCCCATCACAGAGATCTCCCACAGTCCATGACTCACCCAGCAGCCCTGTGCCTGAGTCACACATGGATGAGCTGCAGATGGCCCTGGCTGTGTGGAAGCTCAGCTGTGAGCCAGCACTGGGGCAAAACACAACTTCAGCAGCAAATTCAAGCTGTTGGGGCTGAAAAACCAGGGCCCAAAGGTGAAGGGCATGGCAGTACAGCCACTCAGAAGGAAGGAACTGAGAAGAAAGGTCCAAGAGATAAGAAGAGATGCCAGATGAGATACCAGAGGTAAAGGAGACCACTGCCAGGCTGAGGACCTAGTGGCAGTCTGTGGGCAGCACAGATCCCTCTGCAGATTGCTCTTGATTGGAAGGGTCAGGAAGAGAAATGCTCCAGCTCCAGACAAGGTATCCACAGGACTGCTCAGGTCAGGCCAAGCAGCAGCAAACGTGACCTTTCAGGTCTATCCAGATAATTGGAGATAAGGCACCAAGCACTGCGATTTGGGAAGACCAGAGAATGTTCCAGACCTGAAGAGGGCCAGGGAGATGGCACAAGTGACAAGATCATTGAGCAATGCCAGCCTGGAGGAGCCAGGAACAGGTTCAAAGGAACAGGCAGAGTTCGGACTGGAGGGGGCACAAGAGGTAACGTAGCCAGCTTATGTGTGGTGAGGGGAAAGGCAGGAGAGCGCTGTCTGTCTCCTCGTCAGCATCACTGGGGCACTTGATTCAGTAGGATGGGACACTGCGGCTGACCGGGCTAAGGACGGAGGGTCAGACCCTCCAGTGGACAAGCTCTGCTGCTGACAACTGGTTTAGAGAAAGCCCTAAGATAAATGGTAAATCAGTCAATAATGTAAGAGTGCAGATCATATAACGCTGATTGCCTCAGAATTACAGAACCATTTAAGAGCAAAGAGCCCTCGGGAGGTCTTCAGTCCAACCCTCTGCTTGGAACCAGGCCACCTCCCACTCTCAGGCAGGTTGCCCAAGGCCCCATCCAGTCTCCAAGGCTGAAGACCCCTCCACTCCTGCACCATTCTCATAGTGAAAGGGTTTCTTCCTTACAGCCTTTCTGGATTTCTCTTGCTGCAACTTTTGGCCATTGCCTCTTCCTTGTGCATCCCTGGGAAAAGTCAAGCTCCACCTCCATTTAAACTCCCCCACCCCTTTGAGTACCTTTAGAGAGCAATTAGATCCCCCTCTATTACTTCTTCAGGCTAAATAAACGCTATTCCCTCATAGCTCCTCACACACCACATGCTCCAGCCCCTGGTGAGCTTGGTGGACCTCCACTATCCTCCCTCCTTTCCACTCCACCAGGGATGAGGCTGTGCCTACCAGCTGCCAACCAGACTCAGTCAATGAGCTGCAGGTAACAGGGAAGGGAGCTGGACTCTCAACCACCATGTCCAAGACAAAAGCAACAGCAAGGAAAAGAGAACAAAACCTGAGGATTGCAACAGAAGAGGTGGGTTAAAGGAGCTTTTGTCTGTAGCATCAGTCATGAGTCAAAGCACTTCCTGCAATCAAGATATTTCTACTAAATAAGGCACAGCAAGGGCAGTCCCAGAAGAGTAATCCAGGATCTGAAGGAGCAAAAGGGCCAGCTTGGAAATGAGAACCAGAACCTGGAGGTAGTTGTATATCTCATGGGCTCACAGGACCCTTAGTGCTTGGACCTCATAGCAAGGAGATTCAGGAAGTGGAAACTTCAAATACGACCTTGGAGAGATGCTATGACTGTACCATGGAGAAGGCTGGTGTGACATGGGATATTAGCAAGGTTGAAGAGAATAAAAACAGATTTGCAGGAAGGTGCCTGTAGGAAAGGAAACCATTGTCTATGGCACTCAGAGGTGACTGAGAGGAGACTGACAAGAGCATGACCAAAGGATACAGAGGAGTGGATGGAGCTGGGCACCAGCCAGGGAATGAGACTAGCCATGAGTATGCAACTGTGCAGAGATCTGGCCATTAACCACCACCACCACCAAGGACAGCTGACAGCTACAGGCAAAGAGGAAGCCAGAAGCCATCAGCCACCATAAAGTGAGACTGTAGCTGGAGTTCAGCATGGGGAGGTCCAGCGCGTGTCTCCCCCAGCTCCCCATAAAACCCCCAATTCACCTCCTTACAGAGACTCCTAGTTATGATGGTGGAAAACCCCAAAACTCACCCCCATGATGCCCACTCTGGCTCAACATCACCATGAACAACCATCTCTCTGGACCACAATGTGCAGCCTTAGCAGGTCTTATGCTCTAATAAAGACCCACTGCAGGACCTGAGCACAGCAGAGCTCTATGTCTCACCAAGGTGTCCATCCAGGGACCAGCAGTTGCTCATTGTCCTGCCCTGATCAGCACAGCAGTGTGGAGCTCAGCCCTGAAGAACTTTGCTAAAGGTTTTGTGCTGGAGAATGGGGCAACCTGGGCAATGCTGCAGATGGTACTAGAGGTTATGGGCTACACAGAGACCACAGGAAGTCCCTTGAGGTGAAACAAGTTGGGGACTGGAAAAGTATCTGTGGGAAGTATCAGGTACACTCCCCTGTTCTTATATTCCTGCCATGTCATCTAATTACAGTCATCAGTTGACACAGAGACCTGGAGGAGCACAGCCACCTTTTCATTCTGATGGTGGTGGCTGGTAACTTGGACCTGGGCCCTGCTGTCATCTCCTCTCCTTCCTAATGAGATCCCTAAATCCTGGGGTCACTGCTGCTGTTGGGCAGCAAGAGTCCTGCTTGCACATAGCTGGGGCAGCAGGCTTTGAAAGGACATGGATTTGGGGCTCTGCCCAGCACTGAGTCAGCAGAACAACCCAGGCTTGAGTCACCTTCCTCAAGGAGAAGGAGGGAAGCCACCACATGAGCATCATGGCCTGCCACATACCACAAGCATTTCCAGGTCCAAGAGGCACCTGGGTCCTCAGGACTGCAAGTGGAGAAGGGGAAAGGAAGAAGGGAACTGAGAAGACTCTACATGATGCTTGCTCCATCAGAGCAGATGGGCAGTGTCTAGCAAGTGTCACTGGAGTACCTGCCCACTGAGAAGACAGTGGTCTCTCCAGGGTGCATCCTGCCTTTGCCATCCTTGGACCGTCCTTGTCGATGCAGTGGGTGCCTCTTCCTCTTGCTGCAGTGGATGCAGGGGGCCTGTGTGGAGCCCAGATGCACTGTGTGGTGATGTGGTGGGCCCCCATCCTGGCTGTTACGGTGGGGACAAAGGCTGCAAACAGAAGGACATGACAGGTCATGTTATCTGGATACTTCCCAACTATGGAGCAGCCTCACTGCAGAAAGCCTTGAGAAGCAGCAGCTCTGAAGGGGACCTCCTGTGGGGAGAGGAAGAAGACCTATCCACCTTGACAGTGGGGTAAAGCAACCCTTGGGAGAGCAGGAGTTCTTATGGGGAAGATGCTTTATAACACACTGGAAAGAGGCTGGCTGCAGCTTCCAAACCAAGGTGATACCCAAAGGCTGCTCCTCCCTTACACCCCACAAGCTGGTATATGCTTCCCTCACCTGGGCACTGGCACTGGGATGTCCCCTTCATTGTCCCCCAGCATCTCCTTGAGAGCTTCCGCATTTGCTGAGAAGAGAGGAAGAAGGGAATGCACCAGCTGAAGCGATCAGCACATCTCCAGGCCAGCCTTAGGAAGTGCTCACCTTCATTTTGTATGATGCATCTCACAATCTTCTCCACAGTGTCCTCATTCAGCTCCTCCTCTTCATCTGGAAAAAGAAAACATGGCACTGAGGGCTGGGATTTGGACACCAGTCCCTTCCCAGAGCAGTCACATCAACAGAGAGGTTGGAGAAGCCTTTTGTCCCCCATCGAGCTGGGAAACCCATGGGGAGCAGCAGATCCCTCACCCTGAAAAAGAAATGGCTAAACCAGAAGCCGTGTGTGTGTCGAGACACATACAGGGGTTGTGTTGCTCCTTCAGAACTGGGAGCATCACAAGAAATGAGTGGGGAGAAGGTTCAAAACAAATGAAAAGACGAGGTACTTTTGGGGGCACGGTCCAGCCCTGGAGCCCCTGGCTGCAGGATGCTGCTGCTGCTGGGTCTCAAGGATAAACAGGACAAGTTTACAGTAAAGAAACCTACTGGGGCCTGTTAAATACGGAGAAGCCATCTCTGATGGAGCAAACCAGGAGCTGCACACTTTTAGATGCCTAACAAACTGTGCTGGGGAAGCTTGGCTTAGTGTCTGCTCCATTGTGGTATTCATTCCTAGCATCCTTCTCAACCTGCTTCTGGCCACTATCAGAGGCAGGAGGCTTGGCTGAATGGACTTCAGCCCAGTTCACAGCGTTACATGTTCCAGCGAGCAGATCAGAGCCATGGTCTGGAAGGCAGCTGCCTCAAACATCATGGTCAAGGGCTACCACCATGATCCTGGAAGCCTATGGAGATGTTTCCCTTAGCTGTGGCATATCCTGCAAGCAAAGCCAATCCTGGAAAGTTCAGACACTGTCTCCATATGTAACCAAGTCAATTAAGCCAAAGGAGTGTATCCAAGGGCACCGAGAAGCTCCTCTTGTGTCCATATGTGAGCTGGAGGAGCCACATTACCTTCCTGTGCATGGGAAATGGTAGCAGGAGGTGCCGATCCCCCAAGCACTGGTGATGGCACAGGGAGGTGGAGGAGGTGTGCAGCACCATTTGGCCTACAGAAGCAGCCAGAGGAATGTGTCATCTCCATTTCAGGAGAGATTCATGAAACCATTAAAAGTCAGATCTTGCTTGGACCAAACTCTAGCTTGTACCCACACTTGATGCTGCAGTTACTTCCCAATCTAACTACCCAAGAGTGACTTACAGTGAAATGATGGAGAAAACCCCTAAAAGTCACCTTCTAGCTCCAGCCTTCATGAACACAACAGGGACTGGAAGAAGACATGAGTGACAGCAAACACCATGCTGCCTTCATGCTGGACCTCCTAATGCCAAAAGGGCAGAGGGACAGCTTGTGCTCTGGCTGAGGGATGCTTTGCTTGTAGGGGATGTGGGATATAATTCAGGTGCTGCGGATTCAACAGGACCTGGCTGTTCATCAGCATTATCTTTTGGTGATAATGCTGCTTTGGGAAGAGCCACATGCTGGTTCCCACCTCCTTAACACCACCAGACTTTCCAGCCTGTGGAGCCAGCACTTCAGAGGGCTCTCCAAACAACAACACTCCCAATCCCCAGGGAACACCGCACTGCCCACCCCTTCTTCCTAGCCCAGCAGCACGTGATGGGTAATCCTCCCATCCCCAACCCACATCACAGGAGTGTGTTTAAAGGAGCATCAATCCACGCTGAGCAAAAGATAGCATCGGATCCCCACTGAGCCCCCCGAGCACCAGCACTCACTGGCCTGGAGCTCTGCCAGCGCGTCTTTATTATCTGGGTCGAGCTCGTCTCGGAAGGTCCGGCACCGGTAACCCTTCTTCTTCAGGACATGGCAGATCAGGAAACCCACCAGCCCCATGATGAAGAAGACAAGGACAAGGAGGAAGACCATATACAGGCTGTGCTGGGGGTCTGTCTCCCCATCTTCGGTGCTGTGCTGGTCTGACATGCGGATCTAGGAGAAGGGGGAAGGCAGCTCAAAGAACACAGTGCTCACCCCCCGTATCCATCCTCTGTCTCCTCATCCTCCTGTCCACCTTCAGCAAGAGCCACAGAGGTGGCTCCGTGCAGTCTCCCAAGGACACTGCTGCCCCACACACACCCTGCAAGAGGCATCCCAAGGGCAGCGGTGGCAGCATCCCCGCAGGCCTGCCCGGCCCCTGGCTGCGGCGCTTCCCCATCCCTTGCAAGCAGCTTCCCAAGGGCACCGGTTCCCCGGCCTCCTCCGGGCTCTGCGGCGAGCGGCATCACCCCGCTCGCCCTTGCAGGAGGATGAGCACCCTCACTGCACAGCGCAGACCCGCCACCCCCTGCATCCCTCGCTACTCACGGCCGGGGGCCTCCACCGGCACCGGCAAAGGCACAGGCAAAGGCAGGGGCAGGGCAGGCAGGGAGCCGCGGCAGCCGGGCAGGTGGAGGGCCGAGCCGGCCGGCAGCTCCCGCATCGTCCGCGAGCAGAACCGAGCTCATTCCCTGCGCCCCGGCTCCCCTGGGCTTTCCCATCTCCCTTCCCGGGGGCTCAGAGCGCGGCCGCCCGCTCGCCGGTTCCACTTCCCGGTACGAGGCAGGGTGTCCCCCGGCTGTCCCCGCTGCTGCGGCGGTACCTGGGCCTGCGGTCCTCCGCAGCGCTCTCCTCTTCACCTTCACCTGCCTCCTAGCAACCCCGCATCCCTGCGGCTCGGGACCGCGGCGAGCATCCTCTGGTCCCCCGGCTCCCGGCTGCCTCTTCCTTCCTTGGAAGGAGCCGAGCTGCTCCTGGGAGCCGCGGCAGCCTGCCGCTGCCTGACAGCGAGAGCAGCCCGTCTGTCCCGGCGCTGGGAAGAATCACTCCGAAGCGGTTTCAGGGGAGGAAGGTGCAGAGGGAAGCTCAGGGAAATGCCGGCGGCTGCAGCGGGGAGCAAACAGGAACGCCGCTCAGGGAAGCCGGCGCTGGCAAGCTGCTGCCCGCCCCGAAGCGAATAACCTCACCCACATGCGAGCCAGCCCTGGTTCCCCCGGCACCCTCCTTTCCTAAGCGCTCGGCGATTTTTAGAGCACTGAGCCGTAGTGATGGGGGGGACACAGGGGTAGAAGTGGGGCTCAGCTAGACCAGGACTGGTCCTGCACCAGTGTGTGCAAGGGGAGAGGGGTGCAGACACCCTCACTATGATCACAGCACCGAGGACATGGTGGAAAAGGAGCCCCTGGAGACCCTACAGCCCAACCCTCTGCCCCAGCCAATGGTCTCTCCCTCCTTCCTCAAAAGGGATGGCTGAGACATTTGAAATCTCCAGCCATGGTGGTCCCTGGTCCTCCCTTTCTATCTCCATCACATTATCCTCACTCTGAGAGGCTTCATCCAACTCTTCTTTCCTACTACAAGCTAGTCTTGCTCCTCTCCATCCTTAGCCCACTTTTCCACCTAGACCCTGAGAAGCCCAGGCAACCCTCCCACCCCATCTCTAGCGATCTATCTATCTATATACGCATCCAGTTGTAGGAATTATCCCACCATAATCCATATTGCCATGAGGAAACTTGCAGGTCCTCTTCATGAACTATGTAATGATGAGGGCTCCTGTCCTTCTCCACAAGTGAGGACAACTCAAGTGAGGACCAAGAGTCACCTCCCAGGAGCACAGGAGCTCCATCACTGTAACATGAAGAGGTCACAGCATCATAGGTACCACCCATCCATTTGCTGTCCTGATAGGGACAGGTAAGATGGACCATCTATGGCAAGACTGCAGGCAGGGAGACATTCCTCCTGCCATGCACTGCTATGGCCACAGGAGAGGAGAGATCTCTTAATGCTAGGGAACAAGCTGCAGCATCATCCAAGTCTCTGCTGATCAAGAACTTAAAGGTGGTTTACTCTTTGCCCTTGTTTCTTTGAAGAGGGGGACCTCACAGGGATGAGTTCCTGCAACTTTCCCTGGTTAAGTTTTAACCCATTGCCCCTTGTCCTGTCACTACAGTCCCTAATGAAGAGTCAAGCTGCTCCTGCCTGGCTCTGCAGTTGGGTTATCCCAGCCCACAGTGGTTTTTTTCCTAATGCCTCCCACCAGGGAATTGTCCAAGACTCCATCCTCCTTCCACCAGCCCAGCCTCAGCATCCCTCTGGGCTGCTCAGTCCTTGTCCCACTGTGGGACGCTGTTAGCACTTCAGTGGCAAGACCATGAGCCTTGGCTCATGCAGCACCTCACAGGTGACCCATGAAAGACACCACAGCTCCTCTCTGCCCCAAGACCAGGGAGCATGGCAGGCATGAATCCACACAGCTGAGATCACCCTTCCAAAGAGTCTGAGTCCATCCTGGCCAGGGGGATGGTCCCCACATGGGGCTAAGCTCCACACCATGCCAGGGAGGTTTGAACATGGCTATGGGCTGGATGCTCATGGCTCATCCAGAGGCTGGGTTCTGTATCCTCTGTCCCCTCCCAACCCCTTTCCAGCTCCTGTCCCTGTCCTGTGTGACCCCACCAGCCAAGGCAGTGCAAGCTGAGACACAGCACCAATCCTGCCAGAGCTCTAAGTCCTTGGAGGCTATGATCCCTCCCGTGCCATTGCCTGAAAGCCTTTAAATTTTAAGCCACCAGGTCCAGAGGTGGCATGGGAGGGAGGGGACAGAGCAATGAGGAGGGGTGGGGGAACAGTGTTGTCCCACATCACCCCATACTGCGGCCAGCTCTGGTCCCAGTGTATCACCACTTTACCTCTTGTCCATTCTCTTCCCATGCTTCCCCCGCAGCCATCATGACAGATGTCACCCCACAAGCAATGTGAATGCTCCCGCTCAGGGATTCATCCACCCTGGCCCTGCTGCTTGTCCATATGGCAGCTAAACGGGACAGGTCACCTGGCTCCAGCAATCCCATGGGCATGTTCCAACCAGGATCTCGACTGTGGTGCTCAGCCCAGAAACTGCCACCATCTCTGCAAAAGTGCTACATCCCATTGCATCAAACACCTCCCTGATTATTAAGCCCTTATTTAAGATTTTCAAACATCCCCAGCAAGCTAATGGCCTTTAAACCACAGCATGGTTTTGCTCTCTGAGCATGAAGAACATCCAAAAATACCCTTCTCCGATGCTTTCTTTGCACCGCTCCAAGACTCGTAAAGATGCCCAGAGCAGCGACTGGCTTCCAGAAAGGGAGCTGGGCCAGCAAAGCTGGGAGCAGGGCTGTGTTTGCTCCTTCCTCACCCCTATCCCCAGCTGGCTGGACGCTATCTGGTGGCAGCACCTTGCAGAATGACAACCAGGTGATCGTCATGCAGAGGGAGCAGCCCCACTGAGACATCAGCGTGCTCCTTGTGCTCCCTGCTACACCCTTGTTGTTCTGCACACTCAAAGCCTGTTTATTGAAATGGCGCTGGGCTCAGTGCTCACCGTGCTAAGAATCACAGCTCTGAGTGTTCACAGCCCTGTAGGGTCAAGGCCAGAGGGTCTTGCATTCCCTGGAGCATCTGTGCTTTGGAGCCAGCATCCTAAAGTGAAACACTCATGAAGAATAGTGTGGAGAAAGCGGCGCCCCTACAGTAAGTGGCAAAGCCAGCCAGAAGCATCATTTAATAATCCCGTGATTTAATGGCACCTTGAAACTAGTCCCTCACCTGCTTGCTGCCAGCACAGACCTCAAAATCCCATGCCATCACTTCAATGCCCTGCCAGCCTCATCCCGCACACCCCAGCCATGCATGAAGGAAGCCATGCTGCATGCCAAGGGGTTTCCCTCCTACACGTTTATTACCCAGCATCAAAATCCTGCTGCTGAGAAGCCATGGAACATCCTGGTGCCAATCTGATGTGGTCTCCATCCTTACCCAGCTCTTGGCGTGTCCCTTGGGTGTCCTTGCCTTTTGCCTGCTGCTCTCTGACACCCCAGCAGGTGGTTTGGGCAGCCTGGCTCCAGCTCAGCACCCTTCACCCCCAGCCTCCTGCCCAAGGCAAGTGATCAGGCAGGAGACCGGCAGGACCAAGACTTTGACAAGCATTGATTTTGGCTAATTAGTTTTCCAAGCCTTTGGACAAGGCCACCTGCTCCATTCAACCTTCCTTGTTTCCAGCCCACAGGGAACAGGTTTTTGCCACCAGTATCACTCGCAGCATGGCCCCAGACCTGTCCCTCGCTGGCGTCAGGGAAGGTTCAGGGTTTTCCATCCATTCCACATGGCTGCTGTTTTGTACACAGCAATTTTCCGTGGAGCTTTTGTCCACCCCCTGCCTGGCAGTGCCTCCCTGTCCCCACTCCCTGCCAGCCCCATCAGGTTATTGTTCAAGGGGGGACCTGCAGCTGGGAGTGCTGCTTGGCCGGGTGACAGCCAATAGTGGTGGTCCCCATAGGGGCTGCTCCCCAGGAGATGAAACCCAGCAAGGCTTTTGGTGCCTCATGGGAGCCCCACCACCCTATGCACTGTGCCCTGGCTGATGGGCTGAGGCAGCTGGGGGTGACTGGGAGACAAGTGGGGGTAACTGGTGAGCAACTGGGAGTGACTGGGGGCAGCTGTAGGGCTACAGGAGAGAATCCAGGGAGCAACTGCGATCAGCTTGGAGTAACTGGGGGCAGCTGGAAGTGACTGTGGGGTAGCTGGAGGTCCAACAGAGAAGAATCCAGTGGGCAACTGGGATCAGAGAGGGGTGACTGAGGGCAGCTAAAGGCGACTGGGGAGCAGATATAGGGTCATGGGAGAGGATCCAGCAGGCAGCTGGGGTAATGGGCAGTAGCTGGGAGTGACTGGGGGCAGCTGGGGGCTGGTAGGGGGCACCGAGGTGAGACTGGGGTGCAACTCGAGGTAACCGATGAGCATCTGGACGTGCTTCGTGGCACGTGTAGGGCTACGGTAGCCAACTGCGGTCATCCGGGGGTAACTGCATGCAGAGCGGAGGTGACTGCAGCCGGCACTAGGACCGCGGGGCCGCACCAACCGCCCCGCCCCTAGCCCGTTATAAGGGCGCTCAGGGAGGTTCGGGCTGACGGCGCGGCGTGATGACGTTAGCGGGAGCGCGCGGCGGCGGCTCTCGGCTTCTCCGCCATGGCGAAGACCGTGGCCTATTTCTACGACCCGGACGTGGGCAACTTCCACTATGGTGCGGGCAGGACAGAACCGGACCGGAGGCGGCCGGGGCCGGGCAACGGAGGGACGGGGCTGGGGCTGGGGCCGGGGTCTGTCTCGGCGTGGGGTGGGCGTATGGCCTAGCCCGGCCTGGCGCCGGTCCCCTCAGTAGGGGGTCCCTGCGGCTCCCGCACGGCCCCGGTGTGTGGGGCCCGGCGGCCTTCCCCGGCGGTGACTCCCCGTGTGTTTCCCATTCAGGAGCCGGGCACCCCATGAAGCCGCACCGCCTGGCGCTCACCCACAGCCTGGTCCTGCACTACGGGCTCTACAAGAAGATGATCGTAAGCAGCGGGGCCGCCCCTGGGGCTGGGCGCGGCGAGAGGGGGCTGCGGGGGCGGCTCTGGGCAGGCAGCCGCCACAGCTGGTGTCCGTGCTTCAGCATGCGTGGAGGGGGATGGAGTGCTGTGCTCTCCCCTGCCTGCTTGAGCTGTGGCCTCCGTGGTAGGGCTTGGCCCATGTTAGGAGGTTTTTCACAGCTTTCCTGTGGTGCTGCTTGTCCTGCAGCTCCACTTTGGCACAGGAGGTAATGGAGTTGCTATAGACAAGGCTTTGAGCAGTCCTTGGGGCCCCCACTGTGTCATAGAATCATAGAATAGTTAGGGTTAGAAAGGACCTTGAGATCATCTAGTTCTAACCCCCCTGCTATGGGCAGGGACACCTCACACTGAACCATATCACCCAAGGCTTCATCCAACCTGGCCTTGAACACTGCCAGGGATGGAGCATTCACAACCTCCCTGGGCAACCCATTCCAGTGCCTCAGCACCCTAACAGTAAAGAATTTCTTCCTTATATCCAATCTAAACCTCCCCTGTTTAAGTTTCAACCTGTTACCCCCTGTCCTATCATTACAGTCCCTAATGAAGAGTCCCTCACCAGCATCCCTGTAGGCCCCCTCTGAAAGGTCCCATCATTAGTGGTCAGTGCTTATTCAAACGTGTCTGGAGCTGCAGTGCGGCTGCTGTGTGACGTTCCTGTGTCTGTAGCCCCTTCTAGGGTTGACCCAGTGAGCACTGTGGACTGTGTGATCACAGAATAGTTAAAGCTGAAAAAAACTCTCAAGATGCTTCCTTCTTCACCTTGATGCTGTAATGGGGTTCACTAATCCCATCTCACACCTGATCGCTGAGTGCCCAATGTGCTCTTCAATGCTTTTGTTGCCCAGCCAGCTCCAAGAGCTAAGTCCAGTGGGTTTTTAGTGTTGACCTGACAGAACAAAGTCAGTATAGAGTGATAGTCAAAAAGCAAATTTAAGTCTTCATCTTCTAAGAAATGATCCACTTTGGGGATAATAAGATACAACCATGAATGTGTGGAAGCCCTTTTGATATCTCTCTGACTTCACTTGGCACAAGCAGGGTTGAGCCCTGCACCTTTTCCTAGAATCCTTGTTCGCTTTTCTGCCCCTTCTTGCAGAACAGAGCAAATGAAAAGCTCTCAGGAGCACAGGGCATGTAACTTAATGCCTCACAATACAACATCAGAGCAGGAATGATGAAAGTCTTCTACAGGTCTGGCCCTGTTGAGGTGGCTTTTGTGCCTTTTGATGTGCAGAACATGCCACCTGCAGCTGTTGGTTGTCTTGGGGCAGCTTCTTCAGACTCTTGTGGGTTTGTTCTCACTTTCAGTGAGCTGTTTTGAACCATTGAGTGATTTAATTCCTGGCTGGCCTGTTTCCAGGCTGTGCTATCTGATCCAGAGGCTGGGTGTAGCTGCTGCCTATTGTCTGGGATCTGTTCAATGAGCCCTGGGAAAGGGCCCATGTCCAGAATGTTCCTCCTGTTGTACACTACAGCTCCAGGCACTTCTGAGTTTATGTACATATATGGGCAGACACAATCATGCATTTACAGTGTCTTTTCATGGGAAGTACCCTGCTAAAAGAGGCAAGAAGCACTTCTGTCATGGTCATCATCATACATAGCTAGCAAATAGGGAAGGGGGGTAAAAGAAGGGCACAAATGCACCATTACTCTGATCTGTGAGGCTTGTAAAGACTTTCTCATGTCCTTCCTCTTTGTGCTCATTCATACCACATGTGTTCCTCACTTTTCTGCAACCAGGTTCTTCCACTTGTGATCCTCTGCAAACCAGCAGATTCCCTTGTTACTCATGAGTCTGGGCAGGGATGCCCCATCCCTGGCAGTGTTCAAGGCCAGGTTGGACACAGGGGCTTGGAGCAAGCTGCTCCAGTGGAAGGTGTCCCTGCCCGTGGCAGGGGTTGGAACTGGATGAGCTTTAAGGTGCCTTCCAACCCAAACCATTTTATGGTTCTATGATAACTGGCTGGCCTTGGAGGTTAGACTGCAGTTTGTGCTCTCAAAATGGTTGTAGAACTCAATCCTGGGTTGTTGCTTTCAATTGTAGATGATTGCAAAGAACTGGTAATAGTTGGGCTTGTTCTGAGCCTGTAGAGAAGAAAGTGCAATCAGGATGTCTCAGTGCTGTGTTTTCACACCTGCAGCAGCATGCCTTAGTACTATGTTGTGAGCTGCTGAGAAAATGTGGTGATTGTGCAGAGCTGCCAGACAGAAATGTGTCACTTCCAGTCCCATCCAACAGCTCCACATCCTTCTTATGCCATCTTAAAAGCTGAAAACCACAGAGGAAGCTGCTTCCTGAACAGTCAGTGACTGGGAAAGTTATGAGCAAATAAAAGCAGGGATTGTGGTCAGCTGTGACTATAAAAGGTCCTGTTAAGGTTGTGTTGTGGTAACATCATTATGTGACTTCCCTGCCTCCTCCAAATAAAAGGTTGCCATCTTGACAAGCTGGGTTTGCCTCCTTCCACCTTTCCCAGCTTTCCTGTGGCTGTGGTGGTGTGAGATTGCAGTGAATTTAGGGGTAAACTTAAACAGGGGAAGTTCAGGTTAGATATGAGGAAGAAGCTCTTCCATGTGATGGTGCTGAGGCGCTGGCACAGGGTGCCCAGAGAAGCTGTGGCTGCCCCATCCCTGGCAGTGTTCAAGGCCAGGTTGGACACAGGGGCTTGGAGCAGCTG
The DNA here is from genome assembly GCF_012275295.1 of Melopsittacus undulatus. Taxonomy (NCBI): domain Eukaryota; kingdom Metazoa; phylum Chordata; class Aves; order Psittaciformes; family Psittaculidae; genus Melopsittacus; species Melopsittacus undulatus. Next base: position 5,117,095 of record NC_047536.1, read on the forward strand.
CTCCAGTGGAAGGTGTCCCTGCCTGTGGCAGGGGTTGGAGCTGGATGAACTTTAAGGTCCTATCCAATCCAAACCATTCTATGATTCTGTGATTGCTGGGAGCAGGGTAAAGGGTGGAAGGAGGCAGGTTGTTTCCTCTGCCAGCAGCTGAGCCTTTTGGTCTTTCCCCCATTTCCCTTTCTGCTTTGAATCACACATTCCTACTTTTTGTTCTCCAAGAGACGCTCTGGATATCTTTGAGGACTTATTTCTTTTCCATTATGGCTCTTTAGCTTTGGGCTTGGTCTTGTTTGATTTAATTAACCATCAGGATTTCTGGGAGAGCCCTCATGGGATCAGGAAGGCTACAGCAGCTCCTTCAGCAGCTGCACTATAGGCTCATGCTGTGAATTGCTTCATCTTCCTCCTTTGAGTTGTCAGAGGCAGGAGCCTCTTGAGAAACACCAAACCCCACACATCCATGTGGGAAACTCCATTGCCACACACAAATTGGATCAGGAAAAGAGATTATGGGTTTGTTGTGTCTCTGAAAACTGACATTCTGCTGCTTAGCCCAGGAAACAGTTACCTTGGTGCAGCTGCCCTCATAAATTTTCCCTTTGAAGACAAGCTTGTGCTCTTACTATTTTATTCCACTTTTTTTGTAAAGGGCCTTCTTTAATTAAAGATAAACTGGGAAACACATAAAAGCTCTTTTATTGATTTTTAGTGCAACTGAAATTGCTTCTTGCCAGGTACGTGGTGTTAATTTTTAACTCCCTGTATATTGAGGTATGTGCATTAAGTGCCAAACTGGCAAGTCTGTATTGTCACAAGGGCTTAAATTTGAATCCATCCACTTCCCTGAGCATTTTTTGCCAGCTTTCCAAAGAAAACAAACCTGATGCAACTCTTCCATCTGTCTGTGAGCCTTTTGCAAGTGACTTTGGAACCTCTTAGTCCACTGCAAGCAATTCCAGTGGAGCGACTGGGACCACCCTTATGTGAAGGACTTAAAATTGTGTGAAAGCTGTTAAATAGTGCCCCAGATGAAGAGAAAACTTGGTAGGAAAACAGGCTTTGTGGAGCAACTCATTGAATTTAAATGAACAGAGGTGTCAGGAAGCCAATGTACTGGGATGGTTTTTGATATATCACATGCAGGTTGTTTGCTTATTAGCTTGAGACTTCTCACAGCCAAAGCAAACCCAAGTTTGGATGGGAAATAAGTCTTGCCTTTCTCTCTTGAAGGTTTTCAAACCATACCAGGCATCCCAGCATGACATGTGCCGATTCCACTCCGAGGACTACATAGACTTCCTGCAGAGAGTGAGTCCCAACAACATGCAGGGGTTCACCAAGAGCCTCAACGCCTTCAATGTGGGAGATGACTGGTGAGTGCTCTTTGCCTCCTCCACAGTCATAAATGGGGTGCTCATACATGGCTGTGTCCAGAGATCCCATTTAGGATGTTCCATTTCTTTCCTGTTTTTAACCGGGATGAGGTTTGTGTCCCTCTTGTGTGTCTCAGATTACTAGAACCTCCTCAACTCCTTTCACTTCTCCTTAGCTCTTGCAGTCATCCTTTTTAGATCTACATTTAGGCTGTAAGCTTGTTGCATTAGAGATGGTATTTCTGCTTGTTCTTTCAGACCCTCAGTTCTTGAACATGCTGACTATCTCTTTTAATGCCCTTTTAACCACCTTAATATATGCATGTTAAGTTCAAGACAGCTTTGAGAGCCTGAGTTTCAGGTAGAATTAAGGAGATACTCATGCTTCTGTACAAAACTACGTGAGATCTTGTTGAGAACATTCCATTTCAGCCTTTAGTGCTTGTGGGAGATGAAACTTGAAAGAAATGTGTGGAAGGGCTCTGCAGGTGACTGAGGAAATGGCAATATGCCTTGCCTGGTTGAGGATTATAAGGGCTGTCAGTAAGGTTGTTATGTGTTCTGTGAAGTGGAAAGCTTTCAAGTACTAGCATGGAAGGAGTTAAGTTAGATAGAGAGCAGTGTTAGCCCAAGAAGATACCAGTAGAGCCTGGGGTTTAATATTTAGGCTGAGAATAAGAAGACTGTTCTGTAACCTTGCTGCTCTGATAATCAAAGACCATCTTATCAGAAATGAAAGGGGAAATAAGACCCTGTGGTCTTTAAGCCATCGCTTGACAGTGAATGAAATGTGGGACACTATGTCAGCCAGCTGGTGACACAGGGGCTAAATGTCCTGTGTTTCTGTACTCTCCCAGTGACTGGGCTGGCTCTGCATGGTGGGATGGATTGGGCCTTAGTGCTGTCATAAAAGCCATGTTCAATATGACCCAGCAGTAAGTACTTGCAGCCCAGAAAGCCATCCATGTCCATGGAGAGGGGCTTTGCACAAGGGCCTGTAGGGGTGGGACAAGGGGGAATGGCTTTAACCTGCCAGCAGAGAAATTAAGATCAGCTCTCAGGCAGAAGCTCTTCCCTGGGAGGGTGCTGAGGCGCTGGCACAGGGTGCCCAGAGAAGCTGTGGCTGCCCCATCCCTGGCAGTGTTCAAGGCCAGGTTGGACACAGGGGCTTGAAGCAACCTCTCTAGTGGAAGGTGTCTGTGGCAGGGGGTTTGGAACTGGATGAGCTTTAAAGTCCCTTCCAACCCAAACCATTCTAGGGTTCATCTCCAGTTGCAGTGTATGGCATGGAGGGCTGTGTGCCTGAAAGCAGAGTAGGGGCAAGATCTAGATACAGCCATGGGGGAGATATTGTAGGAGCAGACCAGCCCTCCCCTCTCCTCAGCATCTCTAATCCTGTCCCAGATCTGGCCCATGTCAGCAGGGCTGCAGGACAGGCTCCAGCATGGTTGTGAGCGGGGAAGCCTTGGCAGGGCTGGCTTGCAAGCTTTGTTAATTGCTATCAAACTCAGAGTTTCTCATTGTGTTTGTGGCTGGATTGCTCCCTGCTGGCTTTCAGTGTGTATAAGCAGGGTCAGAGTGATCCCAAATTAATTGTTTCACAGAGTCAGTTGTGATCTTGCTCAGGTGATGTCCCTAGACAGTTTTATTCCTGGCTTTGTTCTGGAGAACAAGGTGATGTCCTGTGTTTGAATCGTGGTTTCTTTTCCAGCCCAGTGTTTCCAGGCCTCTTTGAATTTTGCTCTCGCTATACCGGGGCCTCCCTGCAGGGAGCAACACAGTTGAACAACAAGGTAACCGAGCTGCTGGCCTTATCTCTTGAAACACAGTTGGCTTTTATGATGGTGTTTCATTTAAGGAGAACCTACTGGCTTTGTTCTGTAAAGCAGAATAGCCAGCAGTGCTCTGCTGCAGTGTGAATACTTAGTGCTGTAGGACTATTAAGCTTAAGAATGTTCCTGTACTGTCAAAGGCAACCGTACAGTAGATGTTTAATTTGAATGGAGTCAGAGGATACTGATGCTGCACATACTAAAGCCATAAAGTTCCCTTAGCACTGTGGAGTGAACCTGGAGTTCTCAGTGAAACTGACTGCTGAGAGACCAGGAGTGCTATGGGCCATGTACTGAATGAGCCCACACAGAAGGCCTGAAGAAGAAGGTCACTTAGGAGTGTATAAAAAAGTAATCTACATAGGGTTGAGTCTCAGAGGCTGAGAGAGGTGTGATGAGAGGGAAGAACAAGTGCAGAAACAAACTGTATGTGCTTGGTGCCTGGCTGCTGCTGGCTGGTGAGGGAGCACTGGTGGTGGGAGATGATCTTCTGTGCCCTAGCAGAGAATGTAGAGCACAGGGCTAATCCAGTATAGATGTAGTGTAGCCAAAACCAGTTACTGTGGGGATGGTGAGGCACTTTCACAGGGTACCCAGAGAAGCTGTAGCTGCCCCATCCCTGGCAGTATTCAAGACCAGGTTGGATGGGGCTTGGTGCAACCTGCTCTAGTGGAAGGTGTCCCTGCCTCTGGAAGAGGTTTGGAATTGGGTGAGCTTTAAGCTCCCTTCCAACTCAAATCATCCTCCATAAGCAAAGGAAAGGCCAGAATGGTGTTTGTGTGCCAGAGGGCTGTACAGGTTGAAGTGGGTGCAAGGTTGTTGTTACCACATTGTCACCTGAAACTAACTTACCTTTCCTTTCCTAGATCTGTGACATTGCAATAAACTGGGCAGGGGGCCTGCATCATGCGAAGAAGTTTGAGGTAATGAGGCAATTGTGTGTATTCCTACTTGTTGAGGCCTCAGCTCTGTGTTATCCTGTTCTAATGCTGTTCTGTTTTCTCTGTCTTACAGGCTTCTGGGTTTTGTTATGTTAATGACATAGTTATCGGCATTCTGGAGCTGCTCAAGTAAGGACCTGGGGCAAGTGCAGTCCTGTCCTGGTTGGCTGTAGTTTCCCTTTTCTCTGCTCCCCTTTTCATTTGTCTTTCTAGTATCCAGGAAGACCAATGAACAGCTCAGTTGTTGTCCTGGCTTCTTCAAATATAGGAAGTGGGGCTTGAGAATTGCAATACCTGACTCCAGTTTCACTGCATGCAGGTTAAGAGATACAAAAGAGTCATAGAATCATAGAATAGTTAGGGTTGGAAAGGACCTTAAGATCATATAGTTCCAACCCCCCTGCCACGGGCAGGGACACCTCACACTAAACCATATCACCAAGGCTTCATCCAACCTGGCCTTCAATTCCATTTCTCATCCACCTGTGAAATGCTCATTTCAAGGTCTCCTGACTCTCAGCATTTTGGCCACAGTGAGCCTCTTGTAGGTAAATGCAAATTATGGCTCACAGGAGGCAGGTAAATGACTCAAATCTGTCTTGATTTGCTTGAGTGGCTTAAGAACTGGATTTGAGCAACACGTGGATGATCAAAGGACATTTGCTTTGAGTAGAAAAGAGATTACTTCTCTTTTGAGAAATTGAAAAATAAATTCAGAGTGAAAGAGCTACAGAAATACCTTCAGCTTTTTGAGTAAATTGATTTTTAAATTACTTTTCTTTTACTTTCCAATGTACTCCTTGCCCCTGAATCTAAGAAGAGATATTACAGAGTTAAAAAAGATTTGGGTTGACCAGATAGCAATTTTGTGACTGGTGACAAGCCTGCTTGCTCTCGAAGTCAGATGTATGGGATGTACTGGAGTGTCCTGTATCTCTTTCCTCTCCTCCAGTCTTCCTGCTGTGTTTCTAACCTCAGGTCTTCACTGTGAATCTCTGTGCACTCATTTTCTAGTCTCATATGAGTCCCATATACTGGAGGCTTCAAGTACAGCCCAGTTACCCCTTAAAGGAGATTATAATATCACAGAATCTCAGACTGGTTTAGGTTAGAAGAGACCTTAAAGCTCATCCAGTTCCAACCCCTGCCACAGACAGGGACACCTTCCACTAGAGCAGCTTGCTCCAAGTCCCTGTGTCCAACCTGGCCTTGAACACTGCCAGGGATGGGGCAGCCACAGCTTCTCTGGGCACCCTGTGCCAGCGCCTCAGCACCCTCACAGGGAAGAGCTTGTGCCTAAGAGCTCATCTCAGTCTCCCCTGTTCTGGCAGGTTAAAGCCATTCCCCTTGGTCTGTCCCTACAGGCCCTTGTCCAAAGCCCCTCTCCAGATTTCCTGGAGCCCCTTTAGGCACTGGAGCTGCTCTCAGGTCTCCCCTTAAGGAGATTTCTCTTCAGGCTGAACCAGCCCAGCTATCTCAGCCTGTCTCTGGAGCAGAGGTGTATTTGACCATTACCCTAATGCATTACTTCTGATGAACTCCCCTTCTCTATCCTGTCCCTGTGACCCAGCAGGCTTGTTCTCCAGTAAATTTAGTACAGTCTGGTGTTCTTGGGACTCACCAGCTGGGACATATTGCTGCCAGTTCTCTGGGACATGGAGGAAGTAAATGTTCTGCCTCTTCCTTGGCTAGCCTGTCTTTCATTTCCTGATATGATTGAAGTGTTGGAGCTCTTAATAATTTGCTAATGACATCTTGCTTGTAGAGGGAGCCAAAGCCTGCAACCCATGCCATGGGTTTGGAACCAGGTGATCTTTAAGGCCCCTTCCAACCCAAACCATTCTGTGATTCTATGATTCTATAAAATAGGTTCTCTTCAGTATGTGCTTCCCAAGACATTTCTGGCCTCATCTGACAACCTTTTACTCTAATATCTATTTCCAAGCACATCAGAAGTAAAGGTTTTAGTGGTGGGGTATGTTTGACTCTAAAATGTCTCATATTGAGTTGTTTTGGCAAGTGGCTTATGGGTGGATGTTGATGGTGGTGGTAGTCAGGGTATCGGGTAATGCTGAGGCATGGGAGGAACAGTGAGGTTGGCTGTGGAGAAGACAGTAATGCCATTTTCCTCCTGTGTTTAACAGGTATCACCCACGTGTGCTGTACATTGATATCGATATCCACCATGGAGATGGGGTGCAGGAGGCTTTCTACTTGACAGACCGTGTCATGACAGTGTCATTTCATAAATATGGGAACTATTTCTTTCCTGGTACAGGTAGGTATTTTTCCCTTACAGTGTGAACCTGGCCTCACTTCAGAATCCTTTGGAAGCTCTGCAGGAGTGTACAAGTGTAAAACCATGAAATGAGAGCTGCAGGGAGAAATGATGGAAGAAAGAGCATGGAAGAGCAATCACAGAGGAGCAGAAGTGTAGTTATTTGTTAAAAAGAGGGATCCTAGCTAGGTTAAGAGGTCTCAGCCCAGATCAGATCTGGCCTTCCCACACCTCTGAAGCCTCAGAGCTGTTGTGATTCTCCTGTCTTTCCCTGGCCAGGTGACATGTATGAAGTTGGTGCAGAGAGCGGACGTTACTACTGTCTCAATGTGCCTCTGCGGGATGGTATTGATGACCAAAGTAAGTGTTTCCTGACCTTTCCCCTTGCCAAGGTGCTTGCTGGTCCTTCTCCAGAGCCAAGCCAAATCTACCTTTCTCTCCACAGGTTATAAACACCTCTTCCAGCCAGTCATTAACCAGGTGGTAGATTACTATCAGCCCACCTGCATAGTGCTGCAGGTAAGAAAGTGTATTCATCCCTTTGAGATTTGAGTGGGCTGCTATCAGTGTATTACCTCCTGTTCCTGGGGAGTCAGGGTTGCTATGTGTCCTGGCCTAGCTGCTGTCCCTACCCTCTGGTGAATAAGGATGGACAAGGGGTGGGAATGCTGTTCTATCTGGAAAACAATGCCTCTGTAGCAGGAACTCTGTTGTTCTTTTTCCACTCCCCAGTGTGGTGCTGATTCTCTGGGTTGTGACCGTTTGGGTTGTTTTAACCTCAGTATCAGAGGACATGGGTAAGTACAGCAGGGCTGGGGCACAGCAGGTGATTGAAAGACCATCCTTTAATCTGTGGGGCTCTCCTGAGTCCTGTGCTGTGAGGATTGAGCTTTGACTTCAGCCTTCCAGCAGCACCAGCAAGGTTTTGGGCTTTTGTTAATTCTGATGTGACAGGAGGGGGTCTCAGAATGAGGCTTCATAGCAGGTGCTGGCTCACAGCCATGGTTCAGGCTGCCTGGGTGGAAGCTCTGAACGCGGGTATATCACACCAGCCATGGTGACAGTGGGACTGGGCTGTGTGTGCTCGCAGCCCAGAACTCCCCATGTGCAGGCCTGCATCCCCAGAGCATGAGCAGCAGGTCAGAGATGGGATTCTGCCCCTCTCCTATGTGCTGGAGAGACTCAGTTTAAACATTAGGCAGAGGCTCTTCCCTATGAGGCTGCTGAGGCGCTGGCACAGGGTGCCCAGAGAAGCTGTGGCTGCCCCATCCCTGGCAGTGTTCAAGGCCAGGTTGAACACAGGGGCTTGGAGCAGCTGCTCCAGTGGAAGGTGTCCCTGCCTGTGGCAGGGAGTGGAACTGAATGAGCTTTAAGGTCCCTTCCAACTCAAACCATTCTAGGATTCTATGTAGTGGTGTTTTAGTGCATAGTGACATTTCTGACATATGGATGTGTGCTGCAATTAACAGCTCTGGCATTTTTTCTTTTGGGGTTTCTAGGGAATGTGTGGAGTATGTGAAGAGCTTCAATATCCCCTTGCTGGTGCTGGGAGGAGGTGGTTACACAGTCCGCAATGTGGCACGTTGTTGGTGAGTCTCTCCTCTGCTTGTTGAGGGTCACTGGATGAGCAGCTGCTGTGGGCTGTGTCCCTTCATGCACCGCGTAGCTTTCTGGACTGAGCTTATCTTTTTCCATGTTTCCAGGACCTATGAAACATCATTGCTTGTAGATGAAGCCATTAGTGAAGAGCTCCCTTACAGTGGTAAGTTGGAATTTTGTGTTTTCCTCATGAGCTAAGGTATTTGTTACATCATTAACACTTCTGGTCTGCATTGACCAGAGACAGGAGAAGGACAAAAGAGGCCTTGGTTGTTTTCTACCACCCACTTTTCTGGGCAAATGCACCATTACTGTATTACGTATCATTTAATCTAGATTGTTTCCTGCTTAGTGACCTGAGTGTTTCTTTTACTGGCTGTTTCATACAATTCCTTGTGGATGCAGAGCTATAAATCACTCTGATTTTTAGGGTCTGATCCCTCCTAGCATGGTGGGAGTGAGCTCTGCTCTCCGCAGAGCACTCTGGGCTCTGTGCTGTAACTATCTCATTCCATCACAGAGTACTTCGAATACTTTGCTCCAGACTTCACCCTTCATCCTGATGTCAGTACAAGGATTGAAAATCAGAACTCCAGACAGGTAAGTCCTTGCAGCCTTATTGCAGGGGTAGCTGGTAGTAGCAAAACCCTGGGGTTGATGCTGTGCTGTGTAGAACCAGGTAGAGGTTTCCAGGCAAGGAATTCTTGTGGGGCTGAAAACTGACCAAGAACAAGCAGAACCTTTCTTTTGGGATTTCAGGAAGTCTCCCAGCATTTGAAAGCCTTCCTGGGTTGCCCATTTTGTGTGTGAGTTTCAGTGTCTGAATTAACTCCTTCCTCCGTCTGCTCTGATAAACAGTTTCTTGCACACCTTTGCTTCTCATGGTCACCACAGAGGTGATGCAGGCAGGTAGCAGTGGTTGGTGCACACTGCCAGGTCTCACTGTGGTCGTCCCTGTCTCTTTTTCCCGTATAGTACTTGGATCAGATCAGGCAGACAATATTTGAGAACCTGAAGATGCTGAACCATGCTCCCAGCGTGCAGATCCATGATGTCCCTTCTGACTTGCTCAGCTATGATCGCACAGATGAGCCTGATCCAGAGGAAAGAGGCTCCGAGGAAAACTACAGCAGGTACCAGATCCCCTTCTGGAGAAGGGATCTTCCCTTCCTGTCCTGATACACTGGAGACCATCTGTTTCCTAGAACAGATACTGAATCATTTCCAAATCTCTGGTTTTTAGAGAGCCTCTATCTAGAAATGGATGGTCTCCTCCCACAACATGTTATGGGGTGTTTGGGTGCAGGGCATCTCCTGACCTTCAGTGGTAGAAGGCATTCTCCTGTGGCCTCCAGGGTGCCAGGGCTCTCCTTGCTGATGGTGATTGTCTCTCCCCCAGGCCTGAAGCTGCCAATGAGTTCTATGATGGTGACCACGATAACGACAAAGAGAGTGATGTTGAGATCTGAGAGCTCTGCTGTGGGGCAATGGACTGTGGGGGGGTCCCACATTGGACATGGGTGCTTGGAGCAGGTAACTGGTGTAGGACCCAGTTAGCCCTCCCTTTGAATTTGATTGTATGTGGTGGCAGCAGAAACAACACCACTGCAGGCTTCTGCTACCTGGAGAGGCAGAGAGCAGGGAAACGTGTTCCTACCATGTTACGGTTCCAGTTGTCACTGCTCTGGGATATAGGAACTCAAGTAGCACTTGATCTGTGCTGTATTCTGGCTACAGACATGCAGCTGCCTTCAGAGCCTGACTCATGGTGGTTCCTTCACATCATATAACTCCCATACAGGCTCCTGCCAGCAGCATGGAGTTGGAGTGGTTGTGCCTATGATCTCTGCCTCTCTTCTGCAGCAGCACGTGATACATCCTTCCCTCCCCAGCCTACTATTCAGGTACCCAGTTGCCTGTCCTCTGAAGCCTGCACTGAAAGCTGCTTCCTGATGTCCCTCCTAACCATCTGATACTCCACAGCTCAAGGAAAACTGTTCAAGAAGACAAGGCCAGTTGTGGGATAGGGGTTGGGAGAGTCCCTGGGACAGGGAGCAGCTTGATGGAGTAGGATGGAGGAATGGATGCAAGGCATAGTCTTGTTCATCCTCTCCTTCCCCCATCAGTTTTTGTGTTCCAAGTGAGTACTGCAACACTTCGAGTTGGACCTAACTTCCCTGTTCTCTATATTCAAGAGGCTAAAATCACTGGAGCAGAGGTTGTCTTGCACCCCTAATACAGCTTCCAGCTGCATTTTCCAAGGTCACAGATGGCCCTTCTGTGTTAGCAAGAGATTTGGGCTGCTTGCTCAGAGTGGAAACCATTCCCTCTTCACTGTAAGGTGTTACTCTGCTTGTGGGTGAGGGAAGCTGCTTCCTCCAGGGTCTGCCTACTTGCCCTCACACAGCAGAGATTTCCTTTGGCCATCCTTCAGATCCCAGACTTTGCTGCTCCTCCTCCCACATCATCACCTGGTACCTGGTTCGGAGCGTGTTTGGGGAGGCGGGAGGGCTTTAGCCTCTGTCTGTACTGTTCTGGTTGTTTACTGACGTCTTTAAATATTAAAAGAAGAGGCAGTATTTTTCTTACCTGATCTGTTGTTTGTCTGTTTAATGCTCACGCCCTCGGCTCCTGTCCTCAAGATTGAGAACATGAGACTCATTCCCAGCAGTGTAGTGTCTGAACATGAGGACTATAAACCCTTGAGTGTTGGAGGTGGTATCTCCAAATGTTAGAGGAGCATCAAATGAAGTTAGAAAGGGGCCAGCTTAAGAAGGAGGAGATTGCTTTGCACACATGAAGGTGAGCTGTGCAAGCTTTTGTCACCAGATAATGTGAATGTGGCTTCAGAAAGAAATTGGGGATGGGGGGAAATCAAGGCTGTTAATACAGAGACACTTCTGGGTTCAGGTTAGTGGTGGCTGGGTGAGTACTCTGGGGAAGCATTGCTGTGTGCTTGCCCTGTGCTTGTACCATTCCTGCCTTTGTCATTTGGTCACTGCTGGGTGGGCACAGGGCTAGATGGACCTTTAAGCTCTAAGATCCCTTCAAACCCAAACTGTTCTAAGATCCTATGAGACAGGACTTGGTGAAGAGTTTTCTCCTGGGACAGAATTACGCTGCATGAAGGAAAACCCAAAGAGGCTGTTTGAAGCTCAGTGTTGCTATGCTGTGACCTGCAGATCTGTAGGACAGGAGCGGTGGCGCTGGGGGGGTTCTGCAGCAGAGCAGTGGGTGCTTTTGTCCCATTGGAGCTGCTCTTTCCCCTTCAGGCAGGTCTCCCTGCAAGCCGGGTCAGGGTGCAGAGCTGCCTTTGGACACCAGGTGGCAGATGGATCTCTTGCTGTGTATGGAGGCTCTGTGTCCTGCTGCTGCCTGTGCTTCCAGCCCTGGTGGGAGCCTGACAGGGGGCTTCAGACCTGGAGGAGGGATATGGGGGGAGGACAGAGTCCTGGCTGTGCTCTGGGAGAGCTCAGGGAAACCCCAGAGTGATACAGCCACTGCAGAGCCCATCAGAGGCAGGGGATCAATTCAGGCCTACCCTATTTTATGTTAAAATCAGTGCACCTTGGTTAATAAACTGAGCTCAGGATTATCTGCATGCCAGGCATAGCTTCTGCTCTCCCCAGTCCCACTGAAGCCAGAAGGGTGAACCAGGAGCCCACTAGAAGCATTTCTTCTGCCTGGGAATGAATGAGGGAGTCAAAAAGTGCAGGTAGGACAAATCATAGAATCCCAGACTGGTTTGTGTTGGAAGGGACCTTAAAGCTCACCCAGTTCCAACCCCTGCCACGGGCAGGAACACCTTCCACTAGGGCAGCTTGATCCAAGCCCATGTCCAACCTGGCCTTGAGCACTGCCAGGGATGGGGCAGCCACAGCTTCTCTGGGCACCCTGTGCCAGCGCCTCAGCACCCTCACAGGGAAGAGCTTCTGCCTAAGAGCTCATCTCAGTCTCCCCTGTTCTGGCAGGTTAAAGCCATTCCCCTTGGCCTGTCCCTACAGGCCCTTGTCCAAAGCCCCTCTCCAGGTTTCTTGTAGAAGACTGCCAGTCCTGTTCCATTTGTCACCCACCAGCATGCCCAAGTCCTTCTCTGCAGGGCTGCTCTCAATCCATCCCCCAGCCTGTATTGACATTGGGGATTGCCCTGGCCTCACTGAGCATGATGTGGTTTGTATGGCACACTCCAGCCTGTGCAGGTCCCTCTGGATGATATTCCTTCAAGTGCATCACCTTCCCCACTCAGCCCACCCACAGGTGAGTCCAGGCTGTGGGTGCACTCAATCCCACTGTCTCAAGCCACTGATATTAAATGGTGCAGGCATCAGTATGGACCCTGGAGGGGGACACCACATGTTCAATTTGGCCATTGAGCCACTGACTGTAACTCTCAGGGTGCAGCTATGTGATAATAACATGGCTGATACATAATAACCATTGCTTATCCACCTAATAAGATCCAGAGCTTTGCTGGAAGTCCTTAGCACTAGCAGGCCAGATCCAGAAAGTATTTAGCTCCTAACACATAGAAACTTAAGATACCATTAACAGACAGTGGTGCTGCATGCACCCAGCCATGAGTCAGGGACCTGAATGCCTTGTGTGGCCCAAGCTAAAGCTTCTCTCCAAATTGAACTTTGGGGGTTTCTGCAGATGCTGCCCAGCACTGGCAGAGCTCCCAAAATGTCTTCCCCTGGTTCGCCAGGCTCTTCAGGTGTTCACAAATGCATTTAAAGCGTCCCTATGTGCTCTTCACATGTCTCCAAATTTCCAGGATGCTGGGAGCCATCACTTCGTCTTGCTCACAGGTGTCTTGCTAAGGGATCCCTGGCACTAAGTGTCTCCTCAAGCCAATACCTCCTTCCCTTGTCCTCTTCCAGTCCCATGTCTCCAGCTCCATCACCTCTCTCTGGTGAAGTAGAGGCCTTCAGCCTCCTGCAGCTGTAGCTTCTCCCTCACACATCCATGCCTGTTGCACCACCATTGGCTGAGCAAGTGACAGTGAATAGGGATGGAAACTTCTCTCTTCCTCTGTTGCTTAGGAATATTCTTAGGCAAGATGGAGAAGTCTGTCCCCAAACCCAGGGTTTGGTAAATCCTCATTCAGAAGTGTCTGCTGATTGGGGGAGCTCACCAGGCATCCCTCCAGCACTGTGGAATGATTCCAATTCAAAGGGTCCTCTGGAGGTCTCTGGTCCATCTGTCCTGGTCCAAGGAAAGCCCGACCTGAAAGTTAGAGATTGCCCAGGGTCCTTTGGCAGTTAAATTTGAATCTCTTCAAGGACAGAGACTGGAGGATACAACCGAGCTCCCTTCCTGGTGCTTAACCACCCTCATGAATGTTTTCACATTCTGCTTGTATCAAGTCAGGATTTTCCCTATTTGAGTTGGTGGCTGTTATGCCTTAGCCTTCTCCCTGCTCTTGCTTCCTTGTTTCTCCTGGAGTGCTGCTGGGAAGCACACATTGACAGCATCTCTACCTTTACAGAGTGCTGGGAGAGATGCTGGTGGGAAACTAATTGCTCCTTTGCTTTTTGGATGAGGCAGAACCTCTTTGGAGAGCTTTCTCCCTGAATCTCCCATTTCATCTCTGTATCATGTCCTAGGGAGAGGGTTTTGAGCCTATTCCCTGGAGTTTCCGAACACTGGAATCACTCCTCACCACACTGAGGCACTCTGTAAGTACAGGTACAGCATTAGCTGGTCTGGGGGTGTTTGTACATTCCCACTCCTTCCCACCCGCCTGTATCAGAGTCTGGAGAGGAGAACTACAACCAGCTCACAAACCTCCTGTAGCATGGCTGTGTATTTTAGCAGCTCATGTTTTCACCTTGCAACAGGCAATGGTGTTACCTCTAGGTCTCAGACTGACCTTTAGTTACACTCCAGGGCAAGCAGCACTTTCCCTGCCCTTGCAGTGCCATCCCTTTGGCACCCGGCCTGCTCCAGCTGCAGCAGACATCCCAGTACAGGTATTATTCCAGGTGGATGTCGTGTTTCTAACGGAAGATGTGTAGAAAAGTAAGTGGGTGCAGGGTCAGACTGTCACCCAGGGCTGCCTCCTTGGGAGCAAGGAGCTGCTGCTGTCCCTGTTGCAGGTGCTCACTTCTGAGGATGCTACAGGTGATGGATGCACTCAACTCTGGGATGCAGCTCCTGCCCGTCCCAGGCTGCTGCCACTGCAAGAAGCACTTGAGATATTACTGATGGGCTTGCACGCACTGTGTGGTGCTTACTGGGGGACACTGGGAGCTGGGCTTTGCCTCTGGTAGCCCCTATATTTATCCATCACGTTCACACTGGGACATCAGTGCTGAGCAGTGATTTTATTTGCAATTTGAGCATCAAGAGGCCCCTGCTTGAACCCCAGGTCAGGGCCAGGGGTGCCCAAGGGTCTGTATTAACCTTATGTGGGTTTGGGGGTTTTCTGGCTGTAAAAACCCGGGTCTTTCTGTGTGCCCCCCTGGTTGTGTGTTCCCATCCCCAGGTCCCTTGCAGTGCTGTTTTCATCCGCCAGGTGCGCGCAGTTGAGCCACCTTGGCTCGCTTCCTGGGAATGAGCTCAGCGGCTTGTGATTGGGAGAAGGGATCAGTCGCTTTGCTGACGAGCGGCTGACGCATCCCTGCATCCTTCCCTGCATCCCCCATCTCTCCCCCCGCGACCTCCTTTTCCAGACAAAGACAGGAAGTGCTGGCTGCGTGCGCATCCCATCCTGCGCACTACCAGCCCCCACTTCTGCCCTGCCCCCCCTCTTCTGCTCTGCGCCCCCTCCTCCCCCTTCCCCCCCCCCCCCCGAACCTGGAATAAAGAGCTCAGCTCCCATTGCCTTTGTCCTGTCAGACAGATTCCTTTGGGATATTTGTCTTTCCTTTCAATGCCTCTGACAAGGCCATAATTGGGGGGGGGGGTCCATCTGCTGCTGAGGGGAGCAGGGGATCGCAGGGAGAAATCACCTGCCCTGGCACACAAAGGCAGCTCTTGCCCCCCAGCCTTTTGGGTGCTTGGTTGTCAGGCAGTTTGAGAGCAGAAGGGATTAGCAGTGGTTTGTGCCATTAAAAATGACAGGGATCTCTGCAGCTTTGTGTGAGTCCCTCTCTGCACCCCTCTGCTGTGGGGAACTCCCATATCTCCAGTGCACCCCTTTCCTGCCCTGTGCTCTCAGCCCATTGCTGTTATGCCAATGCAGTGCTCCTCTATTCCTGGTCCCCCAAAACCCCTTCTCTGCAGGCACTATAGGTTCATGTGGGTGCCCAGTAACACCAGCATGCCCTGGTCCTGCTGGGGACCACCATCCCACCGAGTCCGTGTCTATTGCTCGTGCCCCATGGCACTATCTCACCAGGCTGGGGTCCACCCTGATGTCTCACTGTGCTTTCCCAGCACTCCCAGCCTGAGTCACCTCGGGGATGCTGAGGATACACCCGTCTTTAGCAGCCCCAGAGCTATGTTTTGCAACTCTTTTTCACTTCCCCGTTGCTCACAGGATGAGGTGTTCTGGCACCTCGTCTGTTGGTGTCCCTTCTTAGGCAGCAACACTGCACAAATACGTGATGCTTCGTGCACTCCTGCTGCCGGTTTTGACCTGTCCAGCTCCCTGCCATCCCAGTGCCCTTGCTTGGCTCTTGCCATGCGGGGGACATGCCCATAGTTTTTCAGCTGCAGAAATGACAGTGATAAACCTAACACCCCCCGAGTGTCCCATCCACTGTGTCTGCACCCCAGCATGCTGCTAAAGCAGGAGCATCACCTGGAGCTCCAGCTTGGAGATTCACCCAGATCCCACTAAAAGGATGGCTCTCTCCCAGGGAAGGCCCTTAAAGGTATTGTGGTAGTGAGGTGGGGTTTGCTGTGTGCAGCTTTGTGGTGTATAAGTGCTGGTACCCCCAAACTGGTGCTTGCCAGGCTGGGTGTTTGCAGTTGTGGTGCCAAAATGTGTGCTGGGGACCCTGCTCCTGGCTGAATTCAATCCTTTGGTGTTAGGACTTTACCTGCAGTCACCCATATAAGCATTTTCTCTCTGTATTTTCGTATTTTAAACCTCCTTGCTTTTCTTCCTCCTTTTCCTCAGTGTTTAAGTTGCAACAAAGGACTCAGGATCCTGGATCTATTTGTGATGTTGTCTCATAGCTGAGTGATGTCTTTTGGACTTTTTTTGAACTGATCTTGTGAAAGCTTCTTGCAAAATTCCCTTGGGAATTTAAGTCTCTGATCCAAATGGAATTTTGGCCTACACTGACATGCTCCTGGCTTGAAAGTTTGGATGCTCAGTGAGTGGCTTACAAGGTACCTGTGTGCCCATTTTGCATGTACCCTTTTGTCCCTAAACCTTTCCTAGAGACAGCATCTGGTCACCTCGTCTCAGGAGGGTGCTGGTTCTCCCCTCATGTCTGTCTTCTGCCCTTTTTCCCATCCCTGGGCCTGTTTGTGTTCCTACAAGAGGTAACACCAAGCTTTGGGCACTCACCCTCGTGTATAAATTAATACAAATGAAATCGGGTGTTCTTTTCTTAACCCTGGAAAACTATGTGATTGTGCAGAGCTGTGGGCATTAATTGTGGGGAGTTTTGTGTGCAATATGATGCTTTTAATACAAAATACTCCTTTTTTCCTAAGGATCATGAATGTAACACAGCAAGGAAAAGCAGAATAAAAAGGGATGGTGGGGAGAGGCAACCAAGATTGCTCTGGAGGCGACAAGGCTGCTGAAGATTTTTAAGCCAGTGTTTTGGCTATAAAGGGCAATTTGAATGTGCCAGTAAGGGCTGGTTGGGGTCTCTCTTTCTGCTTGGAGCCTGTGGGGTTGGGGAGCTGCTTCCCCCCCCCACAGCTCGGGAGCGGCTCATCCAGCAGCAGAGGGTGCTCATGCTCCGCCGTGAAAATCCTGCTTCTCCCTCAGCCATCTTAGGGAAAAGCGGATTCTTTCCCTGCAGTCTCCATTTTATGTTTCTGACGCAGAAAATATAAAGGTTGGGAAAGGGAGAGGATGGGGGGGGACAGGGATGTGCTGAGGAGAAGCTTGGCAGCGCTTTCCCGGCACCAGGGTGGGATGCGGGGCTTGGAGCAGGGGAGGCAGCGAGCCCTGACCTGTGCCTGAGGGATGCAGAGTGAGGGGGTCTCAGAGGGAGATGCCAGAATTGGGGCTGGGGGGTCTGCGGAGTGAGCTGGTGTTTGGGATGGAATGCTGCTTGGAGTCCCCGGGGCTGGATGGTGCCTCCATCCATCCCTCCACAAGATGCTCCACATTCTTATTTTTGAACCCACATCTCCATAGGAGGCTGAGCAGACCCCACAAACCGCCTGGAAGCGGGATGGAGCTACGGTTTCACTGCAGAGCTTCTATTGTCCGGGCTCCCCACATGAGAGGGACTTTCCTGTTTCCATTGTTCCGGACGCTGGGATCTATTCTTGCTCTATTTTTCCTTCCTGCCTGTGCACATTGGGAGGAGTGGGATATTGCCCCAGGTTCGTGACCAACAACTCTTGGCAGCAGCACCTTTCCCAGCTGTATGGAGAGCCCCAGGAGAGCTGCCAGCATGTGATATTGAGTAACTATTGTCAGCATCTCTATTTGTAGTAACCATTTTTATGTTGTTTGTTACTGCATCCTTCGTGTTATGCGGTGGATCACTTGGAGGCAAGCAGGCATTTCCCAATCCAGGATATGAAGCAAGCTGGCAACTCACTGGAGGCTTCTCCAGCAGTGAATTTCACTGAACAAACCAAACAAAGATGCTGCCGGCTCGGAGATGGGTTGTGGTCCCTTCCCAGTCACTGGTTCTTTACAGGCTCTTGCTCTGTACTGAGCACAACCCATCCCTCTCTTCCATGAGAGGTGGTCGGCAGGAGACACAGTTTTGCGAGCCTCTGCACTCAGTTCGTTTGCAGCTTTATTCAGGCTAAAGAATGCAGTTTAAGGGTTTTCGTTAGTGGCATCTATTGTTTCCAGTACCTGAGGACCAAATTGCTAAGTCCTCACCCTCACAGGTATGTGCACAGACATAGTAGGTGCCATAAAGCATCCAGCTAACTTCAAACCAGCTGGAACTGCCAGCTCAAAAACCTGCCTCAGGTGCGGATTAAATACTTCACAGTTTGGTCCAAGTCCATCAGCAAACTTAGACCAAAATCCTGGGAAAGCTGACTTGTTTCGATGAGTCTACACAGGCAGTGACACGGAGGTGGGGGATATCCCTGCTTAGTCACTCCTTGTTAGACAAATCTGTTCCTTTCATTCTTGTGCTTATCAAGGCTCGGTTTGTTCTCGATTTCTTACATCCCCTTTTGTTGTTTTTCCTAAAAATGTGATTTTTTTTTCAGCTTTTTGCTTTGCTTTCACCCAACTGCTCCATGCTTTGGGGTATTTTTTTCCTTCCCCCAGCCATGCTCAAAGATGGTTCTCGGAGGTAACAAACGTCGTGAGACTGCTGCGGTTTCTCGGGAGCCTTAAATGAGTATCTTTTCCTTTAAATACCCTGAGTTAAAGCTCCCTTTGTTTGTGATCTTGTGCCTATACAAAAATAGGTCAGTGATTCTGTGCCGGCAGCGGCTCCGGGCGCCGGCGCGGCTGCATGAGGAGGCACGGAGCCGCGGCACAGCCATAGGTCAGCTCAAGGGAGGGATGCTCGTCCTCTCCTGCCTTGTTACTGGGCAGTGTTCCGCTTCAGGGACTGCTGAGCGGAGGGGGCGGGGGGGTGATATTCGGGGGTGCTACAGGCTCCTGCAACCCCCATGCCTACGGTCTTGAAGGGGGAGCAGAGCTCACCAAGCAGAGCTGCTCAGGGTTGAGTTTCTGTGCTTCTCCCTCTCCCTGTGGTTGGGATACTGCAGGAAGGGATGTCTTGGCTTTACTACCCCTCTGGGATGGGTAAAGACCCCGCTGCTTGTTCCAGCCCATAGTGAAGCAACGAGTTTTTAGGCATCCAAGCAGTGGGATGCCTGTCATGATCCATGGTGCAGAGCTGGCAGAGGCAGAGTCGCAGGACAGGGTGCAAACCCTTTTCATCCCCCTCTGTGCAAGTCACAGGAGTGTCGGTGGGGACTGTCCATGCTCCCAGAGAACGGGGTGTCTGTGACAGCCTGACTCCTGTGCAATGCAGAGGAAATGGCTGTTAACAAGGGGCAGGAAAGCCTTGGCACTGTGCTGATGCTGGGCATCTTTCAGTCCCTTTTTCAGCACCAACCCTGCAAACCCATCTTCTGAAACCCTTCCCTCATGACTCCACAAATCCTTTGGTGTTCAGTGCCTTGCACTAAACATTGATGTGCAAGTAGATATTGTGGACATTTGTCAGGCCTGAAGTCTCTGCACTAAGGCAATGGGTGTCTTCAGTGAGGTTATCTTGCTTTTTGTGGCAGAGTAACCTGTGCCCGTGTCTGTGGACGCAGGGAAAGCAACGCTCTGATCATTCACTAACCCTTTGTAAAGGCATTTGTTGCATGTAGCAGCCAGAGCTTTGGTATTTATTAGGACAGCAGTTCTGGTCAGCCTCTGCATGAAAAAAAAGCTGGGTGCTTCCCCAAAGCATGACTGCTTCAACAGCTCACAGATTACCTGGGTTTGCTGTACTCAGAAAACACAGACCAGGAAGGCAAGAGAAGAAAGACCCTCCAAAGACAAAAGTGGGAAGGAGCTGCACTTGTTGGGTTTGGACAATCCTCTGCCAGTGGGACCAAGTCAGAAACCCCTTCTCTTTGGTGTTCATAAGGGTGTTGTTCTAAAGTTTGAGCCATGCTTTTTCTATGCCTTAACAGATGTTTCCTGGGGTTTCTCCACTTGCCTTGTGAAGAGATCAAGACTGGCCCTGGAGCTGGAGGAGGCTGGGCTGAGAACTAACGTGATGCAGGTGAGTTTCTGCATCTGCCCTTTGTGTAAGAAAGGGAGAGGTGTACAGTCAGGGACCTGTCTGCACTCGGCATCTCTTTCACTTCGCCCTGGTGCGGATCCAGGCAGCTTCGTGCTCTTGTAGAACTTGCTCAAGCTTCCACAGCTGATGAAGCTCGGAAAAGTGCAGCTCTGGCCGAGTGTGAGCAATCTGGGCTTCTGGTGAGTGAGTTTTCCTCCAGTGTGATCCAACAGGGATCACATCAGTTTGTTCCCCTGACAGAAAAACTGCATTTTTTCACTGTTTTGTTCCTTGTGTGTTGCCCAACTCCACCTCTTGCCTTGTGCTCCCTGCAGCGTTTCCCTCTCTAGTATTGCACAAAAGATGATGAATCAGGCTTAACACTGAGATATACCCTCAGAATCTGGTGCTAAACATCAGCTACAGCAGCAAAAGTTCAATTTTGGGGGTGGAGAGGGGAAATAAATGGGAGAAAAGAGAGAAAAGGAAAAGCTCTCCCAGTGGCCACATGGAGAGAGAAGCAACAGGAGTCTCCCTGAATAAGTGCTTTCTCCAGTGCAGCAAGAAAAGAGTCCCCCAAATACTTTTCCTGCCGCAGCTCTTTGGACATGTCAAGCCTTGCTGAGTGTCCCCGTTGTCAGTCCTTAGGCTGAAAGTGTTGATTGGAGCCGGCTTTGATTAGGTGTAGGTGTTGCAATGCTAATTGCCCGATAAGCTTAATGCTGCCCATCCTTGAGTGATGTTTAGTGGTGCTTTAATGCCCCTTGTCTCCTGCTGAGTGCCCTGGTTCGAGTTAAGAGCTCCCAGCACAAAGGGCTGGAAAAGTCGGATCCTCTTCCACCCCCCAGCCCGCCCCCCCCCCCCCCCCATCAGTGGTAATTAGCTATTCCCGTCTAATTGCTTCCCACTGCCCCACACAGCACAACAGAGGGCTGGCTGTGAGGCTGACTCAGGGGATATAAGGTTAAGGCACTGTGTGGGTCCAGTGTTAGTCTTAGGTCTGATTCTCTAAGCCTTGTTTGCTCTCAGGAAAAACAACACTGGAAAGGCTCTTCTGTAACATACACACCCTGCTTACGGTAGGGACTTTATTTCTCAGTCTCCTTCTCTTCCTCATCCTGCTGCCTGATAATGTTTCTTAGCATCCTTGTGACCAATCAGTGATTAACTTAAAATTCTGTGCTTAATCTGGCCAAAAAAAAGGGCTACCAATGTCTTTAACCTGCTTGAACAGCAGTGATTGTCCTTGGGCTGCTGGATCAGTTCAGTTTTATTACCCGAGTTTCCAAATAGGCTCACTCTTCCTGTAGAGGAGGCAGCTTTATCAACTCGCTTTGTGGGGAGAGTCTCAATGAGTAAATTTTGGACTAGATCTATATGTCCTTGTATGTGTTCCAGAAAATCTGTGCTCCCTGTCATTGTTCCCTATGTACAAGCTTCCATAACGCGTGTGGTTGCTGGGCTTCACACCTCCACCCTGCTTTTTATAAAGGCAGGGATAAAAAAGGAAGAGTTAAGATCTCCCTATTCCCAAAGCATCTTGAGATGGTCTTGGCTGTCCTGTTTGTAAGACACAGAGCTCTGGGTTGTGCGCACAGGAGGAATCTGATGTTTGACAGGCAAAAGCATCTGGTAGGACTCCAAAAGAATAGGTCATTTTCTCCTGCCACACTTAATTCCAAACTTGCCAATAGGAAACGCCCATCACAAACTGATTTTGTTCCTTTTCTTCTGTGTTAAAGCCTTCAAACTGTTGGAGCTGTAAGACCTCCTTTAGCAGAAGTGTTTTCACAGTCCGTTCGGCCTTGCTGTGGGATGAGGGGCAAGAAGAGCTTGAGGTGGGGAATAGGAAGAGCAGAACCCTATGTCTAATGGCTCCTGCACTGAGGAGGATGGGTTCTCTAGGTGTTAAGACAATGACCACAAATGAGAGCACTGACACTTGTCAGAAACAGGGGAATGGAAAATAAATGGGATCTTTTCACTTGTATTGCTCAGAGTACCAGTTTTACAGTTAAGATGTGTTCAGGGTTTAGAAGGAGTCTCCTTGGGAAGGATGGTGATCCTGCCATCACTCAACCCTTGCCAATGATCTTTCTGGAAGCATTTCCTCCTGTGCCCATCTGTGTGTAACCTGCGTAGTATCTGCAGCCTGAATTCCATCTCCTTCCTTCTCAACTCCTGGATAACCTTATAAGCCCATTCCTGGCCATAACAGCATACATTCAGTGCGGGGTCTTCTAAAGAGGGTCAATTTAGATGAGCTCTTAGGCAGAAGCTCTTCCCTGTGAGGGTGCTGAGGCACTGGCACAGGGTGCCCAGAGAAGCTGTGGCTGCCCCATCCCTGGCAGTGTTCAAGGCCAGGTTGGACACAGGGGCTTGGAGCAGCTGCTCCAGTGGAAGTTGTCCCTGCCTGTGGCAGGGGTTGGAACTGGATGAGCTTTAGGGTCCCTTCCAACCGAAACCAGTCTGATTCTCCTTCCCAACAGTTTGCCTGATAACAGGATCTGAATGCAGAACTGCTCTGGTGACAGAACCCACCTGT
The DNA here is from genome assembly GCF_012275295.1 of Melopsittacus undulatus. Lineage (NCBI taxonomy): Eukaryota > Metazoa > Chordata > Aves > Psittaciformes > Psittaculidae > Melopsittacus > Melopsittacus undulatus. The sequence continues at coordinate 5,139,506 of NC_047536.1, forward strand.
TCAGAAAATAGCTCTGGTTGCCATAACAAGTTGGGAAGCAGCACAAGTATGGAGAAATCGTTTTTCAATAACTGCCTGTATTCTGTCATGTCTCAAAAGCAGAAGGTCCTGCCTAGTGAGCTGCTTCAGAGACATGCCTGTGCTGCTGCAGATGCTGTGGCATGGACATGCTTGTTGACAGCCCCTTGAGACTCAGTCAGTCACTGCTCATCTTGAGAAGCATCTTTTGATCTCTGTTCAAACACATCATTCTGCCTTACCTTCCTGCTGATCTCTGTGCTTGTCGCTGTGTTGGACTCTGGCTCAGGTCAGCAGGAAACAAGTGCTTGATGGGTCTGAAGCCTGCGGGACTGCAGGCATCACTTCAGTGCTTTCTGCAGCTCATCTTACAAGTGGGAGCTGGCAATGGCAACGACTGCTACCTGCCAGCCCTGGTGCCTGCAAGCATCCTGCACTTACTCACCTACCTGCTGCCTCTTGCAACGAGCCTTGATTTGTCATGATTTTGGTTGGTAGAATGGGTTGAGCATCATACAGTGTGGGCTCCACCTCTGCAGCCCACAGCCTGACCTAACCTGTGGGTCTCTGGGGGGTGGTAGCTCTGGAACAGCCTGGGGACTCTGGAGCAGAACCAGAGCAATCAGCTCCCTGCAGGGTGAGTGTTTTAGTGTGGGTGGCTCAAGGAACTTGTTGAGAACCTCTGGGTTTATTTCCCAACCACCTGCATGTGGGTGGCTAAAAAGCACACCCAGAGGATTTCCAGCACCTGGGAATACCTGTTGGTGAGGCTTTCAATGCCTCCCATATGGTCCTGTCTTCCTGACCATTTCTTCTCATGACCAGCTCCATCACACAAAATCCTGTGATCAGAGATGATCCCAGTGAAGGTGAGATGCTTCCTGTGGCTCAGAAACAGGGATTTGGATCTTGGCTGCTCTGAGCAAGGACAGTTTTGGCTCATTGCTGCATCTGTGGCTGCAAAGCCTGAGGCTGCATCGTAAACATGCCTTATTTGTGGTGTTACAGGGGAAGCCTTTTTCCTACCTGAGCTGTGGATGTGCTGTCCTGTGTGGGGTGCTGAAGGAAAGGAACATTGATGAAACAGGCGGATGTGATGCCTGGAAGGATACTCATTATTTTGTCCTGTGATAAAAGGTTGGTGGTGCTGAGTCAGTGTCCAGGGAGGAAGGAAAGTAGGAGGCAGGAGCAGGATATGGACTGCAGATGTATCCGTCTATTGGACAGAGGATGACAGCTCCCTGCTGCCCTCCTGGTGCTCTGCTCTTCCCTTACCTCGTCTAGTATTTATATTCAGCTAATAATTCTCCTTCTAACATAGTTATATGTCACTGTATAACTGTCCCATCCCTTCTCCCAGCTGCTGAGCCAATGCCACTGTGCTGCACAAGAGCTGGGCAGGGCACTTCACTGTGTCTCTGCACCTCAGTCTGGGGCTGTCAGTCTTTAAGCAGCTTTTAACAACAGGTCCAAAGAAATCACCTTTTAATCTCATTGTAGTGGCTTGAGATGGCTGAAGTGTGCAGACCTTTCTGTTGTGTGTGCTTCCCATACCAAAATACTGCAAAAACAAAGAGCAGGGAGAGCATCGATGCTGGCTCAGTTTGTATTTTTGCTGCAGAGTTCTCTCATCTGATCTCAGCCTGGACAAGAGAAGGCTTCTGAAGGGGAGACCTGAGAGCAGCTCCAGTGCCTAAAGGGGCTCCAGGAAACCTGGAGAGGGGCTTGGGACAAGGGTCTGTAGGGACAGGACAAGGGGAATGGCTTGAACCTGCCAGAACAGGGGAGACTGAGATGAGCTCTTAGGCAGAAGCTCTTCCCTGTGAGGGTGCTGAGGCGCTGGCACAGGGTGCCCAGAGAAGCTGTGGCTGCCCCATCCCTGGCAGTGTTCAAGGCCAGGTTGGACACAGGGGCTTGGATCAAGCTGCTCCAGTGGAAGGTGTCCCTGCCTGTGGCAGGGGTTGGAACTGGATGAACTTTAAGGTCCCTTTCAACCCAAACCAGTCTGGGATTCTGTCACCTGCCTATGGAATGCACATGAGGGTATTTGTGAGCGAGCTTTGCCCTTGCACACACACCACTCAGGAGCAGGAACATCTGTCCTTCCTGAGTGATCTGCTGCTGGGGAGCACTGCAGTGTTGCCCGAACAGTTAATTTTCAGTGTGTGGGGGTGATTTAATGGATCTAAATGGGGGATGAGCCACACTTCTGGCAATGAGGACAAGGGTATTTTCGAGAGGGACGTCTGGAGCCTTGAGGACAGTTGCAGGATAGAAACTGTGCTCCTGCTTAAAGCAAGTATTTTAGGAATGTCCTTCTCTATTTTTCTTCCTTTGTGTGTGTGTCTGCTGAGAACATGTAGAAAAGTTTCAACACAACAAAAGGACAGACTGTGGATGTGCGCTGGGGTCTGAAATGCCCAGCTGACACAGATGAGAGGGATGAATTGGTGGGGGAAAATTGACAGCATCCTCTTGGTTTTAGAAACAAAAACGTTTCCAAGTGGATACGAGCAGTGGCAGAAGGGATTCACAGCCCTCTGCAAAGTCTGGAGACTGAGTAGAAGGGTGGGATGAGGTGGGATGAGGGATCATGTGGGAAAAGGCACTTCTGTCATGGTGTGGACCATGGAGGGTTCCTCAACAGCTGCGGGGGATCTTGTAGTGCTGCAGGGATGCTGTTTGCCATCAGTGAGGGATCTCTGTCATTCTGAGCCTCATTGACAGCCTTGGACAAAGAGATTGCTGCTCTGTTCAGCTGTCTGCAAGTGAGTTATCTGACTGCATCCTGGGGTGAACTTAGGGCAGCCTTCTAATACCTGTAGTGGCTACAAGAAATCTAAAGAGGGACTTTTTACAAGGGCCTGTAGGCACAGGACAAGGGGAATGGCTTTAACCTGCCAGAGGGGAGATTGAGATGAGCTCTTAGGCAGAAGCTCTTCCCTGTGACAATGATGTACTGTCCCTACCTGCCTTTGTCAAAAGTGCCTCTCCACCTTTCTTGCCATCCCTACATATTCTGCCTGTATAAAATGCAGCAGTTTACATGACACACCAAAACCCTGTACGGCCTTTCAGTACTTTGTCCTATGCCCTGTCTCCTCCATTGTTTTCTGAGGAAGCAGGGTGAGTATTAGCACCAGAGCTCTTCTCCCCACTGCCAGCCCATTCTGCAGCAGTCTGGCATCAGCTCCTCTGTCAGCCACAAACGTTTCAGATTTCTTTGCAAATGTGTTTTAAAAGGGGGGATGGGGAGGCCATGAACAGCTCAGGAGCTTTCCCAGGGCTGTAGCCTGAACCCAGAAGTACCTAAACCAGCAGGGCAGCCTCTGCGAGAGAGTCCTGCAGTGATTGTGCAGCCTCAGGTTCCTCATTCCTCACCATGCTTGTGCCCTCACCTCTGGCTGAGGGAATGCTACAGCAGGTTCTGTATGGCTTCCTGGGAGTAGGGTGGACCTCATCCCTCCTGGCACTGCCTGATGATCAACAAAACCATGTTCTGATGTTACTGTGTTCTACATTCCTTCCTAGCTCCATACGTGCTCAGGGATGTAGATGTAACCCTGTCACTTTGTAATAACAGCCATTTCCTTCCCCTTTTTGCAGCATTATCCTGTTACATCAGGATGTTAATGTGTGCCTACTACAGGCACAGACCTGAGAGGCCACATAAGTGACAAGTGACCCGTCTCAGCAGTTGTGGCGAGTCTGAATTCAACCTTCTGTTTGGCTCAGGAGGTTAACGTGACTCTGTGACTGTCCCCACAGCGTGGGCTTTCTCCCTTAGTCTGCTCCGTGCTACCAGATGCATTCTTTGCTTCCAACATATGGACTCAATTACTGTCCTTCTCTCTTGATTTCCTGCCTCTTTGTGTTTCCTGAAACGCATCCCCTCCTCCTGGCAGCTTGAATTCCCGCAGTGAGATGCTTTGTAAGCTCTCGCATTCCTCCCTCTCTCCCTCCTGCCGCTTTGCTGCCTCTGACAAGGTGGTCCTGATCCAGAGCACGCACAGATAAGGCTGCAGACCCACACTGTCCCTAGAGCTCAGTCCGGAAAGCCCGAGGGCTTGGCTTGCCACGGCAGCACTAGCCAGCCCACTAAATGTATGTTCTGTGTCTAGTGTCTGTGTCCCTGCTCCTCTAGGCAGGTCCCCACCCTGCCTCAGCGTTGTTCCTAGATCACCTTCGTGTTTTCAGCCAACCTCTCTCTTTGCAATACTTGGGTTTATTCCCCCCGCCCCCTTCCCTTCTGAGCCCGTGGGCTTTCTGAGCCTCCGTGCTTTGAAAGGAGCATCAAATGGCTCTGGGCTCTTCCTGGGTGCTGTTCGGCTTCTTTCCTGTTCATCTTCCCCTGCAGAAAAGCCCGTGCCTCCTGCCTTTAAAAGCATTTGAGAAGGGAGGAAGAGGGAGCTCCATCTTCTCTGTTACTGGTTCTCTCAACCCGTTCCTGCTTCTCTGGGAGAGCCCCAGGCGCTGCTGCGTTGTGGTGCTGGAAATCTAAAGAAATCTGAGCTCATTCCAGGGACAGGAGGGTGGAAATGGTTAAATCACACAAACGAACAAGTTAATGCTTTCCATCCCCTTGCTGGCATGTTTCGGTTTGGGGAAGGGGGTCTGGCCAGCAGCTGTGCCAGCAATTGTAGCTCTAAAAGAGTATTTTCTTTGTGTCAGCTTTCATCCATGGCCCCTTTGGATTCCCCTGGCTCCTGCAGATGCCAGAGTTTCCAGGGCTGCTGCTGTGAGTCCCTGTGACTGTTTTCACTCCCATACCCGGCAATGGAGTCGGGGGGGGGAGAGCAGCGCTTGCAAGCAGAATGAAAAGCTGCATCTCTGAACCCAGGTACACAGGGGAACAACTTGGGGTACAGCTCAGGGGAATCCAACAGACAAATATTTGAGGCTGAGCAGTCCTGCAGCCAGCTTCAGATGCAGGAGCCTTCTTATATAAGAAGGCTTATTTACTGCTACGTGTATGTATGTATGTATATATGGCTTATATATTATGAGATATTGTATGATAAGCTGTATTACAATGAGCCTGGACATTGTGTGTCCATATTCTCTCTCTGAAGGTCACTGAGCCCCAGCAGCAGGCACAGGGAATGGGTTGTGCCTATGCTGTTGTTTGAGCTTCTCCTCGAGGGATGGTGCATGTTGTCCCCCTCCCTCACCCCCCCCCATCCTTTCCCCCCCTACAAAGAGTAGTAACTCCTTAGGATCTCCCTAGTGCCAGAGCCCTGCTTGCCCAGTACTGAGAGACCCCTTTGTGTGATATCAGACTAAGCTTATCACTGCTTTTCTTACCCACAGCAGGAATGTGTTGGCTGAGCTCTGCCATCGGCAGCATCACCTTAAATCACCTTCCTAACTTCCTACTCACCTTCTCCTGATTCATTTTCCTATTGCAGGCAGTGGTGGAAGCATGGAGAAGGAGAAGCCCAAACTTCTCCTATCAGGTAAAGTGAAAAGGGTGTTTAAAAGTCCTTGAGTGCACTGAAGCTGGCGGGAGGTGGGAGGGGTAGAGGGGTGGAAAATTAAGCCTAGAGGTGAGGCTCCGTCACTGTCACTGCATCCTTCCTCAGCCTTCCAGTCCCATTGTCTGGCTTGGGCTGACTTCAGCCTGAAGGCCCCACTGGGTCACTGCCCTATCTCAACCTCGGGGACCTTTGCAGCCCCCCAGACCCTCTACTTGGCCTTGGCAGAAGTGGGTAGGTAAGTGTAAGAAACTAGAAAGCCCTGATAGATGCCAGTGGTTATGGCTGTCACTCAAGCCTTCTCTAAAGACATTTAGAGCCCCATAGGTGAATTTGGACGGGTTTGCTGTGATAGGAGCATCTCTGCCAGCCAAAGTCACAGTGAGGGCTCTTGTGTCACTCCTGGGAGTCCCTGAGTTTCCAGTGACTTGTGGGGTGTATTCCCCCTCGATCCTTACAGCCTCCCTTCACTAGCCCAAAAGCCAGATCTGATAGCCCATTTCGTGCCCCAGTCCTCCCCCCAGAGTGCTGGTTCTGCCCCTGCTCCCCTCTGCCGTGTTTCTGGGGTGCTGGGTGTTGCTGGTGTGGGGAATGAGGGGGGGGGGGGGGGGGTGGCAGGCAGCACAGGCAGCCTCTCACAGATGTTTAATGGGATTTTACAGCTCTGGGTCTCATCGGGAGCTGTTGTCACGGAAACAGAGATCTGCAGAGCCCCGTGCGCTTGGCGTTAACCGCCTCGGTGCCGTGCTGATGGGCAGGAAGGATGTGCTTCAAGGCTGGCGATGAGTGATTTGGATCTGGAGCTCACAGCCCCTGCCTGCCTTTGCAAAAGTAGCTGGTTTATTTCGGTCTGGTGGTTTAATGGCTTCTTAAACCTGCTCCTGGGATGCTGGAGCACAAGGCTGGGAGCGTGTTCTGCCCCTGTGTCCTGTCCCTCTTGCTCTCAAGCTTGGGAGACTCCCACACTAACAAGAGGAGACAACAGGCAAGGGTGGGTGCAGGGAAATGTCTTACCAGTGCCTGCTCCCAGCACATCTCATAGGTGCAGCGTGGGGACCTCCTCTGGGTGTGTGGCTGGACAGGAGAGGGCACCAGAGCTGCGCTGCCACCGGGGTGGTGGCAGAGCACGGGCCACCGCTGCACATGGCTCCCCGAGGGGTGACACCCCTGTTGCTAGGGCAGGCTGGCAGCTGAGGCCAGGCTAATCGCCTTAGCGGCCTGAGCACCATCACGAGAGTGAAGGGAGATTAGAGGGCACGGCGGCATTAGCAACCCGGGACACTCATTGGAGAGGCACAAGGAAGCAACTGAGCCAAGCAGAGAGGGAGAAGACCCCAGGGAGACATCAGCAGAGCAGCTGGGGAGGCCTCCTCCATCAGCAGCAAATAACCCAACAGCTGGGATCTCTGAAGAAGTGAAAGGCTTTAGACACCATACCCAAGAATCCCAGTGGAGCCGTCCCTGCTCCCTCCTCCCCAGCAGGAAGGTGTTGCCAGGCAGTCTGGGTCCTAATGCATTCCCACCCATCCCGGGGGGGGGCGAATGTGTGTGGATGCTGTCCCAGCCCCCACAGGGTCATGGGGCATGAAAACATTCCCTCAAAGCATATTCCCCATCCCTGGCAGTGTCCAAGGCCAGGCTAGACACAGGGACTTGGAGCAAGCTGCTCAAGTAGAAGGTGTCCCTGCCCGTGGCAGGGGGTTGGAAATGGATGACCTTTAAGGTCCCTTCCAATACAAACCAGTTTGGGATTCTATGGTTCTATATATAGAGAGTGAAGAGCCACTGGAGTTTACCCCGTATCTGAGAGACATGGAAGACAGGATATTGAACATACACTGTCCTTTTCCCTGTCTGAAAAGACAAAAGATGTTATTTTCCATGGCAGAGTAAGGGGTGAATGAGTGAACTGGACAGTGGACTCCACTGTGAAGGAGCCCAGACACAGGGCTCTGTTCCCTCCTTGTGCTACATCAGTGTTACTGGGTTCTGTGTTTCCCTCACCAGAGGCTAACAGGGCTGGAGTGATGGATGCTTTACAGGAAGCTTAGTGGTCCAGCAGCCTGTATCACCGGAGCAAGGCAGTGTAGCAGGGCAGGTGCTGCTCCCCAGCTGTGTCACCTCTGTGCTGCTTCCCACAAGGAGTTCCAGGGATGGTGAGGGGAGGAAAAAACATGGTGCCTTCTTTTACCACTTGCTGTTTGTTCCTTCCTTGCAGCTGTCAAGGAAACCATGGCATGGTTCACATACCCAGCTGGTATTGCTGTAGTCGCTGACGTTACATCCTTTTAATCTACATCCAAAATAGCTTCTCCACCCCTCCATTCCTGGTGGCTTACACAGCATCTTTCACTATGCACTCCCGCCTGCCGCTGTCTGTTCTGCTGCCCAGTGATGCAGACCAGAACACCAGTCTTTAAATCATACACTGTTTGGGTTAGAAGGGAGCTTTAAAGGTCATCTGGTTCAACCCCCTGCAATGAGCAGGGATATCTTCAACTAGATCAGGGTGCACAGAGCCCTGTCTCAACCTGACCTTGAATATTTCCAGGGTGGGGCATCACCTCTTTGGGCAACCTGTGCCAGTGTCTCACCATCCTCAGTGTAAAACATCTCTCCTTATAGCTAGTCTGAACTTACCCTTTCCATTTAAAACCATGACCCCTTGTCCTATTGCAACAGGCACTACTAAAATTTTCATGTATTTGTTACTCCTAAGGAGCAGAATTGTACCTTTTAGGTGCATGAGTGTGGTAAACACAGGACCAGAGAGACATGGAAAGAGTCGAGGTGGTAGTGAGTGATATGGAGATACCCTACTCATTGCCAGCAGCTACAGGAAAAGACAAAGGTCTTGTTCTGTATTAGGGGCAGAAAGAAGAGAGATCAAGAGGGTTTGGAAAAGGAGGCAGCTTTTCCAAGGAAGCAGGTTCACAAATGACACAGTGGAGAGATGTTAAAGCAGCTTCTGTGCTGCTGAAAGTGGCTGCTTTACAGGAGGTTCTGGGTAGAGGGGACGTGATGTGCTCAGAGTGGAATAGAAAGCAGGGAATAATGGATCCCAAAGTGGGAGTGAGGACACAGAAGTGGCCACAAGCTGGTGACCAAACCAAAAGAGTAGGGTAGGAAGGTCTCTCAGCCAAGCATTTGGAAAAACAAAACCAGGGTAGAGATGTAGAAAAGACAAAGCCATAACTTTTCTGGCACAAATACAAGAGAATGAGGGTCAGGAGAAGCAAGGAGAGAAATTTCCAACTCAGTTTCAGCAGCCTACAGTAGCAGTGGGATGCTTGCTCACCTTTTATATGCAGGAAAGGGAAGGGTTTTAAAGCAACGGGGCTGATCTGCCTCTTGGCCTCAGCAGGGCCCAAGTCTAACTTGTGGTTAGTGTAGCCTTGCTGCCTCCTCAGACCCCAACCACCTTGGTGTCTGTATGGCAGACGTGCCTTGGTGCTATGCAGGGTACCTGTGGTCCTCCACCAGTGATGGGACCACGACTGTGAGTGGCAGCAGCACAAAACCTGTAGGTACATGTTACACAGCACCATGTGTACTCCCATACACGGCCTAGGCTGTCAGTAACAGTGTTCCCTGTGTCCCATTGACATCTGACTTGGTTTCACCCCTCTGGCCCCTTCCCAGAGGAGCACTGTGTGCTCTGAGGGCAGGAAGCTCTTGCTGCAATCAAAACCCTGGTGGGAGGGAGCACTCGCTGCCTTTGCAGCTGGTTCAGACTCAGCTTCCCTTGGAGGGGGAGGATTTCCCTTTCCACACCTGCAAAAACAGGGAGCCCGGACTCAGTGCCTACAGAAGGAAATGGCCAAGAGGGTTCCGGAGGTAGGAGCTGGAGGGGGGGGGATGTTACCAGATACTTGAGCCTGAACTCTGCCTGGCACCATGGGATTCCCTTCCCCTGCCCTGGATCTTCCCCTTTTTTGCTCTTCTCAAGCAGTGATATCAGTTCAGTGCAGTACCCATGTGGTTGTCTCGTGGTTTAACCCCATGGGCAGCTAAAAGCCACTGAACAGCTGCATGTCTTCCTGCTGATGAGAAGTAGTGAATGAATTCCTCATTGCTTTGTTGTTACTTTACATATTAAACCACCTTTATCTCAATTCTTTCCCTTCTCATTCTGACCCAATCCTGATGCAGGGTAGGGAGCAAGTAGCTGTGTGATGCTGAGCTGCCCACAGCAGCTCAGGGTTAACCCACACCAGGTCTGAAAGCATGTGCTTGCAGAGGATGCTGCTGCAGCTGGTGCTCGTCGGGGTCCTTCTCCCTGTGACTCTCCTGTCTGGTGCTTTGCAGTTCCTAGGAGCTCTCCCAGTGGGATGTATTGTTCTCCATCACCAGTTGTCAGGACATTTCTCCATGCCCCGTCATGGCTGCCAAGGAAGACAGGAGCTCAGCGTGTGAGCCTTGTCAGCTCTGATCTGACTCCTGTCCTGCCCAGCAGCTGGCTCTATTCTGCTTTGAGCAGCTCCATCCCTTGACTGGAAAGGAATGGGGAAAGCCACCGGGCTTCTGCTTAATAGCTTAAAGGACCCGTTGTGGGGGAGTGAGGTCAGCAAAAGGGGATGCCGCAGCCAGCTCATCGAGGAAGGCATGCAGGACATGGACACAATAGCTCCGTGTCCTCCTCTGGTCTGGCTCAGCACTTGTCCTACCCTTGAGCTTCAGCCAGATGATTCAGAATTGCTTTGTGGTTGAAGTGATTCAAGCCATGTCCTTTCCTGCTGCCCCAGCATCATGCGTGTGCCATCTGCTTCCCACCATGCAGCAAAGTGAAGGCAGAAAATCAATTACAAATCCATCGCTGCTGGCTGGAGCATCCAAAGGGAAGAGAGGGAGGATTTAGCTGGCTGGATTCAAGGGGACTCTTCCTCAGAGAGGATGCTGCTGTGGTGCACCGAGCAAACACAATACCAGGTGGTTGCCTGGTCTGTGGAAGAGATGAGGATGGTCATCATCCCAATCCAAGCCAGGGTAACAGGGCAGGCTGCAGCCTTTGTTAGTGGATGTGATCATATCAGGGCAAAAATCTGTGCATTGTGTGTAGGAGGCAGCAATTTCCAGGTATTCCTGAAATGTTTTGCTTGTCCTCTGTAAAGCCACTGCAATCTCAATCCAGATCTGCTGGGGATGACCGAAAATAGCATCTTTGGGCATGGGTTTCCAGCCCAACAATCCCTTGGCCAAGCCATAAATACTCTTTGCCCAAAGCACTGTCTATATTCAGTAGTTCCAGTGTTTTCCTGTTGCCCTTCTGCTGCTGCTGGCATGAGAAGCCATTTGATAAAGCCCACCTGGATTTCCAAAGGGGTCTCTTGCAGTCTCCTAAACCAGCTAAGCTCCCACAGGATGAGAGAGGAGGTTCCTATGTGACTGCTAACCTGTTATTTAACTGGGTAAAGGCAGGAAACAAAACTCATCAGGAAGACTGTGAATAGCAGGAATATTTCTGGCACTATTTCAGTAGGAAAAAAACAAAAGCCTGGCTGTGAAGGGCTGCAAAGGGGCCTCACCTGGATGATTGGAGGCTTGGAGCATCTCAACGGGGTTGTCTTGCCCTGTGTGCCTTTCCTTTATAACTCTGTGGAGATGCTCTGAGCTGACTGTTGCCAGTGGGAGCAAAACCTGGGGGCTGTGGGGTGTCTATGGCAGTGTCAGCCAAGTGTTCTGAGGTCGTTAAAACCCAAAAGCCCCCTCTGAGACCTCGAAATGTCTGGGAAAGAGGAAGGAAAAGCAACCTCAGCAGAAGCCTTTTCAGTTTTCTATGCCCTGCGCTGCCTGCAGTTCTGGCTCCCCTGCCTGAAGGGGGACACCATAAGCTAGAGAAGGAGCTGAGCAAGGCAGCGAGGGTAATTGGGGCTGCTTAATTCAGGAAAAGAACGCGAAGGAGGCATATGAAATCATAACCTGGAGATGTAGGGGTCTCTCCCACGGGAATGAAGCTGGCAGGGGTAGGTTTAAATGCCAAGCTGCAGTTTCACAGCCCTCCTCTTCACAGGATGTTGCAGATGCTTCCAGCCTGCCTGGGTTAAATAAAGCAACCGAATAAAGCATTTATGGAAGAAAACGGTGGGAGGATGTGAGAAAATTCACCGGTTGGGAAAGAGGAGAGAGTGTCAGTGAGGGGGTGAGGGAGAATTGGGACCTGCGAGGAGCGGGGGTGGAGGGCGGGAGCCGTCTGCTGGGTTTCTGCCAGGTCTTGGGAAGGGGGTGTCCTGGGGACTGATGAGAAGCAAGGAGCTGCTGCTGCAGGCTGGGGTTTGGGAGCCATGGGAGAGCCTGGGAGCAGGGCAAGGCCCTGCGGGGAGAAGGGGCTGCTGGATCAGAGGAGGGTGTGCAGAGGGAGGAGGACAAGCAGTGTATTGAATAGAGGCTCCTGCTTTCTTTCAGCTCTCTTTAGCTGTGCTGCAGTCCAGCTGGCAGCTGGGGTAAGTATCTCACCCTCCTCCTTTCTGCTGTAGCCCTGAGGGAATCAGTGCACAAAGCCTGGCAGCTCTGAATGCTCCCTGTGTTGTCTGCCCAGACCAAATGCCTCATCCCCGAGGGGCTCACCCAGCAGCAGCACCCACATAGGGTCCACACAGCAGGGTCCAGCGCCTAAAAACGCCCACCCTCCATAGGAGACACCTGGCAGCAGACCTGGAAGGGAAATGGTTGATGTCTGTATTTGGAAGTGGTCAGTCTCTACCCAGCCAGACTCTGCTCGTGATCTGTGTGTGTCAGCCCTGCTGTGCACAGGGCTCTCCACCTATCCCTCCTGCTCTCTTCACCTTCCTCTTGCTTTCCTAGCTTGGGGGGTGGAGGGCAGAGCCATAGGTGATGTGTCCTGCCCCATGTGGGTATCTAGCTGGCTCTCTGAAAGGGTTTTAAATCCTGTATAGAAGCTTTATAGCTTGTCTCCTCTGCACATTTTAATGTGCCTTCCTTTGGTATTTCAGGAGCTATGGTTACAGCAGGAAAGGCTTTCAGTCCCAAAAGAGTTAACTTCTCATTGCCTGCAGCATCTGGGCACTAATTCAGCTGCTGCTTTATATTCCTGAGCAGGTCTCCTCCCTTCTGCCATCTCCTCCCTATCAAAAAAACTACATCTTCCCATGCACTGAAGGCAGGAGACTGTGTTGTGGTGGTGCTCAGCCCCCGTCCCCTTCCACTGTGTGCCCCAGTGCTGATCTAATTCAGGGCTGTTGCCTTGAGTGTGGCATCATGAGCTGGGTGAGCTCAGCTTTAAGCTGTAAAGGCTTCTTAAGGGTAGATGTTGTCTGGGCCTCATTACTGGGACATCAACACTTGGCTGTGTTTGGAAGGCAATGCCAGGCTTAAATGGATAAGGCCAAAGTGTGGGGCATGGGGGGATTCAGGGGGCTGTAATCTTGACAGGCAGCATCCTCTATTACACCATCACCGTTCCCTCCCATGGGGTGCACAGGGACCTCCTTAAAGGAGGTGGTGTCTGAGGTGTGGAGTCCCATTAGGGTCATGGTGTTCCCCTCTGGGGTTGGGGTAAAGACAGGCAGTGGTCTGAAACCCTTAATGTGGTGCATTGGGCAGACCTGGACCATGTTCCCGTGGTGGGAACTTCTTGATTCCCCATTGTCTTGAGGTCCTCCAGACCAGCCTGAGGAAGACGAACCAGAGCTGGCCTGGAGGTTCTGCCAGAGCTTCTCCCCCCTGTTTTCAACAACACCTTGTTTTCAGAACAAGTGGGACCAGCAAAGCCATTGAGGTGGCAGGAGACAGTGACATCCTGAAGGACACGGTGGAGACCATCAGCTGCTTGTGCTACACATTGTCACTGGGCAAAGGCAGAAAACTGCTGGACCATCAAAAGCTTTCAGTAAGTAAAATAGGCTTTCACAGAGTGCATGACTGTGAAGGGTGATGCATTTTCTTTCTTGTTTCTGGAGCTGCTTTGACCCAGTTTTTGTGTCATTGTAGCTCTCCTGTCCAATCTTTGGTCTGCCCCTATAGACAAGTGAAGGGTCAAAGGCTTCAAGCCAAGGGGAGGAACCTCATCTGCATTCCCATGCTGGAGCAGAGAGAGGCATGAGAGGCAGAGAGAGAGGGGCAAACCACAGCCCTCCCTACACACAGCTTGATGCTGGGGTGCCAGACCTGGGACCCCAGTTCTTGTCTTGCAGGGTGCTGGCTGTTGGTGCAATAGGTTACAGTGGGAACAGCTCTGCTCCAGCCTGCAGCTTCCAGGCATTGAGTTTTCTGTCCTAATTTAACATATTTGTAACACTGAAGTAATGGAAAGATCCATAACAGCCCAGCGTCACCTGGAACCAGTACACAGCTTGGCTACTGTCACATCCCTGCAGCAGGAGGCTGGCTGATCCCGGCCCAGGGAGCTGGGATACCAGGAGGCTGGGAATGCTCTCAGGGAGAAGGGAGAATGGCCACACATGGAGAGGTGAGTCTGCACAAGCAGTGCAGCAGGATCTGGGGACTTTAACATGGCTGCAACCACAGGGCAGGCTCTTTGCTCCAGGAGCCTGTGCCTGTCCAAGCACTACTGGGAGCACTGGTCCCTCCTGGAGTCACCCTGAGCCTTTGCAGCTTTTAGTTTTAATGCTCTTTTGTGTTCACTAATAATACAATTCGAGTCTTTGGTATAATTCGGGTGTTCCTGAGGCTCATCCATCACATCACGGGCTGGAAGCTCAGCAGCCCCATGCGGCACGTGGCACAGCCTCTGGTCCCCTCACGGCTGTGGCTGCATTCAGCAGGGCTCTTTGTGCTTCCAATGCACTTCATGTCTATTATCTCACTCCAGTCCCAGGTGCTTGGCTCATGCAAACTCAGCGGTGCATGAACCAGAGAGAATAACAGTGAGTGTGCGGATGCAGAGAGGCCCTTGGGAAGAGGTAGGAGTGAGCCTTTTGTACAAGAGGATTTTGCTTGAAAGAGTGCTGATTGTAGAAGGGAGAAGAGTTGCTTGGGTTCAGCCTCGAGCAGCTGGCTGGGCAGGATGGTGCTGGATGTGGCCCTGGGTCTCCCCACACTCAAGCCAGGGAGAATCAGGAGCCCACTAGAAGCAAAGTTTGACCTCTTCTCCTGCCTGGGAAGGGATGAGAGAGTCAAAAAGGACAGGTAGGATCATAGAGTGACAGACTGGGGTGGAAGGGACATTAAAGCTCACCCAGTTCCAACCCCTGCCATGGCAGGGACACCTTCCACTGGAGCAGCTTGATCCAAGCCCCTGTGTCCAACCTGGCCTTGAACACTGCCAGGGATGGGGCAGCCACAGCTTCTCTGGGCACCCTGTGCCAGTGCCTCAGCACCCTCACAGGGAAGAGCTTCTGCCTAAGAGCTCATCTCAGTCTCCCCTGTTCTGGCAGGTTAAAGCCATTCCCCTTGGCCTGTCCCTCCAGGCCCTTGTCCAAAGCCCCTCTCCACATTCTTCATCAGTTCCTCTGCCTTCTTGGTGCCTGGGACATCTGAGGGCTCCTTGCAAAAACAAGAGCTCTGCCACCCTCGTGTCAGGGAGGTGCTGGGCTCTGCCAGGCTGGTGAGTCTAGGCAGGAGTTGCCTTCATGCTGCCAGATGCCCATGGCTGCATTTAGTAGTCCCAGAATGCTGCAAAATGAAAGAGAATTTGGGATGCATGAGCTGCACCATGAGAGCTGGAGCCCTGCCTCATAGCTTTTATTCTCTTGTAGCAGTTCCCTTCATATAAAGCCTTTTCTTATGGTTTTGCAGCTGTGATGGTCTGTGTTATCGTGACAGTTTATATGGATAAAAAAGGAGAAATAAACATTATTTTTGGTACAAAAAATGTGATATTGTCTCTGTGTTATACCTTTGCTGGTGCAGAGATGAACCTGGAGCTTTGGGGCACTCATCCAGGGGTCTCATCCAGGCTGGGTGGGCAGCTGGGAAGCTGGAGGTCCTGTTCCCTGCACAGAAATCCACCTGGGCAAAGCCAACTCGTGGTAGCACAGTCATGGAGTGGGCTCTGGGAATGGAGGTGTCCCCCTGCCCAAATGTCACCCAGGCTGAAAGCCACGTGGGTGGGAAGCTGGTGAGGGCAGGATCCACCCTCACTGTCCAAATCCTTGCCATGACAGCTATTCCCCAGGGAAAAAGGAGTGAGCAGAGCCCTGCTCACAGTGCTTGAGCCCTTCTTGTCACCAGAGGTGCATGTACCCGTGTGGCAGCCGTGTGACAGCAGCGTCCCTCCTGGTGACCCCTCAGAGGGCTCCTCCTGCCCTGGCTCTCTATCAGCAGCACCAGCCCTGCCACCGGCTGAGTTTTGAGGTCAGCCCTGCTTGCAATGGGCCAGGTTGCAGCTCCTGCTGCTCTGCTGGGAGGAAGGAAGCCTTGTTCCAGATGGCCACTTTGGATGCACAAATGCTTTGCCATGTGCTGGTGGCCCTGGCTTGGTGACACAGGAGTTTGTCCTTGCGACTGGTTCTGTGCATGGGGCTGGAGCCAAGAGCTAAAGGCTGTGTCTGACAACCCAGTCCGGGCTGCATTCCTCATCCTGGGGCTAAGACCACATTGCAGGAGCTGTTTTGCTGCTAAGTCCTGCTGATGTCTCATGGTAGGTACCCCAAGGGGTGTCTGAATCCCTGCTGCAGCCAGCCCCATCCCCTCCTGTCCTGGGCAGCACTGCCTGTACCCACACCTGCATCGGGGAACAGTCCCTGCCACCATGGGTTTAGGAAGGTGATGGTGGAACATAACCAAGGGGGTCATCAGTATTCCCCTGGGGTTGCTTCAGCCCCTCCTGCTGCAGCGAGCTGCCACCAGCATCTCCTCCTCATCCTCTGTTCTCCTCCACTACTCCCCATCACCCCACAAGCACAGCCTCGGGGGGACATGGCCATCAGCCAGGGCTGTCTTTTAAACTGTCTCTGCCTCTTCTCCAGCCCCCGTTCCTCTCCGAGGTGTTGCTATTGCTGCCACGGGTGTGGGATGGCGCCAGTCAGCCAGCTCCGGCTCCACAGGGCTTTCGGGATAGGCATGGACACACAGGGGACTGCAGGGATGGTTTCAAAATGAGGGCAGGGACCTGATTATTGCCCTACTTTGTGTCAAACCTCAGTTCAGGTTTTTATAGCAGCCTTTTCATGACCTCCTCAATGACAAGTTGCTAACTGGGACGGCCTCAGAGATGCCAGGATGGGCTGATGCTGGGTTGCGGGGTGAGGACACCCCAAAGCTCTGCAGAAGCCAGCAGAGCCCTCAGGAGCTTCAGCAGGCAGAAGTGCTGCATTGCCCTTGGGTGCTGCAGCAGTGGAGGAGGATTTCTGGTTCCTAACAGCATGAGGCATCCACCAGCATCCCATAGAGCAGCAGGCTCCAAACTGGTTTTATTACATTCCCCCAATATATTTATGGATGTATACATTACCTACATGTAGTAATGGGTATGTTGTAAAGTACAAACTAAACTAGAAATTAAAACAGAATGGGGTAAAGAGGAAAAAAAACCCACCAGTTTAAAATGGGGCTTTTATGTTTATTAATGATACTAAAAAGTATTTTCTTCCTGCACCTCAATGGACTATCTCCTGCACCCCACTTTAGGGACTACTGGGGAGAAGGGAGCCAGACTGCCCACACCCCATCTGGCACCCATGGGCCCCTTCTCCATGTCCCCCCTTCCCTTCCCTCCGGATGCTGCCCCACACAAAGCAGCTTTGTCTGCCTCTTCCTCTTCCTCTCCTCTTGTCTGGCTGCTCTCCCTCCCTGGCGCCTATCCTGTCTCCCTGTGCAGCACAAGGATCCTCTTCCTCTCTTTATCTCAGGGCAGGGGGGTGCAAGTCCACATTGAGGCTCATGGGGACTCCCTTGGCTGTGCCCTGGTCCAGAGGTGATGGGCAGGGTCCCTACCCCTGGCATCCATCCCTGTCCTGGGGACCCACTGTCCTGTTGCCAATCACGGCACAGCTTCACCAGCTGCTTTTCTTTCCCCATGCCAGCAGGGCTGTGTCACTTGGGCTTCACTCGGAAGGCTCCCCCCACATCCCATGTGGCATGAGGCCTGTGGGAGAGATGGGATGTCCCCGGCATGAGTCTGCTCCCCAGTCCAAAACTGGCAGCATATTCCAAACTTTGGCCAGTGGGTTGTGCCCAGCACTGTGCCACCCATGTCCGTGTCTCCTGCAAAGAGCTGTTCCTGACTGCAGAGGCAGCATCACACACAGGGTCCAGGTGCATGGGTTAGCTCCTCCACCAGCAATGTGGTGACAGTGACCCTAGCAGGTCCTATCCACAGCAGTGCAGAGGCCCCAGCAAGCTCCAAGGGACAGCAGTGTCCCCTTGGAGCAGAGCCCATCCAGCCACACCATGGCCCAACAGCAATGCCCAAGGCAGTCCCCCTCTTCCTGATTTGCCTTCATCCCGCTGGCATCCCATCCCTTGTTTTGCCTTTCCCTCCTCTCCCTTCTCACTGGCTCCATGACTTCATGTCTTGGCCACAGATGCCATCAGCTCCTCCAGCACTCAGCTGGACAAGGGCTCTGCCCTGCAGGGAGGACAGACAGACTGAGCAGCATGACAGACCCCAAGCCGCTCACACCACTGCACAGCAGAGGCCACCACGAGGTCACACAGGCTGTAAAGGACAAAATCCCACCACAGCCTATTTCGCCTGTTCTCTTCCATATGATGGATGAGCTCCCGGCAGGCACCCAGCCCCGGCAGGGCCAGCAAAGGGCAGGCAGTGCCCTCCCTCCACCCTCTCCCTCACTGCAGTCACAAGGTTCCAGCCAGCAAAAGTCAAGTTTTGTTCCATCTGCACACACTGGGGTTAAGCTGTTAAAAGAAAGAATAAATCAAAGCATGGGGAAGTGGATTTATGGAGCAGGAAGGGGCACAGGGGATGCTGAAACACTTCTCATTCCCAGCCGGCAATGTGAGGCTGTGAGAAGAGCTGTCTGTGTCACGGGGAGACACAGTCCTAGGGGATGTTATGCTGAGGGGTTGGCAGGGAGCTGGGAAGTGTGGGCTGTGGGAAGGGCTTTCCCACCACACCACCCCCTTCTATGGACCCTCCTGTTCTATGGACACCCACTCCCCTTGCCTGGCCCACTCTCTGCCCCAGAAAGCCCCTTTTAGACCTTTTCTATCCCAAGCATCATCGTTTCTAATTACTTTTTGACAGCACCAGCCCTCCCCACTGCTCTGTTTATGAGCGAAGCAGCCCCCCCCTCACTGCCATCACCTCCCTGGGGCTCAAAATCCAGCTGCAGGCTCTTGGCAGAGGGATGCATGAAGCCTCATTTAACCCTGCATCTCCCGGGCTCTGGGTCAGACCAGGCTGATCTCCTGCCTGCCTTTGGGCCCCCAAAGGAGCAGGCAAGAAGGAGCCAAGTGGAAATTCAGCTTTTTTAGTGGCTATTCCTCCCTCCACCTCTTTGCTGGGTGAGATCATGGCTGGAGGAGCTGCCCAATGGGACTTGGCCCATGACCGCAGCCTGATGCCAAGGAGCATGTCAGCAGGCGGGATGCCAGCTCCCCACCCAGCCCTCCCCAGGGCCAAGCGGCCACAGGTCACTTCAGCTCACAAACCCAGTGGAAAACTGGGTTTGCTCAATTCCTTTTTGGTTTGTTTTGGGTTTTTTTGCTGTTGTTTCAGTTTGATTTTCAAGGTCAACTGCCCAAAAAAGTGAACGCTGCAAACAAGAGCCCCACGAGCTGGTGACGTGGGACCATCTCTGCCTGCGGCATCTGCAGGCTCCAGCCCTGCCAGGAGCAGGTGGTGAGCTGGGGACAGTCCCCAGGGGAAGGGCAATGGGGTCTCCAGCACTATGTGACCTGTTTCTGTATCACCAAGGGCTTCCAGCTCAGCTGCCTGCAGAGCAGCTTAGGGCTCCCCCAGTCCTATGCCATGGTTGTATCCAGGAGGGTGACAGGGGACAGTGAGGGAGGGGGGAAGAGGTGATGAGCTGCTCCTAATGTGGGGGGAAAAAGGAGATGGAGGAGAGGCAGAACAAGGCAACAGCAGGAGGGCACAACAGTGAAGGAGAATACGAGAACCTTACAGTTGTTGATGTTCAGAGCATCCCAGCACAGGCCCTCGCTGTGGTCCCCTTCTGCTCACTGACTGAGCCACCTCACAGTGTTGGTGAATACACACCCCCCACACGTGCACACACCTGGTTGGGGGGTACAGCTACTCAACCTCCTAGCATCCAGCACTGAGTTGTAACCTATGGTCCCACTCCAGCCAGAGTCCCTCAGTGCTCCCCATGACTGGAAGTGAAAGACACTCCCCACCCCCTCACTCGCTCCTATTGCACATCCAGGATCATCCCCTCCTTTCCAAGGCCACTTCCTAGGAGTGATGCCTCCAATCCCCCACTGGTTACTCAACCCAAGTGACTGCTGGAGGCTCAGTCTTGTCACCCTCTTCATATCCCTTTTGTCAGGGCTGTGATCCAGGCTCTGTTTCTGTTGGCCTCCTTTTTCCCATCACCTCAGCTCAGGAAGCTCTCCATCAGCTAACCATGCTGGGATGAACATGTTCCCACTCCCACATGTCCCTGCTAATTAGCACAGCTGACCGGGTTCCCTTCATCAGTGCTAATTGGCCAGGCTTGTCTTTGTGCCTTTCCCTTCCCTCTTTTCTCAATGCCCTGGGGTGATTATAGTGCAACAGAGAGGAGAAATTAAATGAAACAGAACACGTATCTTCACGCTGCTCACATCCTCACACTGACACCAGCAGCTGAGGACATGGGGACACCATGGGGCTCAGGGCACTGGGGAGGCTGAAGCCACAACAATGGCCACAGCTCTGCAAAGCCTCTTTGCTCCCCACCAGCAGTGGCTGTCACCCAGCCAGGGACCCTCTGGGTTGAGCATCCCTCTTCCTCCATCCACAGCCCCCATCACCCTGCTCTGGGTGCCCTGGGACAATATCACCCCAGCTAGGTGACATTCCAGCCCTGCGGGTGGCACCTGGAAGCACTCAGCCCTGCTCCCCATTGATGTGATTGATCCTCTGGAGCTGCCCTAATGCGCTCCAGGTGCTCCAGCATGGGAGGGATGGTGGCCCCAGGGCTGGGGGCAGAGGGCACAGGGGGCCCCACAGCACCAGATCACTGCTCTGTTCCCACCCTGATTCCCCTCCATGCCCTCTCCTGTGGTCTGTGACCGCCTGCTCCAAAGGAGGATGCTCCAGAGTTAGAACATGCTCCCATGTGTGTGCATGTGGGTGCACATGTGTGCGCATGTGACATGTGGGGCCAGGGATGAGGGTGCCCCAAGAGCATCCCCACTGCCAGAGCCAGGCTGAGGCTGAACCACTGCCTCAAGCAGCCTCAGTACTGCAGCAGCACTGGGATGGACAAGCCCTCATCTGTGCCCCCCTCTTCCCATTAGAATAAAGTGAACACATTCAGAAGAAACCATTTTATTATTTTTTTTTCCCAAAGAAAAAAAGCCATATAAATATTAGAGTATAAAACTTGCGTGTAACACATCGACGTTGGTCTATATGGGTATAAGAAGGATATAAGCATATATATAATATATAAGTATAATTCAATATTAGACACATTGAAAGGGCAAACGTGTTCATTTCACATACACTCGGAGCACAGAGCACATGGAGAGAAGATACAGAGAGAATTGAAAATACTGGTGGCCACGAGTTAGTTACCAAGATTAAAAAGAACACAGCACTAAATACACAACACTCACTACGCTACCTCGGGGTGCAGGTTAAAAAGAAATATAAAGACTACGATTCAGCTACAGCATTTCTAGAGGGGGGGCAGGTGGCAGCTGCAGGGGACAGGGTGGGAACTGCTCCCAGTGCAGCCAGTGCTGGAGGTGGCTGGATCCGGAGGGGCAACAGCGGATGCTCCTGCTGCCCTGGGTTTGGGGAGGGGGCAGCGGTGGGGTGGCTTTAGCCTGGCTGAGAGGGCTGGATCTGTTTGGGTGAGTTATGTGTTAGTGGTTAAAAATGGAAAAAACAACACTCCCCCGCCCCCCCCCGAACCCCCTTCCTGGCCACCCTGCAGCCCCTCTCCCCTCTCTGGCTACACAAAGCCCCACTTTGCCAACCTGGGGTGGGGCTCAGAGCTGCTCTGATATGGGAAGCTGGCCTGGTGCAAGGGTGATGGGCATGTGGAGAAACTCTATTCCTCACCCTTTGATTCCCTACATGGAGTGGAAAGCCCAAAGCCAGTGGGAACATCTCATCTGGGCTGGCTTGGCGTGGTCCCTCGTGACATCCCCACCTCATTGCCCTGGCTTGCCAGCTTTGCAGGATCACCCTATGCTCACCCCCAGCTCTTGGCTCGCTTCCCCAGGTCCGGTCCCCAAACGCCATCGAACCAACCATCACTTACTCAGTCACCAACTCTCAAAGCCATGCACCAGCAGCTCCGTAGATCTCCCCCTTTGGCTGAGACCCCAAATAACCCTCAAATAAGAAGTGATTAATTTCCCTATCCCATTTCACCCATCCCACCCATCCCACCCCTCCCAAAGCAGCCCCAGCACAGAGGGGCTGTTCACACCACGCTGCATGGGCATGCGAGGATTTCTCTGGGTCCACGGAGCTAACTGTGCTAGTGCAGGCGTGAGGTGAAGGATGTGCATGCAGAAACGGTGTGCAGAAGCGTGAAGCATCGTCCCCCGGTCCCCTTGATGGGGACTTGGCCAGATGGCCACCTGGCCACAGGGGAGTGAGACTCTCTTAGCTTTAATTCCAGAAGAACATTGACTGTACATATAAATATTTACTGCAAAGAAGGGATGAGATGTGTCTGCTCTTCGGAGACCCCTAGAACCGCTGGGGCAGCTGCCGCACACCTCGGCATGCTCCTCATTGAATTCCCTACCTCTGACATCAGGAGGGGGGTTTTAATCTCGTATTTCAGGCCATCAGTGGTTGCACTTTAAAACAAGAAAATAAATGTTTAGGATGCAGCTTTGCCATATTCCTTTTGACTCATGCAATATAAACACTTACTGTTTTTCCAGGTAACAGGGAAGCAGGAACTGAAGCACTCCCTACCAACTTCTCAGCAACAAATCCATCGCTATCATTAACTGAGGGTGAATTTTACTAATGGAAAGTTTAAGAGCAAAGATCTGGAGCATGGGCTCTAAGCTAGGAACTTCCTTTCCAAAGCAAAAATGATTGAAGGTCTATAAATTAAAAGATCCCTGCTAAAATTATTTACACTGGGCAAAGCCAAGCACAAGCCTTGTGCCTTTCTAGGACTATCTGGGAGCAAACTGGATCCGAAGATGTGACAGAAGACCTTCTGCCCTTGCATATTCTAACACCCAAGGGATCGTATAAAACATTAGCAAGTATTCACAGGGCACTTGTTTGCATTCAGTTTAGCTTCCGGATTGGTTTTCATCATGAGATCTAACAGCAGCGAGACCCTGCTCCTAGCTCTGATGATGATGAGGAGATACATTCGCAGAGTTTCCTACTTTTAGCATCACAACAAATTCACATTCATCCTCCGGCCTGAGCTGTGTGTTGAGGGAGTGCTGGAGCCGGCTGCCCTGTGGCTCTAAGGTCTCCTTCTTCTTCTCTACTTCTTCTCCTTCTTCCCGGACTTCTTCTTGTTGCCTCCCGAGGCACCAGCGTTCTTGCCATCGCGCTTGCCGGCAGCGTTGGTGAGGGTGGCAGTGCTGCCCGGGATGTAGACGTTCTGCCGGTAATCAGGGACATGCTGCAGGGTGAACTGGGGGCCATAGCGGGCGCTCAGCCCCATGGTGCCCGTCCCACCACCCAGCGTTGAGTTGCCATCAGCAGCTTCTGTGAGGGACACCAGAGGGTGGGGGAAAAGAGAAGAGCAGGTTGTTACTGTCAGACAAGCATCAGCATACCCAAAAGGCTCTCACTGGGTGTCAAACCCAGACCTCGGTGCCACCAAACCTCACCCCAACCCTTCATTACCCTCCAGTGCCATTGCTCCATGGGATGGCTGCAATTTGCATGATGGAGAGCACGGCACAGCCGGCACCAAAATTCCTTGTTTTCATCTCACATGGTTGCTAAAGTCTTGGGATTTGGGGCCTCCAACCAACCTCTCCTCTGCCGTTGGCAGTGATGGGGCTGCCTGTCCCTCCCTGCCTGCCTGCTGCTGCCTGCTTTGCCCCCCTCCACAGAAAAACAAGCCCTCCCCCCCGAAAGCATCCTCATTACAAACATATTGCACAGCCACAACCATTAGTAACGCATTAAGGGAAAGCCAATACTATTTTGTTTTTCCATTGCATTTAAAACCCTGCCCCCAGTATTTCTCCAGCCAGGTTTATTCAGGGAGCAGAGCACAGGAGAAAGAAAACCCCTCCCCTGCAGTACTGCAAAATGGCTCTAGGAAGCCGAGCACAAAGGAAATCAATGCTGAAGCTCATCAGATGGTCCAGATCTGGGAGCAGGGGGAGGGGAAGGCAAATTCATTCCTGTTGCTCTGTAAAGCTCCAGCATGGAGAGAGCAAGCATAGGGATGGGGAAGGGCTCAGATTCCCCCTGGGTTGCTGGGGCATGGCTGTAAGGTAGCAACCAGATGGAGACAGGGGAGATGCATGGAAGCAGGGGGAGAAATGAGCATGGGGGGATGGCAAGGCACAAGCGATGCTTGTTGCCATGGGCTGCTGCATGATGTGCTTCAGTGCAACTGCCTGTGCACAGCTCAGGGTGGGATCCTTGCCCAGCCCTGCTCAGAAATGATTTGCTAAACCCAATTCTCTGCCTTGGATACTGTGGATCCTATCTCAGCCTTTTAACTGTTTCATGGCTGTGGACACACTCTCCTGGGAGGCTGGAGAGACCCAGCAAGAGCACACGAAGGACCCAAGGCAGAGTCCAGGGCTTCTGCTCCCTCCTTTTGAAGGTGGAGAGACAACAGGAATAAAGAAAAACAACAAGCAGAGATCATGGGCCAGTCCTCACGTGTTTCTCCTGTCTCCATATGAGATCCATGCATGCCTCTTTGTTGCCTTTGCTTTCCCCTAAGCAGATGGAGGTGGCTAAGCCAGCCAGAAAGCTAGACAAAAAGCTGGGCCACATCCCCCCATCCCCTGCAATACTGCCATGTACACATCCCATCACAGGGGTCAGAAGTATGAAGCAACTGCAGCTTGAAAAGTTACAGCTGCTCTGCTGGAGCCAGAGGAGGTAAACACACAGCGAGTCCAAAACCAGGGGGACGTTGTGCCCTGAGGCCAGGGGATGCACAGGGCAGTGTATAAACACAGGGAACCAGCGTGGGGAAATGCCTTTTGCTTCCCACTGTGGAAGCAGCCACCAGAAGGAGAATTAGACCATTAAGTGGGTCCCAAATCTGGCAGGGCTTTAAGGATCTCGGGCTGCAGGAGATGTGCATATACAGTCGATGATACTTATTTATCACCCACACTTGTCTTATCAGCAGTTTATTTCATTAATAACCAGCACAACACCACACTCATCAGGGTGTTAAACCGGGAATGGGATGGCTGGAGACGTGGGGTCAGACCAGGCTGCACCCAGGGACTGACTTGCAGGTGGACTATGGCCTCTGGCAGCAGGGGAAATAACGTTTTCAAGGCTCTTGTAGCTGTAGAGAGCCCAGTCGGGGGCTTGGTGGGCTTGGAAACCTTCTTTGCTGCCCTGGGCCATCCCAGCTACATCAGGCGTCTGAGCAGTGATGGGACTGGGGGGGCTGCCAGCACCACCCAGGACAAGTGGTCCCCATGAACTAGTTTGCAGTCACAAGTTCTTCACAGGGGAGAGAAAGCCACCCATGAAGTTCCCAGCCTGCCAGTTGGTCCCAGGGAAAAGGGCTGTTTCTAGGTAACACTGACATTAAGGCCGAAAAGAAGAGAGAACAGGGACAATAGAGGTTTATAAATGGGCACTGAGCTGCTCTTGCCAAGCAGGGCCCTTCAGCTCTTGTTACTGGAAAGGTTACACTCAGCCCTTACCAGCAGCCAGCCATTATCCTAAATGGTCCTGAGAAGGAAAACAAGGATTTGGGGTTCACAAAAATAACCAGCTAGCAGCTCCATTGGCCTCATGGGCAGAGCAGAGGAGAGGCTGGAGGCAGCCCCAGAGCATGTGTTGCTGCAGCTGCTGGGGGGCTTTCAGGAGAACCCAATATAGAGTGTCTGCCCCTGCCTGCAGGCAGCAGAGCTGGGGAGAAGGACCTCCTCCAGCTGCCTTTCTGTCTGCTCTCCCATCATCTCATGGCACCCCTATAAATTCTCCCTGGAAGCTGGAGTATTTTAAGGACAGGATGTCTGTCCTTTCGTGTCTGGTGTCCTGGAGCATCTGTGCTCCTTGGTCTGTCTTTGCAGCTGCCTCTGCCCCTTCAGATGGCTCAAAACACAGATTTTTATGTTGTTTCCAGCTGCAAGGGAAGGAGAACACAGAATCATAGAATCCCAGACTGGTTTGTGTTGGATGAGAACTTAAAGTTCACCCAGTTCCAACCCCTGCCACAGGCAGGGACACCTTCCACTGGAGCAGCTGCTCCAAGCCCCTGTGTCCAACCTGGCCTTGAGCACTGCCAGGGATGGGGCAGCCACAGCTTCTCTGGGCACCCTGTGCCAGCGCCTCAGCACCCTCACAGGGAAGAGCTTCTGCCTAAGAGCTCATCTCAGTCTCCCCTGTTTTGGCAGGTTAAAGCCATTCCCCTTGGCCTGTCCCTACAGGCCCTTGTCCCAAGCCCCTCTCCAGGTTTCCTGCAGCCCCTTTAGGCACTGGAGCTGTTCTCAGGTCTCCCCTTCAGGAGCCTTCTCTTGTCCAGGCTGCCCCAGCCCAGCTCTCTCAGCCTGGCTCCAGAGCAGAGCTGCTCCAGCCCTCAGAGCATTGAAAATCTCTGAAGATCCAGAGGAAGGAAGCCCAGGAAGGGAGACAGAAGCCCTACAGCAGTCACAGCCCTGGGGGAAAAGCAGCTCCCCAGGCACTCCAGCCTGGGAGTGTGGCTTAACCACTGGGCAAATAATTTAATCCCCAAAGCCACTGGATTGCGCAGCCTTGGCATGGCAGGACCAGCTTGGCCTCTTGCTGAAGCAAAGGATAACACCCGGCAGAGGGTAAGGATGCATTCATGGTGTCCACAGCCACTTCTAGGGAGCATCCTTAGCTCATGGAGTTGAGCAGCATCAGAGGAGTTCCTTACTCCCAGATGGTCTCTGGTAAATGCATCTTGAGCGTGGGTTTGACATGGTGTGGAGGGAAATTGGTACTCAGCACACAGTGCCATCACCTCTGCCACTGTGTCCCACCTGCCACCCCAGAGCTCAGAGCTCAGCACATGAAAGTAAGAGATGATAATTAAAAAAGCCAGGAAACACCACCCAAGGATGGGCAGCACAAATCTTAATGGGGATTAACACTGCCCCTAATTGAAGATTGCTGCAATCAACACTATGAGCTCTCACTATGAGAGCAGAAAAGAGGAGGCAGAGAACAGGGGAGACATCACAGCACAGTGCTGGTGGAAAAAGCTTGTACTGTGCCTGTAGGTGGATCCATCCATCCCTCCCTCCCTCCTTCTCTCCCTCCAGCACAGCAAGGCCCCGGCATGGGGAAGGAAAGGATGGAGTGCATAGGGCCATCCTCTTGTGGGGCTGCAGCAGAGGAAGCCCTGATCTGGCAGATGGATCTGCTTTAAATTAACCCCCAGGGTGAACTGAAGCCGTGGGAGAGGTTAGGACTGTGGAGACTTGTGGCCCGGGGGAGATAGGCTGCAATGGGGCTCAGGGCTACATGGAAGTCAGGGCTTAACCTTGAAGGGATCTGCTCAGCTCTCTGGTGCTCTGGCTGGAGCAGCAGTCAGAAAAACAGAGTTATTTGTGCGAGGAAACCGGATCTGGCGGCACTGGGTGATGATAACCACATGCAACCCCGGAGGATATTTTTCCATGGTCGTTTTTCAGAGCAGAGACACGTTTTCACATTGTTCCTTTCCCTTGAGTGTAAACAAGTCCCTTGCCCAAGAACTTTATCCCTCCCCTGGCCACAGCAGCTGTGTCTCCAGGCTGCCTGGTGTCTGCACAACAGCAAAGTTCATCCGCAGCAGCTTTCCAAGAAAGCAACGCCAAAGCCATCCCCCTCCCCCAGATTCTTTCTCTCCCAGCAGCTCAAAGGAAGCATCCCAAGCATTCTGCACAAGGTTTTATGGCTGTGCTGTTGCTTCTATTTTTAAATTGAGGGGGAAAGGAGTGTGAGGTATTTATAAATAAAAGCTGCATGAAAAACAGCCTCTTCATCTGCGCAGAGTGATAATTGCACTTCGTGACCGTGGGTGCATGGGAATACCCCTCCCTGCCCACCGCTTCCACGTGGCACAGCTGTAAATCAGAACAAACCAACCCAAAATGACCCCAAACCAAAACCCTGTGAATACAACTGCAGTGAACCACTGGTGCAAACCAGTGTCTCTGAACAGAAGGTTTGCTGGGGATACTGAGTCAGGCATTTACTGTATTCCTGGCCTACTCTCTAGCCACAAGCAAATCTTTCAGGCTTCCTACATCCTTGCCTTATAGCAAGTTGCAACACAGCAAAGGTTTCATTTACAGTGACCTTTTGGAACCAAGTAGTTTATAAAACATCATCTCAAGACTGTCTCCTTCATGTAACAGAATTGCATCACAAGCCAGATAACATTCTGTCCAGTACATACAGAATATATTTTGCATGGAAGAGGTAGCCCTTTCTATAGCATGCCTGACGCTGATGGCTATTTGGTATCTCCTCTGCCTGAATCCTTCCTGACCCTTCTCCTCTGCAGGGTAACACAGACAGTGCTTTTCCACCATCTTCTGCTGAAGAAGGACTTCTGAAGCTACCCCAGTTAACAGATACATCAATCCAATCAGCATCCTATCTAAGAGCATGCACTGAGATGTCCACACAAGAGCATGAGCCATGGTTTTCCCACACGCAATGGAGACCAACCATTTGCTGAAGCCAGGATCATGGCTTGGAGCATCTCTGTGTCAAACTGGTTGTTCGGCCAGGCTCCACCTTCCTCTCCATTCTGGGAGCTATGGGAAGAGAAAAGAAACAGCAAGTTACTGCAGCCCATTCATGAGTGAGCTTGTTACGGCACATCAGAAAACAAGGCTGTAGGTTTGTCTGCCGGTTGAGAGGAGCTGCAGGCTTTAAATCCTTCTAGTAAATAACACTGGCCTATTAAATAACTCTTCCAGAGGTCTCTATCCCCCACCAGGCTTTTGAAGAAGAACCAGCAACACCAAAAGCACCTGGGGACTCAGTGGTGCTTCCAGCAACACCTGTGACTTCAGAGACAGCCAACACCTTATCACCTCAAAATCCCACCAACACCTTCCCACTGATACAATGCAATACTGCCAAAAACATGCTGGTCCTAAAGCCCCAGATATGCTTTCACCCTTGTGTGATCAGGTCCCCTTGTCCTTTTCCAGGCCATGTGAGTGGATACACCACTCAAGCTATTTCAGGGTACAACTGCATTCACAGGATGGAAGGTGAGAAAACCCTGTGGCTAGGTGGGCTTTGGGATCAGCATGGAGGCACCTGCCTGGCACTGCAAAACTTGCTCTGAAGGGAGTCCAAGAGCAGGCATCAGCTCTGCAAAGCTGGCAGCAAACAGCTCTGGGGAAGCTGGAGCAACAGGAAGAGAAGGGAGGTTTGGTTCCCTGGACTGGCTGATGGGAGGGCTGAGCACCACAGATGTGCCTGGGAAAGCTCTGGGGATGCTGTTAGACTTTAGCCAAGGAGGTTTTGTGGCTGAGGCTACAATCAGCAGCCTGTGCAGAGTTGAACAAGCCCTGCTTTCATGTTTGCCAGGTGCCAGCTGTGCTCAGCCACCACTCACTGGTGCTGGCACTTCCCCTCCAGAGGGGTCAGGGCTGCTCTCCCAGAGCCCCTCCGGAACCTTCCTGCTTTCAGCAGAGACCTGAACATTTCATCAGCTTCCTGTGCCCTCCTCTGCTCCGACCTTAAGTGACCACATCAGTCAGACCACCTCTCCCTACTGAGTGTTCTGATAACCACAGCTCTTGCCACCTGCTGGGATACCAGAATACTCAGAATACCCCTTGGCTGTGTGCTGCCTTGCTTGGCACGAGGGCGGCCCTGTTCTTGCAGCTGGGAGCTCTCCAGAAGTGAGACAGGGGAGTTTGAAAGCCCTTTCTCTTGGAGAGAGCTGAGCCTGTTTCCCAGGGCAAGTGTTCAAATATCAGGCTACAAGGCACAGATGTGGCCTCCTACTCCACTGCTGTGGACACCCAGGAGCTGCCAGACCCCAAAGCCCTGCTCAGACATGCTCAAGCAGCCAAGATCTCCCGCAGCTCTGAGGTCTCCTGCTGGCAGCTTCATGCTTGAGCTGCCAGCACAGGTACTGCTGATGCCACCTCAACACCAAGTGCTGGGCAGCAGATGGGCTCTTCACCCCCATGCCAAGCATCTCGCTATCCAAGTGCCCTCACTGGCTGTGCCTGTGGCAGCCCTCACACAGGACGGGCTCAACATGGCCCTTTTGGAAGTGGGATGGACCCACAGGCATGTCCTTGAAGGATGTATCTGCCACAGTGACTTTGTAGTCAGACTCCCTTTGAAACACGGGTTCTGAGCATAGATACGTGTATGGATGCTCCCATGTACTCTGTGCAAAATCTCATCTTAAGCAACTTGTCCAGAGACACAAAGGACCTGTGCCAGGACCACCTGACCATCCATCC
Source organism: Melopsittacus undulatus (assembly GCF_012275295.1). Taxonomy (NCBI): domain Eukaryota; kingdom Metazoa; phylum Chordata; class Aves; order Psittaciformes; family Psittaculidae; genus Melopsittacus; species Melopsittacus undulatus. The sequence goes on from NC_047536.1 coordinate 5,169,658, forward strand.
CTTCCCCTTCTGTACTGCCTGCCTGATCCATCCCCAGCCAGGCAGGGCACTGCTCTCACACTGGTTTACCCATGGAGGATGAATCCAATCACTAATGTAGCAGGGGCTGCCCTGGCATGATCACTTCTGAACACACAGCACCACTTCTGAAATACCTGCTGTCTGCTGCAACCCAGGGCATCTCAAAAACTATTTATATCCCTCCTCCACAACGTGTGTGGTGGCACGGTTTCAGGAAGGCCAGGAGCACTGTTTGCCTGCCTCACAAATGGATTTCTGTGCTTGCATGATGGCTGTGCTGAGACTACTCAGACATGGACACTGCTGCCCTGACTGCCTGTTGGGCCAGCCAGCAGCATGCAGGCAACCCAGGCAGTGAGGACAAGGTGGGGACAGCCCTGGGGCTGCAATGACCTGTTACTGTCAGAAGCAGGGCTGGGAATAGAGCCCCAGGCTAGATCCAATAAAGGACTTAGGAACCTTTTTGCACTAAACCCCATTGCAAACCACAACCCATTCAGCCACCAGTTAACCCCAGTAGCTCCTGCCCCACTGGCGCAGTTGAGGTTTCCAGATTTTTCAGGGCTGCAGGAAAGCTGTCCAGAAACATCCCAGTGCCTCCAAGCTGCTGCTCCTGGCTCAGGGAACTGCCCCAGTGTGGTGATAGCATCCAAGTATGGGGAAAGGGAAATCACAAGGAAGTGCCAAATATCTCCTTTTTAATTGAAATATTCCAGTGGTTTGAACTGTGGTTTGAAAGCAGAGACCCAGGTTCAACTCCTTCCCTGACGCAGCAGTGCCAGCATCACATTTTCCACCTCCTGAAAGACTCTTTCCTTCCACCTCTCCTTCAGGCAATGAGCTGCACAAGACAGAAGCTTCTCCTGCCTCCCATCAAACCTGTGCACCCTAGGACAGCAGGAATGCACAGAAGAAAATGCTCACCCTGTGGTCAGGGCATTGACGTTGGAGGTAGAACCAGGACCCCCAAGCTCACTGAGCTCCCCGACCAGACAGCAATCATCCCTACTCTTGATCTGCTGGCTACAATCTCACCAGTAACACCCAGTCAGCTTCCATCCCAGGAAGGGTACACTGGTGACTCACTTTCAGCCTGGTGCAGCCCTTCTCTGCAAGCATGCTGCACCCAGTGCTCCCAAATTTTGCATAAACAGCCCCAAAGCTGTGTGCCTGCTCCCTGTGATCCAGGAAAGCTATTTCAGAAATGCCTTAGAGTTGCAAAAAATGGTTGAGCTCTGTTGTCTAAGCAGGAAATTCAAGTGCCTCAATTACTTGCAGTGCAATAATTCAGAATTCAGAGGCACATGAAAAAAATAAGTGCTGTAATCTAAAAACACCCAAAAATAACTTCTTGCTTTGGCAGAAGGCACACAGCTGATGACCAGGTCTGGCTGCCTTCCACGGAGATAGGATGGAGTTGTGAATCAGAGCTGAATCACTGATTCAATAGCGAGCAGCCTGCCCTGCCCTGCTCCCCTGCCTGGAATGGGCAGACCTCAGACTCCCCCCAGTGCAGCACTGCTGGGGCACTGCTTCGGGGAGGCTGCCTGGAAGGGGAGGGCTGGTTCCTACAGAAATGATTCCAAGGACTCCCTGTTTATAATACAAATGCCATTCACTCAATAGTGGGGTTTTTTTTTTCCTAAAAACCCATCCCCCATAAGAGAGATTTTTTTCCCCTCTGTTCAATCCTACTCCACACTTCAAAGCTCAGACAAGAGCTGGCTTTCATTTCTGGGAACGTTTCCAGCCCCGCTAGGACTGGAGGGAAGGAAGCAAACCCACGTTTGAGACAAACCAAGGGATGCAGCATCTTTGGGGGGGGGTTCCAGGCATGGTGAACACACAGCACAGGACAGGGGCTGTGCCAGCACAGCAGGTACAGCCAATGCACAACCTGCAAACAGCTTCATTAAACCTCTCTATGTGGAAATTAGGGAACACTGAAATGAAAGGCTTGCCCTTCAGCTCTGACACAGCCCCACAACATGCTGCATCATGAGGTTGCCCCATTACCAAGGGCATTTGCCCCAGCAGCGCAGGGTGGACCTGGGTGCTTTGCTGATCAGCTATTTCACAGCACCCCAACCACCGCATCCCTTTTTAACTCCCATTTCGAGCAGAGCCCAGAATTATTCATTTCCTGCTGGGGTTGCTATGGAGCTCATCACTATGGCAGCCAAAGGCCTCGCAAACAGTGATTTGCACAACTGCCTGGTGGAGTCATGAAAAAACTGTTTTCCTCGCTCCGCAGCTGGAACCAGGAGCTATAGCAGTGCCACAACAAACTGGACAGGTTGATTTGTGCCTGAGCAGTGCTCTCAGAGCCCCAGGGGCTGGAAAGGACAGCCCAGCATCCCATGAACCAGACCCCAGCACCCTGGGGTGCCTGGCAGGGCTTCAGGCAGCGTTTGGCTTCAGGAATTTCCCAGGACACCCTCAGCATCCTCCCTCCTCTCTTATGTGAGGCTTTCTGGCTCATGCAGCAGTGCCATCCCCCCCCCCATTCAGCACCTGTCCCACCTCATAGCCCTGGTGCTCCCAAGCTTCCCCACTCCAGGGAGGGGATGTGACTGGGGTTTGTTTCTCCTCCCAGTCTCTTCCTTTTTCACTACCTTTTGCTCCCCCTGAGCAACATTCGGGCCAGGGGTATCTTCAAACCCACTCCTCCAGCCCAGTTCTGGGGCAGCCTCCAGTCCCCTCAGGCTTCCCCCTCTGCAATTCTGTTTTCTCTCTCCCAGTTTCCTCCAAGCGCTCCCCATCCCCCTTCCATCTCCCACACACAGCTCCAGTCAGAGGCAGCAGCAATAAAACCTCAGCCTGCGTGTTTCCAGGCTGGCAAAGTGACAAGAAAGAGGGAATGGATCTGTCCTCGCCAGTGCTGTGCCTCCTCCGCGCTTAAGGTGTGCTGGGGACACAGACCCACAGCTGGGGATGCAGCCCCAGGATGAGCATCCTTCTGTACTACTGCCCACACCAGCCTCCCGCAGCCACAACCCACAGCCCACCACCCTCCCACCTCCCCCAGCCTCTGAAAACAATGGAATCAGCTCCAAAATTACCACAATTTCCTGCTCTTCTCCTTTCCTTAACAGAGGATGCTGCTGGCCCTTCCCCCATCACATTCCCTGCCGCTTCTGTAATGCCATTACAAGAGCCTGGATGAGGCCCAGCTTTAAGAACATGACTTTGCAAAGATGAGATTGAAAATGCTATAGCAGGCAAGCAGGAGAAAGATTTGCAGCCTCTGAAAGCACCGGTGAGCCCTTACTTCCAGCCAGCTGAGCTGCTGGGATGCTGCACTGCCAGGCAGAGGCAGAAAAAAAGGCCACAATGGCTCTAAAAGGGGACCAGGGGCAGTGTCCTGCCTTCCAGGGACTCTTCTAGCCCTCCTGAATGAGATGGAACTGAGGGCAGGAATTATTTCACCCAGCCCATCCCGCTGCCATCCTTAACCCACCATGAAGGATATTTTGAGAAATGCTTTGGAAAGGCTATTGTGCCTATTTGTTGGATCCCTGCGCCCCTGCAGCCGGCCATGGCATGTGCTCAGCTGTGCAGGAAGCAGATGGAGGGAGAAAAGTTAAACTAATACACACAGCACCTGCTAAATTACCTAAAATAATGTTTCTATACATAAAGTGATGATGATGAAACTGCTGATATTCTGGAAGCTTTCCAGAATGAGAAACATGTTCCATCACTAGGATACTTCCCTTTCTCCATAAAAGACTCTCTAGCTTTTGTCCAATCTGACAGGATCCAAATAGCTCAGACTACAAGGGCCTTGACAAATACAGGTAAAGGGATTATTGGCCTAGGATGGTCAATAAGGGAAGGAAACATGCAGCTGAAGAGGGGTACATGAACTAGAAAGCCCAAATACTGAATCTGCTGAGATTTGAGCTGTAATAAACAAAAAGGTGAAACCTGCAAGCAGAAATGCTCACAGGCATCATGCACAGCATGACCAGCTCCATGGTATCCTGGCTGTGGAAGTGGGGTGGGATCAGGACACATCACTACAAAACCTCCAGCTTCCAGTCCCAAGAAGCTGAAGGGTTTTTTCCCTGGCTCAGCTCTGCAGGACAAGGGGAAAGGAGAGCAGTTATCCACAGGGAACTCCTGCTCCCAGCATCAAAACAGCTCCTGCCTGTCCCAGCACCTGAAATCCACTCCAAACCTTCACCCTGGGGCTGCAGCACAGACTAGGAGCAAAGCCAGGCTCTGAGCAGCCTCATAATGTTTTAAAGCAGCATTTGCTCTGCAGCATTTCATAGGAAACCACAGTCATAGAAGCACAGAATCATGCACCTACTGGTGCATCCGTGCATGAGCTTTATAGCACTTGCTACTGTGTCCACTATCATAGAATCACAGAATCATAGCATAGTTAGGGTTGGAAAGGACCTTAAGATCATCCAGTTCCAATCCCCCTGCCATGGGCAGGGACACCTCACACTAAACCATATCACCCAATGCTTCATCCAACCTGGCCTTGAACACCACCAGGGATGGAGCATTCACAACCTCCCTGGGCAACCCATTCCAGTGCCTCACCACCCTGACAGTAAAGAATTTCTTCCTTATATCCAGTCTAAACCTCTGTTGTTTAAGTTTGAACCTGTTACCCCTTGTCCTATCACTTTTACACAAACTTGCAACATAAATGGCCAAAGGGTTACAACACCCACAAACTCCCCTATGGCTGCTGGGTTAGCACATATTTCTTTTTAGGAAGGATGTGGTAAACCTTTACCTGTGGCCAGTTGTCTTTCTGCTGTGTGTCCTCCCCTGTGCTGTGTAAGCCCATAAACGTCCATGTCTCCCTCTCTCTATCCTCTGGCCCCAGCTGCTGCATGCTCTGGGATGTCCCACAAGACACACACATATGCCAATGGGGTCCCATTGGCAGAGCATGTCCTGGTATAGTGGGGTGTCATGCAGGACCTCCTAATGACCCCAAACATACACCAGAAGCCCTCCAAGCTGCAGCCACACTTTGGTGGTACCTGCATGCTCTGAGGCCCAAGAATGCTTCTGAGAGCTTTAAGGACCATATTGGGACACCTTTTCCCCCTCCCTGTCCCCCACCACACACAGGCAGGCTGCTGCTAGTCCTACAAGCCGCCTTTTGGAGCTCTTGCATGTAACCCAAACAAAAATCCCTCCTTTCCTTCATGGCTCTCTGGTGGGTACTGCTGCAGCGTCCCCACTGTCAGCCCCAAACACCTTCTGTTGCACTTTCCTTCCTCCCACTGCACAGGCAGGGGATGATGAACCTCACTATTGGCTGTGTTGGGGCTTGGAGGGGGAGTCTGCCTCGCAACAGCACTGGAAAGCATTAACACAGGGAGATTTAGGATTGGAGGGGATAAATGGGGGGGAGGTGATGTGTGTGAAATGGCACTTTATATCTTCTTTGTATGCTTTGCTCCTCCCTCCCCAGGACTGACCAGGGATTCTCATACTGCTCCTCATCTCCTTTCAAGTCCCCCACCATGATCACCTGCCTCTGATCTCCTTCTACCTTGCTCCCATGGCCTTAGACTGTCCCCACTCTTCCCATGAGCTGCCGAGAACATATTAGGCTGTGTATGTCTCACCCTCCCATGCCCACCTGTGAGCAACACAGAGCCCTCCCCACTCCTCCAGGCAGGAAATCCTGACTCAATCCTGGTGTTTTCCTGGATAAACCATCACACAGAGATCAAAACAAAGAGCTACTGGGGTCAGGCAAGTACCAGGAACATGCAGGACACAAGCCTGGTCTCTCTTTCTTTGGCAACTAGTGAAAAAGCAAACAGATGGGTCCCTCGTACAATCCCAGTCCCTGCATTCTTCCCCCACATGCCACCCCCACCCCCCCCCGGGGAAACCCCAGTGATCCCAAGGGATATCCTGCAACACTGCCAGACTGTACGTCTACTTCACTTAGGACAATTCATCCCTGTAATCTCCACTACAGCCACTGATCTGATTTGTCTGGGAATAGCATCTGCTGCTTGGTATCATTCTGTATTCATTCACATTTGCCCAGAGATAGCACGGGTGGTTTTTGTTTTTAGAAAACAAAATAAGACCATCATTAAATGAATTCATTTGTATATATCCTCCTGTTTCTCCCCATCAAGACCGAGAATTGCTCTACTCAGGTCTGACTCCCTGCCATATTTTCAGAGGATATTATCTGAGCTCTTATTTCCTAAGCGCGTGCACCAGAGCTCCCCTGTGCTTCAGGACAAAGAACAAATTCTCTTTGTTGTCCCATAACAGCTATATATGGGATTGAGAGACGGTCCCTTCTTGAGCTTACCCAGAGTTTTGCTTGGTTCCAGGTGCTCAGAGACATGTGGAATTTGTTTCAGTAGACAGAATTATGCTGAGAAGAGACAGAATTGTTCCTTCTTCCATTCCCATGAAGACAGCAAAGGAGAAATCACAACATGCGTTTAAACCTGCTTTCTGGTTTAGGGTCAGTGCCGAACTCCTTCTGGGATCCCTTCAAACCACAAGCCTAAACTGTATTATCTTTATTGCTACTTAATTTGGGTCAGACAAATACAGCTAAAAGCATGTCCCATTTTTACCTTTTCATCTAATAGGTGGCCTGCATTCCCCAAGCACCAAGCAGAGCCCTGCAGTTCAGAGGGCTCATGGTGTGAGCTAACATTGGAGAGAGTAACAGCGAGCAGGACTCAGGCCTGCAACCTCTTTATTACCTACACTACCAGCCAGTGCCTGGGGAATTCACACATTAGACATCAAAACACTGGGAAGAGCACAACGGGGAGCAGACTGCTCTCCAGGATTTGCCTGTTTGATGTCTAGGAAGACGTCAGGGCTGGGCACTGAACACATGATACCACTTTCTATTTCCATCCTTTACTATTGTGGCACAGGTTTAGAATAAGAACATCTCCCTTGATTTAACTTAAAAACAGGATAAAAGAAGCAAGATTTTTTTTTCCAAAAAAGACAGATGTTTCATTGCAAATGTGGCACCTACAGACAGGCTGGTGGGGAAAGCAGCAGGAATTAAAATCCACTGAGTTATTTCAGTACTAGCCTATGCTTAGACAAAGCCCTTCTCCAAACCCAAGGGCCAGCCTGGGCAGCCCGTATTACAGGAGCCCCTAACACAACAGCACTGACATGAACTACTAGCAGCTGTTTCGGGGATTACTGTGGGCACCCAGGTCATAGATCATCAGGGGTAACATCATGGCTCATGCAGCAGAACCAACACATTAGGCTAGTTTAGCTCTCTGAGGCTGTCCTTCTTCCTGCACTTTCTCTGCCCACCTCATGTGCTGCTGCTCCCTCTTATGCACTGTGAAGGGGCTGGCGTTGTAAAGAGCTTTAGGCAGAGGCTGGGGTGAGGGTCACTGCACCCATGACCTGAGAAAAGGTTCCTGTCACTGAGTTAAGTAGGCCTGGACTGCATCAGATCTGTGCCTTGATGAGAACCAGTATGATGCTAGAAGAGGGGGCAATAGAGCTTGCTTTGATGGAGCTCATTTACTTGCTTCTGTAACAAAGCTATTACAGCAGCTCTGGTGCACTTCTGTATTAACAGAGCTTTGTTAATTGTCATTGGAACTAGAGCGTAAATGGTTAGGAAGACTTTTCCTGATTAAAATGTTGTCAGTGATGGGGAACTCAACAGACCTCTGAGAAAACTATTCCAGCAACAGCCTTGTTTTAAAGTCCATGGCTGATTTCTGGTAGGAATGCTTTATCTACTTCAAAGGTTCACTCCATTTTAGCCTTGTCAGCTAGAAGAGCCTAGTAACAAAACTTAATCATGGCAAAAAGTTAGCTATAGCAGGCTCTTAATTTTCTATTAAGCTAAATTATCAAGCCAGACCCAGGCAACGACTCAGACACAAGCAGCTGCCACATATGTTTAACTGCAAACTCCAACACTGAAATCCCAACACTCCCTGTGGCACCACATAAAACTCCACAGGAGCTGCCCAAGTGGCCACCAGGAATGACAAAGCACAGAGGTACAAGCTTCTCTCTTTTCCACAGCCAGCCAAGGAAGCACATTATCCGTATTTACTCCTGACTGCTCCAAGAGTATAATAATTCAGTTTGCCCCTCAAAGTACATGTTTTCACATATAAGTTATCCTGGAGGTAGTTTGATCATACACAGTACTTCCGGTCTGGTTGGAGGAAGGTGGACTCCAAGTTTAAGTCCTTTCTTACCCTGATGGTACTCAAATAATTTCACCCTTTGAAGAGGATCCCTGACCCTTGCTTACGGACCAGGAGGGAAGATGGGAGAGGTGAAGCGCACCTGCTCGACATTTGCTTGTCAATGGTTTCTCACCATGGGCCAGGAAAAGCCAACTGCTGGGCCAGAGGCAAAAGCACACAGTCACAGGAGGTGTACTTTTGGGAGGCAGGTCTCTGCTCTGCAGCCCCAGCTTCTTATCTTTTTGACATCACATGTGAAAACCCAGCCATGGCTTTGACAGCAAGACCTGACTTTAGGAGATACCCTTCCTGTGAGTCTCCTGAACCATTAATTTCTTCCTTAGTCTCCCCCTGCCCAGCTGCCCAGCTCCATTGGGAAGTATGGAGAGTGTTCCTCACCTGAATGAACCATCCCATGTTGGTGATCGCACTTCCCAAGGAAGTCAAGAAAAGTTTCAAACTTCCCAACAGAGTTGGATCCAGGGGTCCCAACCCTGATTCAGCCAGACTAGCTCACAGGAAAAAGTACACATAGAAGCATTTCATGAGGGACCTGATCTTGCTGAGTTAGATGTGGCTGGGGCACGTTCCTCTAGAGGGGCCTTTGGGGACCTGGGCCTCAGCCACCCAAACTCTGGCTGCCACAGGGGCTGCCACAGCCCAGAGCAGGCAATACCCTTCAGCAGCACAGAACCTGAGGCTCCATGACTGGTAAAGGAACTCATAGTGATTTCTAGTGGCATCTGTTCATGGGGAAGCATAGAATCATAGAATAGTTAAGGTTGGAAAGGACCTTAAGATCATCCAGTTCCAACCCCCCTGCCATGGGCAGGGACACCTCACACTAAACCATGCCACCCAAGGCTCTGTCCAACCTGGTCTTGAACAACTACCACTTTTATTTCTTAGGGAGTCTAACACATAAAACTTTGTGTTTTACAGATTTAATGCATCCCTTCTATAGAACCCAATGGTCAAAGACACACAAGCCAGGCATTTCTGAATCCCAGGACACTGCAAAATCGTATAATCTTTCTGAAAAGCAAGCATGAGATACACAATCAAGAGTTTGGACTCAGAATCTAGTCTAAATGCTGAAAAACTGTTTCAGAGAATAAACTTTTCTCTGGGAAGCATGTTTTCCAGTGCCCTAATCATCTCACAACTTTACCTGAAGTTCCCTCTGGTTCCTGACTATCCTTGAGCTGTAGACACCAAAACCAGACACACCATTGCAAGTAACAGCTCACACCACCACAAAACAGAGCTGGCACAGAAGCAGCACTCTTTCTGACTCTTTGGCTGGACAATTCTACCAGTGACAGGGAACACCCATTCTCAGAGCTACCAGACAAGGACTTTCCAGCACTGAAAGTGGCATGCAAAGGAAAGAAACATTCACCAGACATATACATGAAGAAAGAGGCACTTACCCACTGGTTCCAGGTCTCTGGGTCTGAGAGAAGCGCCAGTCTGTGTTAGGCTGAGCTTGCTGCAAAGAAAATAGGAGAGTTTTAGTACCTCCATTCTTGATTTGAAAATGAAAGCGAACTGATCCTGGATTATTTCAGTGTGGAATATCAGCGTGTTCCTTCCAAGTAAAGCAAATCAATTAGAACAAAAGGAAAGCTCCCCCTCCTTCTTTCTTGAGGATTTCTGAACCAGCATGAATACTGAAAAGCATGAAAAAAACTATTCAGCAAATAATCCTCCACAGCAGCTCAGGAAACCAGGCTGTGAAAGAAATGAAGCATGAAATAAACTGATAAGAGCATCAATTCAGCAGGAGAGATGGTACCAAAGTAATGAGCTTGGAGGAGCAAGGGAGTGGGGGAGGTAGCTGATACTGAGAAAGATGCTTTTAATGCCAGAAGGTAAAATGGAAACAGACCTTCCTAATCTGTCCTTCTTCTGTTCTTAAAAAGGCCTGCCTGAAATCCTGATCTCACACATTGTATTTGAATGACTTTTCCTAGATGCTGTGCCCTTGGAGCATTACAATATTTTTCTGTCCACAAAGAAAAAGAATTAACTTCCGACAGCAAAAGAAAAAAGCATTATTTGTTTAGGAGACACAATCAACTTTGGACACAGCAGCGCACTTCATTAGTAAGCCCTCGTATCACTTTCTGCCTGTGTTATTTCACCATCAGACAATGGACATTTTGTAAATAAGGAAGAACATGAAGCAGGCTTGTATATTCCTGTTTGAATCACGCCTTTGTGAAGAGCACTAAATAGCAGAACTGTTTGCTGTCTGGAAGACACATACTTCCGAGAATCATAATCTCCTTAATTAACTCCAGAATGATAACATGCGACCTGGAAAGAACAGCATTTCTCTCAGTTACCTTCAGAATGAGCAGTTCATCATCCATACAGTGGAACATCTATTTTATAGGATTATTCTGCTTGTACATGCAATTACTAAGGAAAAATGAAGACAGGTAAAGCTGACCTAGATTTTGATTTAGCAAATGTGATTTCACTAATTTCTCCACAGCTTTGATGATTCTGATGAAAGAATATATTAGAATAAATTACTCCCCTAAAATAGAGGCCCTACTGGTACCCAAGCTGCATGCAAATGAAGCTGATTAAACACTTGCCCTTCAGATTTGAGATACACATTTCTGCACCACAGTCCTGCACTAGATAAGCCCTTCCCAATCTATATTTTGAATTCCTGTCATAATTACCACTTTCAAATTTAGGGCAGGCATTTATGACACAAAATTACTTTACTTTTTATATCCTAGTGTCATAAAAGCTACAGCTAAACACAGTCACCTACATCCATATTTAGACATCTGAATATAAATGGCTATAGTCTCTGCGAGCCCAAGGGCACATAAGGTCACCAAGATGCTTGCAAAAAATGTCACTATATTCAGTGCTAAACAGTGAATTCAGCCCCTCGCTCAGAATAACCAAGCTGGAGAATGACCCTTGCCAGGGAACAATCAGTATTCAATAGCACTTGGGGATTAAGAAAGGAGAAATATCTACAATACACCTCTAAAACAAAGCAAAAGAAATACCAACAAACTTTGATTTCAGATAATTTTGTATGCCATGCAGAATCATAGAACCACAAAATAGTCTGGGATGGAAGAGGTCATCTAAGTCCAACTCCCCTGTAATGAGCAGGGGTTAAAAGAATCAAAAAGTCAAACACCACCAAAAATCATATTCCTGACCATGCTGAGAATCACTTTAAAAAGAAAAGAGTACGAATGAGGCCAAGGCAAAACTCCAGCTCCACAAACACACAGTCTCTGATTTTATAGTGCTGCCCACCCCGTTCCCCACTTCCATCAAACTGAGACAAAGCTTTCACCTGCCACTTCCCAGGAAGTGACTGTGACACATGTTTCCTAAAGCACCTTCTCAGGTAGGACAGACAGAGAACAGCCAACTGGCCTAGATATTAACAACCATTGCACTTAGCAGACAGGACAGCAAGAACCCCCCCCTTTCTTACCCCATCACAGGGACTCGCTAAGGTGCTGGTCACCTGCTCAGAGGCAGCCACAGTCTCCGCAGTGCTAGAATGGCTAAAAGGTTTTACAAAGAGGAAATCACTCTGGTCAGACATGGGCGAAAAACAAGAGGTGTAATTCTGTGCCTGGGAGGTCAAGCCCACTCCTCCCACATCCAGGTACTTGATGAAGCCATCTGGCTTCATTTGCCCACGGAAATGGGAAGCAGGCTTGCGGCCAGTCCCTCGGCAGCAACCCGCAAAGGTCCAGCTGGCAGTGCCAGCTCTGAGACACCGGGCAGCTGCCACAGCAAACATCACACAGGACACAAGGGAAATGGACACCAAGGAGATGATGAGGTAAAGAGTTAGGTTGTCATCCTTGGGAGAAAATGTGGGGAGGTCCAAGGACTTGGAAAAATCCTGCACACTGTTTTCCTCTGGAGAAATTACTATTACCACAGAGGCTGAGAGGGATGGTGTTCCATTGTCCCTCACTTCAACCACCAGCCTGTGGGGATCTTCTGACTCTCTGAGAGCCTGTGCAACCCTTATCTCTCCAGAGCGGCGTTCCACTTGGAAAGGCAAAGCCTCAGCAGTCTCCTGCAGCTGATAGGACAACCAAGCGTTATGGCCACTATCAGCATCAACAGCTACAATTTTGGTGACCAGATAGCCAGGTTCTGCCAAGATCGGGATGGTTTGGTGGAAAGCAGAGCCCTTAGGGACAGACGGGTAGACAATGGTGGGGGCATTGTCATTCTCATCCAGGACAAACACATGGACCACAGCAGTGCTACTCAGTGCAGGAGACCCACCATCCTTCACCTCCACAGGCACCTGGAACACCTTGTCCTGCTCATAGTCCAGAGCTCGCACAGTGTAGATGGTGCCGTTGTCCTGGTCTATTCGGAAGTAGGTTGAGATGGGTATATCCTGCACCCCATTGTCCAAGATGGAGTAAGACAGCTTGGAGTTGCTACCCTCATCAGGATCAGATGCTGACATTGAAAAGACAGAAGTTCCAGGAAGGGAGTTTTCCTGGATGTGAGCTGTATCAAAAGGGCTGCTGAAGTTCGGCGCATTATCATTCACATCAGCGATTTGGAGGTAAAAGGTTTTTTGGGTAGCCCTCTGTGGGAACCCTGAATCCACAGCCCTCACTGTGATATTGTATCCATTGGCCTTCTCCCGATCAAGGGGACCATTTGTAACCAGTGAGAAATGTTCTTTAAAAGACGACACCAGTTTAAACGGGAGCTCTTTTGCTATCTGCAAACGGACCTGCCCATTGTCACCGGAATCGCTGTCCTTCACACCAATGAGGGCAATCACAGTGCCAGGGGTTGCATCCTCCTGCACTGGGCTAGAGAGAGAGGTCAGTACAATCTCTGGGCTGTTATCGTTGATATCAATTAATTCCACCCGCAGGTGACAGTGTCCTTCCATGGCTGGAGATCCCTTGTCCCTGGCTCGAACTGCAATCTCATAAGCACTGGATTCCTCATAATCCAGGGGTGCTTTGGTTCTGATCTCCCCTGTCCGGGGATCTAAGGAAAACAGCTTGGTGAATTTACCAGGTGAATTATTGCTTGTTTTGAAAGAATATTCCACATCCCCGTTGGGACCTTCATCCAGGTCAGTGACATTCAACTTGGTGACTAGAGTGCCCACAGGTACATTCTCCTCCAGGTGTACCTTGGATATAGGTGGATCACAGACAGGAGGGTTGTCATTTGCATCCAGGACATGGATGGTAACCTTGGCAGTGCCAGATTTCACCGGATTCCCTCCATCCAGGGCTGTCAGTGTTAAATGATGAACAGGCACTTTCTCTCTATCCAGTGCTTTTTCAAGTATGATCTCGGGCATTTTAACCCCATCTCCCCTCATGTTGATACTCAGGGCAAAATGCTCGCTGGGGCTGAGCTCATAGGTGGAGATGGAGTTGGAGCCCATATCCGGGTCTTCTGCTACCTCCAAGGGTAGCCGAGTCCCAGGGTTGGCTACCTCAGTGATCTCCAAGACCACCTCTGCCTTAGGGAACTGGGGCGCGTTGTCATTCACGTCGAGGACGTCCACCTCAATACGGTGGAGCTGGAGGGGGTTCTCCATGACGAGCTGGAGGTGCAGGGAGCACGTGGGGCTCTGCCCACACAGTGCCTCCCGGTCCAGCCTCCTATCAAGGAGCAACACGCCCGCTGCTAAGTCCACCTGGAAGTGCCGCTGCCCACCCTCGCTCACCAGGCGCAGGTTGCGAGTGGCCAGGCTCCGCACCTCCACCCCTAGGTCCTTGGCTAGGTCGCCCACCGAGGAGCCCGGCTCTCGGTCCTCGGGCACGGCGTAGCGGAGCTGGGCGCTGCTGGGAGCCGGCAGGCAGGAGAGAGCTGCGAGCAGCAGCGGGAGCTGCCATGGCCAGCCCCGTCCCCCAAGCATCCCGTGCCGGGTGTGCGAGCGGAGCAGCGCGGAGCGGAGCGGCGGCGGCTCCGAGCAGCCTCCCCCGCCTCCCCGCTGCCGGCCCCGGCAACCGCCGCCGCGCCAGAACCCCGGTGCCCCGGGGGCGTCCGAGCGGGTGCTGCAAGGAGGAAGCCGTCGCCGGAACCGCCGGAGCCGGGCAGAGGGATGGAGGGAGTTTAGGGGGGGTGATCGCAGCCCGGCCGCCTGAGCCGCTTCTCGGCACGCAAAGACACACAAAGTCGGCTAGCGGAGGGGATGGAACGAGTGACAGTTTTACGTCTCTCCACAGCCCCCTCCTCCTCCTCCTCCTCCTTTTTCTCTCCCTCCTCCTCCTCCACCGCCTTCCCCAAAATACGCACGGCGCAGCCCCCCCCAGCCCCGCCGCCGCCAATCCGCCCTCGCAGCGCCGGGAGGGCGCCGGGGACTCCCGGCAGCGGCAACCCCCGCTCAGCTCCGCCCCGCCCGGCTGCTGGGAGCGGGCTCTGGCGGGCACCCACCCCCCCAAAGCGGCTGGGGGTGCCGCATCCCGAGCTGGTTCGGTGCCGAGCCCCGCAGATGCCGGGGCTGCGGTCGGGACACGCTCCCGAGCTCACCTCTTTGCACAGGGTGGCATCCGGCAGGTTGGCACCGGCTGGACCCGCGGAGGGTTTCACAAACATGAACTCGCTGATGTCCGATACCGGCGAAAAGCAGGAACGATAAAGCGGGGCGGGGGGGGGCCGTGGCTGTCACCTGGACACCCATCACCGTGTCCCCTTGCTTAGGCTCATAATGCCAGCGCCCAAAAATGTGGCTGGGTGGGGGCTGAAGCGTATTCACGCTTTCCACACAGCAGTTCCGGTTGGAAGAGGCTGAGCGCCGCCGGAGGCACCGCACACCCAGTGTGACCAGTCCCACCAGTGAGATGGTGGAGATGAGCACTAGGGACACAATCAGGTAGAGGGTAATCGTAGGTAAGCCTCCACCATCAGTAGCACGAGCCTCAGAGCCCTGCAAGGCCTCTGGGCCCTTCTCTTCCACCAGCACCACCAGTGTGACTGCTGTGGAGAGTGGGGGCTCCCCGGCATCCCGGACCACCACCAGCAGTTCGTGCTCAGAGGCATCCATCTCCTGTAGGGCCCGTGTGATCCAGATCTCTCCAGAACGTAGGGTCACACTGAAAAGCCCCGGGTCTGTGGCTTCCACGAGGTGGTAGGAGAGCCATGCATTGAGGCCAGAGTCCGCATCTATTGCCACCACCTTGGTGATGAGAGCAGGAGGAGTGATGAAGGGGGAGATTCGGAACTGGGTAGCAGAGTCCTCCCCGGCCCTGGGGAAATGCACCTGTGGGGCATTGTCGTTCTGGTCCACTATAAAAATGTGAACCAGTGTCCTGTTCCTCAGGGCCGGGGAGCCACCATCAGAGACCTCCACATGGAACTGGAGATAGGTGGTTTGCTCATAGTCAAAAGGGAATTTGGCAGAGACCTGCCCACTTGTGGGATGTATGGAGAGGTAGCGAGTTGGATCCAGGCCTGGATCTGTCCCACCAGCTCGCAGGATGGTGTAGGAGAGGCGGGAATTCTGCTCCGAGTCAGGGTCAGCAGCAGAGACTGTAACCAGCACACTGCCCACCGCATTGTTTTCTGCCACAAGCACTTCGTAGGATGCTTGCCCAAACTGGGGTGCGTTGTCATTGACATCTGCCAGGGCAATGGGCAAGATGGTGTGGCGGGAGAGTGGGGGCCTTCCCAGGTCCGAGGCAGAGATGGTGACATTGTAGTAAGCAATATACTCCCGGTCCAAACGGGTGCTGGTTATCAGTGAGTATTGGTGCTCATAGTCCTTACGCAGCTGGAAAGGAAGGTCTGGAGATACATGACATTGGACCTTGCCCTGGTCACCAGAGTCCTTGTCTCTGACGTGAATCACGGCCACCACAGTGCCTGGAGGTGCATCCTCGCTCAGGGAGCTTGAGAATGAGGTAAGAATGACCTCTGGGGCATTATCATTCACATCAGTGATTTCCACCACCACACTGCAGTGCTCCTCCATTGTGGGTGACCCCATGTCCTTGGCCTCCACTTCAATCTCATACACCGTTGCCTCTTCAAAGTCCAGGTTGCCCTGGACACGAATCTCCCCAGTTTGTTCATCGATGGCAAAGATCTGATGTAAGGCAGCTGAGTTGTGGCTGCTGAGGGAGTAGCGGATGTCTCCATTGGGCCCTTCATCCACATCAGTGGCATTTAATTTCACCACAAGGGTGCCCAATGGCGAATTCTCCACTAAGCGGGCTCCATACGATGGTTTGTCAAAGACTGGGTGGTTGTCATTGGCATCCAGGACCTGAATGGTGATGCGTGTCTTGCTGGACTTGGGTGGAGAGCCCCCATCTTCAGCTGTCAGGACCAGCTGATGGAAAGCTCTGAGTTCCCTGTCCAGGGCCCTCTCCAGCACCAGCTCAGGGAACTTCCCACCATCCGTGCGTGCCTTCACGTTGAGGTTGAAGTTCTCATTGGCACTCAGGTGATAGGTCTGCAAGGTGTTGGTGCCCACATCAGGGTCCTGGGCAGGCTGGATGGGGAAGCGGGCACCCAGGGAGGCCAGCTCATAGATCCGCAAGGAAACCTCATCACTGGGGAACACCGGGGGGTTGTCATTGATATCCAGGATCTCCACCTCAATGCGATAAAACTCCACTGGGTTCTCGATGGCAAGTTTCAGGTGGAGGAAGCAGCGTGGATTCTGCCCGCAGAGCTGCTCCCGGTCTATCCGCTCACTGACCATTATAACACCGGTGTTCACATTGACTGAGAAGTACTGCGAATCCGAATCAGACAGTACCTGCAGATTAGCTGCCGCCAGTTTTGCCACATCGGTGCCCAGGTCCTTCGCGATATTGCCCACGAAGGCGCCCCGGGTGAGCTCCTCGGGGATGCTGTACCGGATCTGAGCAGAGGAGCTGTGCAGGAACAAACAGAAAGAGAAGACACGCGGCAGCCCCAGGGACCGGCCCGCCTTTCCCGCCCTCGGCATCCTTGCCGGGTGGGCTGCGGGGCCGCGCTCCCTTCCGCGCTCCGGGGCCGCGCTCAGCGCTCGCCGCTCCCATTCATTGTGCGGGGCGGACGCGGTCCACCGGGGGCGGGGGGTGCCGGGGCTCGGCGCAGCCGCTCCGCCATTGGCTCCGTACGCCGCACGGCTCCTCCAATCGCCACGCTCCGTGCCCAGGACAGCAACAACGGCTCCAATCGCAACCCGCGGGCGGTTGCCGCGCGGCGCGAACCTGCGCGGCGCTTCCCCGAGTGGCGGCGGCGGCTCCGCGGTCCCCACGCCCGGGCGGGAGAGAGGAAGGGCGGCCCCGGGGGAAGGCGCAGCACCGGCCGGTCCCGTCCGGTCCGGTCCGGTCCGGCGAGCCCCGCGCCGGCACCGCTTTCCCCCGCCCCTAGACTCTCACCTGGCCGCGGTCCCGCAGCGTACCGGTAGCGGAGAGGAAAGCCGCGGGTTCCCTCGGTAGGGTGGCGGGGCGGGTGCAAGGCCGCAGGAAGGTGAAGTCGCTCCCCTCGGAGTCGGGAGAGAAGCAGGTGCTGTAGCACTGGGATGGGGAGTCGGTGGGTCGCAGGGTGACCTCCATGTACTTAAGGGTGCCGTCGGAGTTGAGCTGGAGCTTGGGGCTGGAGTGCTTGAAGAAGTCCCGGGACGGTGATTCATGGTGCCAGCAGCAGGGCGAGGCGGCAGCATGGCCTCTGCGCCGGAGGCACCGGGTGGCCAGGAGGGTGACGGTGGCGAGCGCCACAGTGCTGACGGCTGCCAGAGCGATGATCAGGTAGAGGGTGAGGTCCGGCTTCTCCTTGGCACCAGCCAAGAAGTCCCGAGGGCTGTAGCTCTCCTCCAGGGCTGCCTCCTCCAGGACCACAGTGATGGGAACGGTGGTGGAGAGTGGTGGGTCACCATTGTCCTTCACTTGGACAATAAGCTGCTGCGCTGCCATGTCAGTGTCTTTGAAGGCACGCGCTGTCCGCACCTCCCCTGTGTACAGTGACACATGGAACAAAGAGGGGTCAGTGGACTGTGGCAGCAGTTGGTATGAGAGCCAGGCATTGTGCCCAGCATCTGCATCCACTGCCGTCACCTTGGTGACCAGGTAGCCTGGTGGGGCAGACAACGGAACCCTCTGTGGTGCCGGGACATCGCTGTCACTGGCAGGGTGCAGGATGGTGGGGGCGTGGTCATTTTGGTCCAGCACAAAGATATAGACAGTAACATTGGCACGGAGTGGGGGGGACCCCGAGTCCCGCACAGCCACAGAGACCGGCAGAACCTGCATCAGCTCAAAATCAAAGGTGCGCTGAGCATAGAGGTTGCCATTGTCAGGGTTGATGTGGACAAAGGAAGAGGTGGGGGCACCCTGCACTTGCCCACTCTGTATGGAGTAAACAAGCCGGGAATTATCCCCGTCGTCAGGGTCTGAGGCAGAGACAGTGCACAGCAGGGAGCCAGGCGGGTTGTTCTCCAGGAGGAAGGCATCGTAGGAGGGCTGCAAGAAGCGGGGGGGGTTGTCATTCACATCAGATATGTTGAGGAGCAGCGTGAGCGTTGTGGTGAGAGCAGGAGACCCACCATCCTGGGCAATCAGCTCCACTACATACTGTGAGGTGGCCTCTCGGTCCAGAGTCTCTCGGGTGACCAGGGAGAAGTGGTTCTGCAGGGACCTGATGGCAAAAGGCACATCAGAGGAGATCCCCAAACTCACATCCCCACTGGCCCCCGAGTCTCTGTCCCGTACGTTGAAGAGCCCCACGACTGTCTCTGGTGGGGTATCTTCTGGCACTGGGTTCAGCAGGGAAGTGACTAGGACCTCGGGGGGGTTGTCATTGGCATCCTCCACTTCCACTCGCAGTACACAGTGGCCCTCCATCTCCGGGACCCCTCCATCATGGGCTCGCACATAAATCTCATAGAAAGGTGATTCCTCAAAGTCCAGGGCCCCGCTTATCCGGACCTCTCCGCTATGGGGATCCAGGGCAAAAAGCCTCCGGACTGAGTCAGAAGTGTGAACCCCAAATGAATACTGTATCTCCCCATTGGGACCCTCATCAGGGTCAGATGCATTGAGACGGAGGAGCAGGGCCCCCACAGGTGTGTTTTCCGGGACTTGCACCTTATATGTGGCACGGTCAAAGGTGGGTGCATTGTCATTGACATCCAGGACCAGAATTGTTATCTCTGCCGTGCCCGAGCGGGCTGGGCTTCCCCCGTCCACGGCTGTCAGCACCAGCTGCAGTTCTGGCTCTTCTTCCCGGTCCAGGGCTCGCTCCAGCACCAGCTCCGGGAAGAGTTTGCCATCCTGCTGCTGCTTGACGTCCAGGAAGAAGTGGGAGTTGGGACTCAGCCGGTAGGAACCCACAGCATTGGTGCCCACATCGGGGTCCTGCGCGCCCTCCAGGGGGAAGCGCGTAGCCACTGTGGCAGACTCAGCGATGCGCAGGGTGCGGTGAGAGGTGGGGAAGCTCGGGGAGTTGTCATTCAGGTCCAGGATCTCCACTTCCAGGCGGAAGAGCTGCAGGGGGTTCTCTGTCACCACCTGCACCGACAGCACGCAGCTGACAGCCGCTCCGCACAGACGCTCCCGGTCCAGCTGCTGGCTCACCACCAGCGCGCCACTGTCCAGGCGCACGGAGAAGTAGCGCTGGCTCTCCTCTGAGCCCAGGCGCAGCCTGCGACCTGGCAGCTCCTCCACCTTCAAGCCCAGGTCCCGGGCCACGTTCCCCACTATGGTTCCCACCTCCGACTCCTCAACCACCGAGTAGTGGATCTGCCCGGAGACCCAGCCCCAGCCGCAGAGCGAAAACAAACTCAGTACTTGCCATTTCCAGGCGGGTCGCTGGAGGCTGACGCTTTCCATGTCCGTGTGCGTCCGGCCTGGGACTCAGCAGGCTCTGGGGAGCTGAGAAAAAATCCCTGGGTCTCTCTCTTCCACGGCTTGGAAAACAGCTCCGGGGCTCCGGCAGGCTGCGGCTCCGGCTGTCAGCCTCTGAGCAGAGGGGGTGGGCTGGGGGAGGGGAACTGAATCACAGCCCCAGCGCGGAGGTGGGGGGGGGGGGGGAAGAGAGAAGCAGATTTCCCCCCCCTCGCTTCAGATCACAGCCCAGTTGGCCGGGAGCTCCGTCCCCTCTCAGCCAGGAGTCGCTCTCACGAGGTGCGGGAAGCAGGGGCCTGAGCCGGCGGCACCAGCACGGCTGCCACCCCCGGCCTCCCCTCCACCAGCCTGAGTCACTTGCTCCCACAGCTCGCTTGTCGTTCGCAGGGAAACTGCACGTCCTGGCAGCCTGGAAGTTAGGTACAAGCCCTCCCTGTGTGCTCCCCCTTCCACAATGGTGGCTTCACATCGCACCCACAGACAAAGGGCAGCTGTCATGAACATGGGCCAAAGGACTTTTCATGCCTGATGAAAAGGTACTTGTTAGAGCCCTGAGGTTTCAGGGACTCTTCTCCCACTCCTTTTCTCTGCCTCAGTTAATGCTTTGGCCACTGCTTTCACCCCGTTACTGCCTCTGCAAGTGAGGTATCACTGCCACCAGTACCACCATCAGCTAGGGGACCTCTCACAGAGACGGGACACCCAGCCCTGCCAGGCCCCCTTGGGTGTTGGAGGAAGAAGGTGGGAAGGCTGGATGAGCCATTTAAAGCTAGAATGCAGTTACTCCCTGTGCACACCTGGCTGGATGTCACTTCTTCACTCTGGGACAAGGAAGGGGTCAACCTTCACAGTACCTAAGTCACTGCAAACACACAGAGTCAGGCAACAAGCCCACCAGACTACCACCAGATTACAACATCGGGTCAGGATGTCAGACTGGGAAGGAAGTCCGAGCATCCCATCTGGCAAACACACTTACTGAAATTCTGCTTTGCAGACAAGCAATCTCCTGGAGAGCAAAAGCAGGGTTCTCAGCCTTGCTTGTTGGAAGCATCACAGTAATTTCCCCCTCTCCCTGTATCAGAGGATGATGGCAAGCTACAGGGTGTTAACTCAGTTCACATCCCTGCAGAAGCCTTATGCAGTTATGCCCTGGAGTCCTATCCTCGGTGCACTCAAGGCCACCCTGATCCCCCTTCAGTGCACATAGACCTTGGGGGCCTGGTGTCCAAAGCAATGCAACAGGGAGGGGACTCAGCTCCTGCCTGGGACCCTGCCTATCCCCACTGCCTGGGCACCAAGGGCACCTGGGGGAACAGGCAAGAGAGGCTGGGAACACTCATGCACGATGCACCGTGACAGAGACATCATCCTCCTGGGAAACGACAGAAGCGACAGAGATGCTCTGCAGCACCACCTTCCCCCCTCCGCCCCCCCCCCAAGAGCCACTTGGGCTGCTGCCAGTCACGGAAAGACAGAGCAAGGAACCTCCCGATTAGTGCAGAACACGGCCCGAGTCCCACCTACTGCCTGCTTTGGAAAGGGGGAGGAGGGAGGCGGTGGCGGAGAGAAGGCATTCTTAAAGGGCTAGCGCAGCAAAAAGCTAGACAGGTGGATACCCTACGTCCAGAAACCAATACCTGCTTGGATGTACTCATTCCCTGAGGGCTTCAGGTGTCACCAGCAGGCTCCAGCTCCAGTAACCTTGACTCTGGGATGTGCCCTGACCCATCCCAGGCAGAGTCAAGGCCAGCACACCTGGGTGACAGACATTGCCACTGGCAACACAGGGTGATGCACCCCTGGAAATCGGTTTGGTGCTGCTGCGGTTCCTCAGCAGAAGCCCTCTACGAAGCTCACATGGTCTGGGAGAACCCACTCAGTGTCCCAAGGTGGCTCAGTCACCAAGGGGCTGGAGCAAGGGACAGGCTTCATAAGGGGGGTCCTGCTGTTGCTTGAGTCTGCCAAAGCCTGGGATGGGGATGGTGGCGAGGCAGGAAGGGAATGGGATGTCTCACATAGAGGAGATATCTATCTTCAGAAGGCCAAAGCTCACCTGTAAAAAGGTTCTGAGCAAGGCAACCCAGGGAGCTGAGAGATCAGTGCAGGATCTCTCAGCGCAGGACATATCACCTGCCATAGATGGGGCCAGCACCATCCCTACTGCATTGGTTTTGGGGTCTGGCTGTTGTCCTGCAGAGCAAAGAGATATAAAGCCTTTGCAGGCTTGACATGGTCTGTGGCACTGGGCTGGATCTTCTGTCACCACAGAGACTGCAAATTCAGGGCTCAGTGCCAGCAGGGACTCAAGTTACCACCTGCCCATTATCACCTCCTTCCTAAGCATTTACTGTCCCCAGCCGCAGAGGCATCTTGCCAGGACCCTTTGGTGCAAGGGGCATCCTTGTCCCCAGCTGTAGCACAGCCCACACAACACAGAGGAACACTTGCTCCTGCAGCTGCTGCAGCCATTCCTATCTGCCAGAAATCGGAAGTGCTGAGTCTGAGCAGCAGCACAAGGCAGCGGGGAAGAAAAAAAAGCAAGCCATAAAAATAATTCTGAGAGGTTTCTGCCTCTATCTGTGATTTGGCCACAGTGAGCAGGCGGCACACGCAGCTCCACACCCATGCACAGCTTCCGCTGCACCTCACTTCCTTCTGCTATAAGGAACCGGTCACTCCTACTCACAGCCTCACAAGAAGGGACACATTACTGGCACCAATCACCTTGGAAACCCATCAGATGTCCCCCGATTCCACTGAATCCACTACCCAGCTTCATCATAAAGGATCAAAGCACTGCTATAATTGAAAGCTCTCTAAGATGCACAATTCCCAGCGGGGAAGAAGTACAGAAGCTGCCTGCCATGCGCAAATGCCTTCCTGGCTGCTGTTTATTCAATCAGGATATTAGACATCACCCAGAGATAGCATAATACAAATCATACAGAGCTTGTAATAGGGTTGTTTAAACAACACCTGCGTGGAAGGCTCACCCTCCTGCTCAGAGCTACAATCCAGCATGATGGAGCCCTGCAAGCTACTGGGGCAGTCTGCAATGCGACCTCCCAACACTGAAGTCAACATCATCACAAAACTTCTACAGAAACAAAATCGGAACCATCAGGAGTCAAACATAAAGCAAGACATGGATGGGAAGGACTGCTTTGTGGCCACAGACCATCAAATGGAGGAACCAGCACTGTCCTTTGGCTTTGCGTGCTACACCACGGGAAGCAACACCCTGGTTTTCCAGTAGGATGGTAGCTCCCAGCCCCATTTGCACCACCACCTCCTCAGCCCACACCAGAGCATGACGCAGAGTGGCTATGTTCCCCTCCCAGCCCCTGACCCCACCAAGTACTCCCCTCAGCTCTCATGTTGCAGAGAGAAGAATATACCATTAGCAGCAAACTTTGTGCCAAGGATTTGCAAGTTGTTGCAAGCTGACCTCAGCTTCCACCGGTTACTCATGCAAGGCGTACCCAAAACTGTATCTGAAAGACCTATGTTTGCTCACCTCAGCAAACTGACTCACTTGATCCTGCTCACCACAGTGCAAATGTCATCAACACTCAAGACGGCTCATTTGACTCCAGAGAAGACCTGTTCAGCTATTGCTAAATGCTCTTCAGAGGCATGGCACAACTGGAAATCCCCCCCCAGCCCGAATCCACTATCATATGTATATGGCACAAGTGAACCATGGATTTGCCCAGGACTGGGACATGCCAAGGAAGGAGGTACATTACCTCAGCAGGTGTCGGGAGACGGCTTGCAGTGCCCACGATCTGGTGGTACAGCCCTGGCTCGCCATTCCTTATGGTGCTCTGGCGGCTCCCCAGGGGGCTGGAAGAGAAGGGCTTTTTACACAGGACATCACTCTGGCGAGAGTCTGTGGTAAGATAGACCTGGTGGTACAAGTTGGGTGGCATGAAGCCACCCCGCACAGCATCAATGTGATGGAAGGGCCCAGGTGTCCTGTACAGGGTGCTCCTGGAACTGTTGTACAGCTCCTTGGACTGCCTCCACTTGTAGCACTTGAAGATGCCTACTGATAACATGGTGATGAAGAAAGCTGCTGATACTAAGATCACAGCCAGGATGAGATAGAAGGTCACATGCCTCTTGGGATCGTTGCCAGGTGACACTTCAGTGAGGTCAGTGAGCACCTCCTTGACCATCTCAGCCACAGAGATGGAGACAGTGGCAGTGGCAGACAGCACAGGCTCCCCATGGTCTTTGAGGAGGATGACTAGTGTGTGCTGGGGAGCATCATCCTCCCGGAGCTGGCGGGCTGTGAAGATCTCCCCGTTGTGCAGCCCAACTGAGAAAAGGCTGGGGTCAGTGGCCTGCAACAGGGTATAGGAGATCCATGCATTGTACCCTGCATCTGCATCCACTGCCACCACCTTGGTGACCATGTGCCCGGCAGGAGTGCCTGGTGCCACCACATCAGTATAGGTGGCATTGGTGTTGGGGTGAGGGTACAGCACAGTTGGGCCATTGTCATTGAGGTCAGTGACAAACACACTGACTGAGACATTAGTGGCCAGAGGTGGAGAGCCACCATCCTGGACCTGCACAGTCATGCTGAACTCCACCTGGTCCTCATGGTCCAGAGATGTGAGCAGGTAGAGGGTGCCATTCTCCCGGTTGATAGAGAAGAGGTGGCCTACATTGGAGTCACCCTGCAAGAGGGTATAGGAGAGATGAGCATTGTGCCCAAGGTCTGGGTCTGTGGCACTGACATTAAGAATGGGAATGCCAGGCATGTTGTTCTCCAGCACATAAACATCGTAGGAGTCCTGGGAAGACTTGGGTGCATTGTCATTGACATCTGATACCTGCACCAGGATCTGTTTTGCCACAGACAAGGGTGGCGAGCCCGAGTCCTTGGCTGTGACAGTGATGTTATACTCTGATGTCTTTTCCCGATCCAGAGCTGCTTTTGTTTTTAATGTGTAGTAATTTTTGAGGGAGGAGCTGAGCATGAACGGGATCCCAGGAGAAATGAAGCAGTTCACCAGACCATTGTCATGTGAGTCCAAGTCGGTTACACTCAGCAGAGCTACAACCGTCCCTGGGGCTGCATCTTCAGGAACAGGGCTGTACACAGAAGTCACTGTCACCTCTGGAGCATTGTCATTCACATCCAAAACTTCCACCAGCACTTTGCAATGAGCCACACCAGGAACAGCACCCTTGTCTTTAGCCTGTAAGTAAATCTCATACAGCTTTGTTTCCTCATAGTCCAGCTGTCCCTTGACTCTCAACTCCCCTGTGGCTGAGTCCAGAGCAAAGAGTTCGCGTACCTTGGCAGGTGTGTGGCTGCTGAAGGAATAGATGATGTCTCCATTGGGCCCATCATCAAGATCATACGCACTGATCCTGGCAACCAGGGTACCACTGGGCGTGTTCTCCCTCACGCTTGCCTTGTAGGTGGATTGGTTGAAGACCGGGGTGTTATCATTGGCGTCCACGACGTCAACGTGGATCTGCACGTGGGCCGACCGTGGCGGGCTGCCTCCATCCAGTGCGGTCAAGACCAAGTGCAACTCCCGTTGCTCTTCCCTGTCTAGCTCCTTCTCCAGCACCAGTTCCGCATACTTGCTGCCATCCACCCTCGTCTGCACGTCGAGCACAAAGTGGGGGTTGGCGCTGAGCTGGTAGGTCTGCAAAGAGTTAATCCCCACATCGGGGTCTTGCGCGCTCTCTAGCGGGAAGCGAGCTCCCACCGCCACCGACTCGCTGATTTCCAGCCTCGCCTGGCTGCTGGGAAAAACTGGGTCGTTGTCATTGATGTCCTGGATCTCCACAGCGCCGCTGTACAGCTCCAGCGGGTTTTCTACCACGATCTCAAAGCTGAGGGAACAGGGAGAGAGCGCTCCGCACAGCTCCTCCCGGTCGATCCGCTCGCTCACCAGCAGCGCGCCACTCGCCAGATCCACCCCGAAGTACTTCTTGCTGCCGCCGGACACAACCCGCAGCCGGCGTCCCGGCAGCCGCCCCAGGTCCAACGCCAAGTCGGCTACCACGTTTCCCACCGCGGAGCCTCTCCGCGCCTCCTCGGGAATCGCATAGCGAATAGCGGCGGAAACCCAGTCGGAAACGCAGAACAAAAGCAAGAGGCTCAGTACCTGCCCCGTCGTCACCCCGCGGCTCCTTACAGCAACGCCGTTCATCGCACAGGACGGCCGCGCTCACGTCTTCGTCCCCCCGCCCCGGCTAGAAATTCTCAGCTCGCCCCGTCATGCCGCTGCCCAGCGCGCCCCGGGAAGCGGCGGCGGCAGGAGGACGGGCATTGCTTTCCGGGCGGCGCCGCGACTCCCTCCCGGGCTCTCTCTGAGACCGTCTGTGCCTCATCCCGGCTCCGAGCGGGGCCGGGCCGGCAGATCCCCCCCGCTCCATCATTGGCCGACAGCGGCACACACAGTCCCGGCCAATAACTGCACGGAGCGCAGGGCTACCGGAACCCTGCCAAGGAGCAGCGCCCGCAGAGGGAGGGAGCGCGGCGGCCCCGGCCCGAAGGCAGTGGAGCTCCAGCCCGTTGACCCAGAAGAGAAAGAGTATCTCTGCGAGAAACCCGGCCGATAAGGACGGCCGGGCTGGGAGAGGCAGTGTAGAAAGGGCATGGGGACTGCCGTGTGCGGGAAGGAAGGTGTAAGAGATGGTGGAGAAGATGACGCCAGAAAGAGAGGGATAGAAACGGGGAAAGTTGGGGGATGTCCCGGGAAAACCTCGCTGGAAAAAAGCAGCGGGAGCAGGAAGGGGAAGTGAAGAGGGTCGGCCGGGGCACACAGGGCGCCGGGAAACCCAGCTCCGTGTCCCTCGGGACCTTCAGAATGCCGGTCCCGCCACCCAAGTGCTTGGTCAGACCCTTCCTGATACCTCACGGCGTCGCGCCTTTGTGCCACCAAAGCAGCGTCGCCGGCAAAACGACACAGGTTTAGTGCTGCCGAGTGATGAGTAGCTGCTCCTACAGCAGCACAGTCACCCCGCACGGCAGCTCCTGCTGCGGGGTTCCCAGGAGCACCTGTACCCCCCCACAGGCGCCCCCTCCATGCCCCGTCACTGTCCCCGCAGGCATCTTCCCCTACAAATCGTAGAGTTCTCTGTTTAATACGTCCTCCTACTCTCGCCACCTCCCAGCTTGTTCCTTCGTACCTGTTTCTACCAGCCAGACGCAGGGAAATCATGGTTTGGTCCGCCGGGGTCGGGAGCGGTTCCCGTTCCCGTACAACAACAGCCCAGCAGGTTCACGGCACCGGAGGCGCCTGGGCAAGAAACAGCCAATTCCCGGGATGCCATCCTGCGGTTGCGGTTGTTGCTGTCACAAGTAACTCCTGATAGGACGGGTTTTCCGACGTTTCGAGTGCTCATATGGATAAAAGTACCGTAATTTCAGGTTTTGTTTTTCCATCACCTGCATAACTGCCCAGCTATCACGGTGGGAAAGGGACAAGGAAGCTTGATAAGGTAGCGCCAGGACAATGTCAATGGCTCCTGTGGCCAAGAAACAGCGTCCAAGTGTCCTCCCACAGCCGAGACAGATAAGGAAAGGATGGCGATGTCTGGAAAATAATTCGGGCTGGAAAGGAGCTCCCAGGAGTTTATTCGCAGACCGAGAGAAAGGACAAGGCTCTCTTGCATTTCTATTACCCCACTGCTTGTCATGGCTGCATCGCGGAAGGGCTGCAATTAACCCAAACCAACGTGGGAGACACGACACAGGGACCTTGATTCTGTCCTCGCTCCGTACACCCCTGTTACCTGCCGTGAGCGGGCAGGATCCGCCAGCAGATGCAGTATCAAACTGGTCGGCACAGTCTTTCCTCTCTGCATGCTATTTCCTTTCCTACTGAATAAACAGTGCGAGTAATAAATCCTACCAGGGCTACTTAGCATTCTTATCACCGGTCCACAGAATGTGATAGAAGTATAGGCACCACGCCGGTAATATCCAACGTTAGTCATCTAACGCTGTATTCTAATAGAATTTAATTTCTGATCAATTTAAAGACTGAGAAGAAAAACTGTATGCTTTAACCACCGTAGCTGCGTCGCGCAGGTAAGTACATATTATTCCTCTCTATCCTTTTTGGAGTACTTCTGTAACACACGACGTCTGCAGGCTCACAGTGCTTTGAGCTCATTTCTCTTCTCATAGATCCTTATGCAACCAAATCCCAATTACTTTTCTTATATATAATCTAAAGAGTAGAAAATCCGCAGCTTGCTTCGAGGCAAATTTGGAAACAGCATTCAGCCACCCATTTTCTCTGAAATAAGCCCTGAATCTTTTTTCCCAAACACTGCCCATTTCTTGTCTTTCCTAAACACAGTTTACGAGTAGTTTTATCTACCATGAGTACCACAATTCTTAAGGAGTTTCTCTTCATGTGAGTGTAACACACAACCCCTATTCAGAATACCTCGTCCACTTAATCCCAGCAATAGCAGAACGGCCAAGCAGCGGACAGCTGAGTACATCAAAGATCTAAGGAAAGGCATGGAAGACCGAGCATTTCCATATATTTTGGCTGATCTGCAGACATTACGTTTCCTTTACTTTGACAGGAAGCCCGAACATTGAAAGCGATGCTTCATTGCTCCAGAAATGAAATCGCTCCAGGTATTGCTCTCACCATTTGGAGAGTGAGAAGTGGAAACGTGTGACAGTTTAAGGGGAAAAACGCCTTTTCCCTGCATCAGGAATTCCTTCGGGGACGGGTTCAAGCCAAATCCCAGCCAAAGCCGCTCAGTGGTGTTATTCCCGGCTCTGCCGGGGCTCAGGAGAAGCCGGTGAAAGCAGCAAACCCAAAGCATTTTCTGCTCTGCTCCGGATTCAGAACTACAGTGAGGCACCAGCCCTGGCTCCCCAGGCGGCGGGGATATGGTAAGTCATGGATGTACACAACATCTTCCTTTTGAGAGGTTCAGAGTATGAAAAAAAAAAAAAGAACAACAACAACAAAAAAAAAACCTAAAGAATGAGTGGGAAAAAAAATCGGGAACAGAGTTGCTGCCTCACTGAATGGACACGCCGGGATAGATCACACATCGTTATCACAGGAAGACACTCAGATTTGGTAGAGATAATAAAGGAAGCAGTCACTACACCAAGACGAAAGGGCTGCCTCAGCCTCCGACCTCAAGACATTTTTGCCACTACTCCACCCTGCATCCACTCACCACCCCGGCTTGATGAAACTTGCGCTAGGAGTAGGACAGACAGACAGCAGTATTGATAACATTGTGTTGAGCCTCGGGGCAGAAACGACAAATTGCGGACGAGACTGGGCAGGTAAAATGGGAAAGTCAGGGGCCCATGTGCCCCCCAAACCTTGCACGGATGCTCCTGACCTATTGAGCAGTGCTCCCGGAGGCGACGTTGAGCTCTCCCGGCTGCCCACCCATCTCTGAGGGGAGAGCAGGGGAAAGTAATTCGCACAAGCCCGAATATACACACAAGCCGGCAGAGAGGGATCCCAAGACAGAAACTCACCTGTGCCGAGCTCCCAGGGCTAGGAGGGAATTTGCCAGAGTGAGTGCCTGAGCCAGGTTCCCTGGCTAGGAGATGGTCAGACAGTGCTGCTGCTGTTGGTCTCAGAAATGTAAGATCCTTCTGTCCCGACTCGGAGGCTAAACAAACCTCATAGGAGTAGGGCAATGGCAGAGTGCTGTTGCAGTAGTTGTACTGTGCTTTTGAGCCCAGGGTGGAATACATTTCTTTATCAGAAGTAATAAAAACGGGAGGGCTCCTCGACCGTCGGCATTTAAAGAACAATATCAAAATGACTGTGAAAACGAACAACAAGCACACGGCAGAGAGTGCCACTACAAGAATGAGATTTAGATCAGATGTTAGCTCAGACACAGCATCTCTGTCGCTCAGCTCCGGCAGCGCCTCCTGCAAGCTCTCGGCCAGCACCACGTGCAGCGTGGCCGTGGCCGACAGCGCCGGCTGCCCGTGGTCCTTCACCACGGCCACGAGCCTCTGCTTCGCCGCGTCCCTCTCCGACACGGCCCGCGCCGTGCGCACCTCGCCGCTGTGCAGCCCCACGCGAAACAGCGCCGGCTCTGAAGCCTGCACCAGCTCGTACGACAGCCAGGCGTTGCGCCCCGCATCCGCGTCCACCGCCACCACCTTGGCCACCAGGTACCCGGCCTCGGCCGACCGCGGCACCATCTCGAACGGGGTCGATCCCGGGTCCTCTCCGGGGACCGGCGCCGGCCACAGCACCCGCGGTGCGTTGTCGTTGCGGTCCAACACGAAGACGCGCACCGTCGCCGTCGAGCTCCGCGCAGGTTCCCCGCTGTCCTGCGCCCGCACCACCACCGTGAACTCGCGGCACTGCTCGTAGTCCAAGGAGCGCTGCGCGTACACTGCGCCGCTCTGCGCCTCCACCGACACGTACGGCGCCGCGCCCGCGCTGCCGCCCTCCAACGAGTACCTCACGCGCCCGTTGCTGCCTGCGTCCGCGTCTCGCGCGCTCACGCGCAGCACCAGCTCACCCGCCGCGTTGTTCTCTGCCACGTAGGCGCTGTAGGCGGCCTCCTCGAACACCGGCGCGTTGTCGTTCACGTCCGACACCTCCAGCACCAGCACCGTGCTGCTCGAGAGCGCCGGGCTGCCCCGGTCCCTCGCCACCACCGTCACCCGGTGCTCAGACGCCTGCTCCCGGTCCAGCGCGCTCGTCGTCACCACCTTGTACGAGCTGCTCGACGACGCCACAAGAGACAGCGGCTCCCCACCCAACAGCTCGCACCATACCTGACCGTTCTCCCCAGAATCCGGATCCTTCACGTTCAACAGGGCCACCACAGTGCCGGATGGAGCATCCTCCGGCACCGGGCTTGACACAGACAGCACCGTGATTTCCGGCGCGTTGTCGTTCACGTCCAGCACCTCCACTTCCACCGCGCAGTGAGCCAACAGCCCACCCCCGTCCCTCGCTTCCACTGCCAGGCTGAACGAACGCGTGTCCTCGAAGTCCAGTGCCTCCTGCAGCGTGATCTTCCCGCTCTCCGTGTCCACCACGAAATTCTGAAGAACCTTGAGCGGCATTTTCCCGAAGCCATAGGTGATGCGGGCGTTGCTGCCTGAGTCGGCATCGGAGGCGGAGACGTTCAACACCGTCGATCCCGGCAGTGCATCCTCCCGCAGGCTCACCCGATAACGGTCCTGCGCGAACACGGGAGCGTTGTCGTTGGCGTCCGTGACGTTGATGCAGAGCTGGGCGGTGCCGCTCCGGGGCGGGTCTCCGCCGTCCACCGCCGTCAGTACCAGCCTCAGGCTCTGCTCTCGCTCCCGGTCCAGCGCCCGGCGCAGCATCAGCTCCGCGAACTTGCGGCCGTCCGGGCTCTCCTTCACTTCTACCGCGAAGTATCCGTTGTCCTCCAGCTCGTAGCTCTGCAGCGAGTTACTTCCAACGTCTGTGTCTTCCGCCATGCCCAAATAAAACCGGGCGCCAGGAGAAGTTAACTCGTTGATCTCCAGCTCGAAACTGTCTTGTGGAAACCGCGGCGCGTTGTCGTTCACATCCTGGATGTCCACGTCGACGTGGAAAACGTTGAGCGGGTTCTGCACCACCGCTTCGAAGCTGACGGAGCAGGACTCCGACTTGCCGCACATCTCCTCCCGGTCCAGCCTCTCGCTCACATACAAGTTCCCGTTCTCCTTGCTCACGGTAAAGTATTTTTTAGCGGCGCTCAGCCGCAGCTTGCGTGCCGGCAGCTCTTCTGGGCTCAGCCCCAGATCCCGAGCCAGCGGCCCCACCAGCGAGCCTCTGGCCAGTTCCTCGGGAATGACATAGCGGAGCACCTCCGGCGCCGCACGGCAGCACAGGCACAGCAGCAAAGCGGGCAGCAGCACTCTCCCGGCTGCTGGCCGCCGGCTCTGCCCCTGCCTGCCAGCCATTGTCGGCAGTGCTCAATTCGTCTCCCCTTCCAGCCTCTCTCCGCAGCGGGAGCAGGGGCTGCCGGAGGGCAGCGAGCTCGGCGCCGGCTCTGACACCGCTGCTGCCAGCGTTGCCTCTCGCCTTTGCTGCCCGTGCCGCTGCCGCTGTGGCCAGCTACGGGCGAGCGAGAGTCTGGGGGCAGGACGCTGCGGTGGCTCCCGCTCCGGCTCCAGAACCGCTCCGTGTCGGCCAACAGCGGCACCCGGAGGCCCCGCGACGCCACCGCAGCCGGGTGATGGCCGTGCGGTGATCCAGTCTCTATGCTCTGAATCACGCTGTCAGCGGCTACCAGCAGTCGGCGCCATCGGCCACCTAAAAACGCGTTCATCCTTCAGTTCGGGGTTTCTCAGACCCGGGGGAAGGCGAACCAAGCAGCTCTGTTCAGTTGGGGAAATCGCGAGCCTGGTTGGGGAACGCGTTACCAAGCAGCGGAGCAGCGCGCGCACCTCATACAGCGAGCACAGGTAAGTACAGGTTAGTTCAAGCACATACACTGCACAGCAAATGTCTGACATATTCCAACAGCTTCTACTACTGCTGCGGGTTGTCTTTCTTCAGCTGGGGAGCTGTTGTGGAAAGGAAGCACCAGAACCGACAATTTCTTATTTATATCCCTTTTATCTTATATACCTCTAAGAATGGCTGAGACGGGGGAAAACTAGCAAGATCTAAGAACATTGACGGGCAGCTAAAAGGTCCTCATGGCCACGGAGACTTCAATTAACAGTGTGCAATTCCAAGAATTGTAAAAAGGAGTGGTGATGCCTGTGGTGTCTGGGACACATGCTGCCCGAGCTACCTTTCCCAGGATAGGCATAGACTTGCAGAAAAGAATAAACAACAAAAGTCGCAAGAAGAAGAGTCAGGAGGGCAGCAATGGTGAATACAGTTCACCCATGACGCAAACACAGCAGCATGTTCTTTGCACCGACAATACACAAAACACTCCAGGCGTGGGGTGCTCTGAAAATGGAAAGGATAAAACCCTCTTAAGTGCATCGCCTATGAACAAGTACTTGATCCTCCTCAGTGCCTGTTTGTACAAGTAACAACACCTCTTAGCAACAGCCGAAGGAAATCACAGAATGCAAGATTCTGTAAACCACCACATCTTGGTTCATGACCATGGAGAGGGGCACATTATCACCTGAACCATATGAAGTGCTATCAAGACCACGGGGTTTGAAACTACAGGAACAGCAGATCCTCCTGATGCTCCTATTGCTCTGGACAAGAGATGACATCATGGGTGGCTACTGTGCTCATTCACTGGGACCTGCTGATAACTCAGCTTCTGGTTATGCCATTCTTGCAGCTCTTTTAGATGGTACAAAGAGACTGACTACAGGACTCAGTTTCTCCTTCACAAGCTTATTCCACTGTAGCAGTTCTTAACAAACAATTACTCAGCCACAACGTCGCTCTGAGAAGTCTCTTCCTCACCAACACGACCATTCTCACAAAGAAGCAGCCATACTCTTCTTCAGGTGGAGAGACACATACAAGAGGGTTACCTACCTATACCGAGCATATATTTATGCAGAATGCTGATCTTCCTCAACGTTTCTTGCATTGCATTACTAAGAGGTGCTTACATTTTTTACAAATATTAATGATAAGTGAAAACTATGTTGTAAGGCATTAGTGATAAACAAGAAACAAACATTATATCAGCATTAGAAACATTAGGACATACTATCGTTACGCCCTCAGCTACACTCCTACCTCTAACTATACCTTACTGTAAAAGACATTATAACAAGCAGTAAAGCAGATATAAAGTGACCACAGGACAATAAGGATCACTTGGAGACCAAACCTCATTTGGCAGAGGAGGCCACAAGGCAGCTGTGCAAAGAGGCTTCTCGTGGGAAACAAGCTCACTCTCACAAAATCATTCCATGTGCAATATGACTCTGGATGTACCCAGCAGCTGGTAAGCAGCACAGGAGAAAGCAGGCTTTCTAACCAGTGACGCTATTAAGAACACATGCTGCTCTGCTCTTCAGACTCTGCGCTGATTTGAAACATAGAGGCAGTGCTGCTACACGGGGGATAATGGTACCAAACAAGCTGTAAGGCAACACAGAAGTCACAAATTAATAACCTTTCACAGCAAGAGTATCTTAACAGGTCTTGAACTGCCACACTGTAGTGCAGCCCAACAGGAACCACTGCAATACTCTCTACTTTATAGTACTTCACCCATAGTTTGGAGGAAAAGAAGTGGTTTATGGAGTCTCCAGGCACAAGGCTCAGTCTGGGAACATCCAGTTCTTCAACTCCACTCCATGTCTGGAAGAGCACAGTGGTGGGTCACCACCAATATATTCATGTACACACATATATTTTGGAATGTACCAACTGCTAATAACTAATTTCGCTCTTCTTCAATCTTCCTCAATCCAGAGCATGGAGCTCACTTTTGAACCAACGAGAGAAATCTCCACAAGCAACAAGGAATTCGTAGGGATGCCTGTGAACAGGCTTCTAATTGAGGAAGAAGCATATCCAGTGTCTTAATTAATTCTGGTACACAAAATTGAAAGTGCTGTCACTACTGGCTGAGGAACACCCTGTGTGAGAGGAACACATGAGACAAGACCAAGACCAAGACCTAACTCAGAGAAGGGTTTCATTTCCAACAGCGGCTTACATTCCTCCCTAATAAAGGCGGTTAATTAAAAAAGATGTGCAACAAGGGAAGACTAAGAATTATGTGAAAGCAAAGACGGACAAAATAAAAACACCTCAATTAACACGCGGTTAAATTAAAAACCATTCTGTGTTTTCAACAGTCCCATCCTATATGTAAAACCACACACTGGCTGGTAAGAAGCACAGAAAAAGAGAATCTTTCTAACGAGTACAGCTATTAAAAATGTAGAAAGCTCAATTCCTCAAACACATCTTTCAACAATGATAAATAACAAACGATACAAGATGAAGTGCTACAACAAGTGCAAACAGGTAATGCCATGAAAAAAGCAATAAGGCTGCCTAAAATAAACAAAATATTAACCTATAACGGAAATTTCTACCCGGGGCAGATAACGTACCATTTCCAACGCTACTAAAACACAGTTTCTGTTGAGAATAAACCTGACAATGCTAACAACGCAAATTTACATTTAGTATTGAAGCGACTTTTTCAGATGATTCATGACTACCAGGAATCCTATATTAAACACGGCAAGAGAGAAAATCGAATTGGCGCATTATAAAAACACGAAGCATAGCCACAAACAACGTCCCTCCGGCACACCAAACATGTGAAAAGGAACCATCGCGGAAAGGGCAGAGAAGCAACGCGGAAAAGGAAGTGGAGAGGAGAAAAACTCCTGAGAGGAACTCACCGAGAGAGAAGCGAGGTCCTCCCCGAGCAGTGGAGCGGGCTCGTCGGGAGGCGGACGGGCAGGGAGGGTGTCGCAGCAGCTCCCCGCTGACAAGCGGAGTTGGCTCTTGCGCGAGTCGGCAGTGAGAGACACCTCGTGCGAGTACGACTGCAGGAAGGCGCGGACACCGTCGATACCCACGAAGTGAGAGGCCGGGACACCGCGCAAGGCGGCGCTGCCCGACGCCGCCTGCAGCTGAGAGCGCCGCCAGTGCCGCAGGCGCAGCGCCAGCAGCAGCAGCAGGAAGGCGAAGAAGAGGCAGGACACGGCCGCCACGGCCAGCACCAGCCAGCGCGTGAGGCTGGCGGCCGGCTCGGCCGGCGCCGCCGCCGCGCTGCCCAGCTCCGAGAGCAGCTCGGCCACGCTCTCGGCCAGCACCACCGTCAGCGTGGCCGTGGCCGACAGCGCCGGCCGCCCGTGGTCCTTCACCACCACCACCAGGCTCTGGCGCGCCGCGTCGCGGGCCAGCGGGAAGCGCGCCGTGCGCACCTCGCCGCTGTGCAGCCCCACGCGGAACAGCCCCGGCTCCGTCGCCTTGGCCAGCTCGTACGACAGCCACGCGTTCTGCCCCGCGTCCGCGTCCACCGCCACCACCTTGGCCACCAGCGCCCCGGGCTCCGCCGACCGCGGCGCCAACTCCACGCCAGACCAGCCCGACACCGCTGCCGAAGGCGCCGCCGCCTGCGGCGGGTACAGCACCTGCGGCGCGTTGTCGTTCTCGTCCACGATCTCCAGCAGCACTGACACGTTGCTGCTCAGCGCCGGCGCTCCGCCGTCCTCCGCCCACACCCACAGCCGCACCTCGCGCACCTCCTCGTAGTCGAACGAGCGCAGCGCGTACAGCGCGCCCGTCTCCGCCTGCACCGACACGTAGGACGAGAGCGGAGAGCCCCGCACCCGCCCCTCCGGCAGCCGGTACCGCACGCGCGCGTTCTGTCCCCAGTCCGCGTCTGAAGCCCGCACCGTCAGCAGCAGCGCTCCCGCCGCGTTGTTCTCGGCCAGCCGGGCTCTGTAGCGCGGCTCTGCGAACACGGGCGCGTTGTCGTTCACGTCCAGCACCCCCAGTGCCAGAACCGCGCTGCTCTGCAGCGCCGGAGACCCGCCGTCCACTGCCTGCACCGTTAGGTTGTACTCCGACACCTTCTCGCGGTCCAGCTCCCACGATGTCACCACGCGGTAGTAGCTGCCCTGCGAGCTTTGCAGCCGGAACGGGACGCCCTCGTCCAGCGAGCACCGCACCTGGCCGTTCTGCCCCGAGTCCCTGTCCTGCACGTGCAGCAGGGCCACCACAGTGCCTGGCGGTGTATCCTCTGAGATTTCCCTCAGTGCAGATCGCACCGAAATTTCGGGGGCATTGTCGTTGACATCTGTCACCGTGATCACGACTTTCGCTGTATCGAATAGCTCTCCTCCATCGAGTGCTTGCACCTGCAGTTCATGTATGGAGAGTTTTTCGAAGTCCAAACTGTCCTTCAGCGATATTTCTCCCGTCTCAGAGTCCAAATGAAAAAGTTCCGACGCCCGGTCTGAAATTTTATGGAAAATGTACTTCACGTGTCCGTTCAGACCCTCGTCGGCATCGGAGGCCGTGAGGGTAACGAGGACAGAGCCCACGGGCACGTCCTCGGCCACACGCACCGTGTACTCCTCCTGGCTGAACACGGGCGCGTTGTCGTTGGCGTCCAGCACGGCCACGCGGATCCGAGCCGTGCCCGTCCGCTCAGGCTCTCCGCCGTCGATAGCCTTCAGCACCAGCTCGTGAAACGCAGCCTCCTCCCGGTCCAGCGCCTTCGTCAGCACCAGCTCGGGACGCTGACTGCCGCCGGGACCCTCCTGCACGGTCAGCGAGAAGTGCTCGTCGCCGCTCAGCTCGTAGTGCTGC
Organism: Melopsittacus undulatus; assembly: GCF_012275295.1. Lineage (NCBI taxonomy): Eukaryota > Metazoa > Chordata > Aves > Psittaciformes > Psittaculidae > Melopsittacus > Melopsittacus undulatus. The sequence continues at coordinate 5,206,963 of NC_047536.1, forward strand.
AGGGAATTCGTACCCGAGTCCGGGTCGTAAGCTTCGGCCAGGAGAAACCGCGACCCCGGGGCTGTCGTCTCGCTCATCCGCAGGTCCTTTTCTGCTTGTCGGAAGCTGGGCGCGTTGTCATTAATGTCCGTGATTTCCACTTCGATTTCATAAAACTTCATTTCCCCTTCCACTATCACCTCACAGCGCAGCAGGCATTGCTGCACGCTCTCGCACAGCTGCTCCCTATCTAATCTCTCCGCCGTCACCAAATGGCCTGTTTTCCCCTGCAGAGCGAAGTACTGCGTCCTACCTTCAGAGGCTATTCGAACGCCGAGGTCACGAAGCGCCGTCAAGTCCATCCCCAGGTCCTTGGCAACGTCGCTCACGAACGAGCCCTTAGGTAGTTCCTCGGGAACCGTGTAGCGGAGCTGCCCCCATGCCGCGTCCCACGCCGACACCAGAACGGTCCACAGAAGCGCTCGTTCCCGCCGGCCCCAGCGCCTTCCCGCCGCGCCCATCTCTGCCGGGACCCTGCACCTCCGCAGACAGCTCCCCACCACCGACCGCTGTTCTGTCTCTTTCCCTTCCTCCTGCTGCTGCACTGTCTCCCTGCCCGTATCGCCTCTCCCGGCTTCTGACGGCGTCCCCTCCGCCTCGCTACCGCACGGCTCCGCACCGAGGGGACGCTTGCAGACCGCCCGGCCGCCGAGACAACCAGCGAGCGAGCGAGCCGGGACGCAGCAGGCGGGGCTGCCGGCGTCGCTCCGGCCTTCCTCTCTCTTCCCCTCGGTCAACAGCGGCGCCCGCAGCCTCCTCCCGGCACTGCAGGCACCGAGCGATGCCGAGCGATGCCTGCCCGGCTTTTCCCACGGTCACCTCGTGGAGACTGCACGGACGTCAGGGAGCTGCCATCGGGTCCCGACAGCGATGATTTCCAGCCTCGGTTGCTCTCGAGAAGAGCTTTTCCATCATCTTCTCGGAGTTGCTTCCGGGTAGAATTAAGACTTCTTCTGTGGCTCTTCTATCGCTAGGATTATTTATGTGTCCATCAGTCTGCAAGCGCAATCTCCCCCACCATTTGCACAACTTTTTGAAGTCGCTGTTCCTGAATTACATTTCCCTCAGCCTTTCAGCAGATCTGAACTATCAGACTGGATTGACATCAAGCCACATTAATTTCCCAAATCCTGAGTAATAGCACAAAGCAGAGATGAAGATGCTTATTCAAAGACAGTTGTACTCCAGGCTGGCCCTTCCTCTGGACTTTGTTACTTTTCCCCTGCACTCCAGAGGCTGCTCTGGATCACCCTGCAGTCTGCCGCTCTCTTACTCCCACTCGGGAATATTTCATTACAGCCTGACATGAGAAGCTGTGCTTATACTTAGGACTTGGGGCTCCTCTGGGAATCGGACAATGAAGCAGCACTTTTTCCAACCCAATTATGTAGAGTTGCTGCATCTCACTCTACACCCTAAGAAACCACCTTCACCTTTACTAGCATTGCACACAAGACAAGCTTTGTAGAGAAAAAAATAATAAATAAATCAGGTGAACCTAAATATGTGCTGAACCAAGACATGACACCAGTAACTCAAATTTTTCTCCCAGCAATATAATGCTGTAAGTTTAAAGGACTTATCATAGGGCATTTTCTCCAGGTTATTCTTCTGAGAAAATGCAACAGATTCCCTTTTTAGCTTCTCATTCTTTCTGCTCACATCTACAGTTCTGAGGAGGCTGAAGTATGCATCTGAAGTTTTTATTTCAAATTATACCACAGTAAACTTTTACCTTATGTACAGGCAGTTTCTCACCCTGCCCAAATGTCACACAAAAGGAATGCTACATTTGCAGACAGATAGCAGTGAAAGAGAAGTTCAACACATAACTGTGAGAAAGGATCCCAACATGGATGCATGGAGAGAAGTTTCTCTCCTCATCACACTACTTGGAAGCAATGTAAAATATTTGCATGTGCATAAGCGATATGCAGCTCCAATAAAGACTCAGACATCGAAGTATTAATGCAAAGACACCATCATCCTACTTCAGCACATGGCAATTTGGAAGATACACGACTCTTAAAGCTTAATATAAACTCTACGTCTATGCTAAAAAAGGATCATGCAACAGGAAAGCAAACTGATGAACCCATAGTTTGCACAGGAATTTTGAGAAGTGTGATATCAAAAAATAAAACACCTGCAAACTCATTTGCTGTAGATCTGCAATAAACCCTGAGAATCAACACATCACAGGCCATGTTTCCACCAGTACCTTCTCACACACGACACCCCAAGACTCTTCAAACTCTTCACAACTTGCACCACTGTCCTTGATCATCCTCATTTGCAGACAGACTCCACCAAAAGTTGCACAATTTTTCCTTACCATGGATAATATCTGACTTCTCACTATCTCTCCATAATAAGCAAGTGCGTTTCTTTTAGTGATATTTAAAGGAAATACCTCTATTAAAGTCTATCTTTTACAGCTGTAAACATCAAAGGCATTGCATGGGACAGGCAGGAAAACATAACAGATCTGATCTCCCACACACTATCAGAGACAACTGCCCACCTTCAAATTATTACCACAAGAACAGGGAGAAGTGAACACATGCAAAATCAAAATGATTGTAGCATGCTTTTCTTGATCAATGTCTATTAGAGTAGGTACATAATTCAGGTTTTGCATAGGGAATGAATAATCACTTGGCTCCTCCCAAAGCTCTCGTTATGGCATTTGCTGTCAGTTAAAAACATCACAACCTGCAAACATGCAAAAAGTACTTTCCAGGGCTCCCCGTCCATTGAGTAACATGTCTTCAACCAAGGTTCTCTGGGAAGATGAAATTTGTATTGCCCGATAATACAGCTGGGCAAAGAACAGAGAAAGGCGCAGCCCCTGTCTCTTGTGCCCTTCAACAGCCCCTCAGCCATTCTACCCGTATACCATCATTTCACATGCAGACTTGTTATGCAAATGTTGTCTTATCAGAGGACTTCCACTGCCTTTTCAGGACAAGGAGCCAGCCTCACATTATGAGTGACACAGGCCTTGGCACCAGAAAAATAAAGCTTTTTGACACACTCATGCTCCTGATACCAAGCCAGCCTCTCACCCTCCTTGTTCTGCATTAACAACCTTATGTAGCACCAAACACCATATCCTGTTCTTGACTACACGTAGACTAAAAGCTGACAATGAAGAGTTTAATTCCTTTGTGTTTTAGTGAAACAATTACATCAAAATCTTTGTCTTGGAATCAGAACACCTTCATGGAATGGATGGAAACTGCTCCCCCAGAATGACCACTAGAAGAGCTATCTACCAACAGCCAGATTGAGACGGAGGTTTAGAAAAGGAGACAAAACAAGGCAAGAATAAGAAAATGGGAATGTCATGGTACCATAACTTTGCAGCTCCGAGTATGTCATCAGTTGTGGGTTTATAAGACTAGTATCTAGCTGGTTGGTTCAAGACTCAGTCATGAGTACAAGTCAAACGACTCCATCATGCACATGGGCAATTTTGCAGATATGTAACTGCAACTCTTTATGCAGCCTTTATATCTACACCAAAAAAGTACCATTCACAGAAAAGCTCTATCAGACATAGTGCATACAATGAGTAACTTCCTGGCACATACTTCAAAGAACAAGCCCACAAAACAGAAATTTATTACAAATATACCCTCCCATCCCCTACATTCCCACCAATTTTAAAACTGCCAAAACAGCAGCAGATATTTTTTATATGAGCAGGAGCCATTGCAAACATCGAAGGTTGCTCAAGGCTGGGGAAAGCTTTGTACAACCAACAAGGACAAATAGATGGCAAAATGGCGTTTCATATAACAGTTCTTAGACACAGAACCACAGAGGCTTGCTGGCACTTCCAAGGCTACTTCTTACAAGGAAAAGTATCAGAGAATTGTCATCCCCTCTCAGGGGGAAGGAAGAGGGAGCTTTGTAGTAGTGTCACAAAATTGGTAACTTCCAAATCTACTTGTTAGAAGCACAGCTGTTAATTAAGGACATAACAACTTACAACACATGAGAGGAAATTTCCAACACCCCCTAGAGAGCTGGAATAACACGTCTAGCAAACATTCTTTAGGAAGAAAAAAGTCAGATCCCGCAGATAGAAAATGGACAAAGAAAGGAGCAACCATGTCACTTGTATCCTTCATGAGCCACTCAGGCACAGCTGCACTGAGCATCCTTCCAACACTTCAATACTCACAAAGTGTTCATTGCATATGTTTACATCACTACATTAAGATGAAGACAAATTTTCTGCTCATGCCACTTAAGAAAGATCAAGGTGTGAAAGAAAACCAGGCACAGACCACCAGAAAAGACTGGGTCACTGGGCAACGTGTGTGTGAAACACAGCGAGGACGTCAAACGCAAAACACCTCTGCAATGAAAGTTTTGCCGGCAGAACTATCTCTCCTTCCTTCTCCCCACCCGTCGAGCACCTGAGCAATCACGCCATGTTTCCATACCAAGAACAAGAAGCACCAGCACCCAGCTCGGGCTGAGCCAGGCTTTGCCTTCCCTGTCCCACAGCTCCCCGCACAGAATACGGAAAAGAAAAACCACTGGAGAAAGATCAGAGAATCAGCACAGGAAAATAAGCGGCGCTGAGAAAGGTTCCTGGGAAGAACTCACCGTGGGAGCGCCAGGATCCTTCCCAAGCAGCGGCGCGGGCTCGTCGGGAAGCGGACGGGCAGGGAGGGTGTCGCAGCAGCTCCCCGCTGACAAGCGGAGTTGGCTCTTGCGTGAGTCGGCGGTGAGCGACACCTCGTGCGAGTAGGACTGCAGGAAGGCGCGGACACCGTCGATACCCACGAAGTGAGAGGCCGGGACACCGCGCAAGGCGGCGCTGCCCGACGCCGCCTGCAGCTGAGAGCGCCGCCAGTGCCGCAGGCGCAGCGCCAGCAGCAGCAGCAAGAAGGCGAAGAAGAGGCAGGACACGGCCGCCACGGCCAGCACCAGCCAGCGCGTGAGGCTGGCGGCCGGCTCGGCCGGCGCCGCCGCCGCGCTGCCCAGCTCCGAGAGCAGCTCGGCCACGCTCTCGGCCAGCACCACCGTCAGCGTGGCCGTGGCCGACAGCGCCGGCCGCCCGTGGTCCTTCACCACCACCACCAGGCTCTGGCGCGCAGCGTCGCGGGCCAGCGGGAAGCGCGCCGTGCGCACCTCGCCGCTGTGCAGCCCCACGCGGAACAGCCCCGGCTCCGTCGCCTTGGCCAGCTCGTACGACAGCCACGCGTTCTGCCCCGCGTCCGCATCCACCGCCACCACCTTGGCCACCAGCGCCCCGGGCTCCGACGACCGCGGCGCCAGCTCCACACCCGACCAGCCCGAGACCGCCGCAGACGGAGCCGCCGCCGGCGGGTACAGCACCTGCGGCGCGTTGTCGTTCTCGTCCACGATCTCCAGCAGCACTGACACGTTGCTGCTCAGCGCCGGCGCTCCGCCGTCCTCCGCCCACACCCACAGCCGCACCTCGCGCACCTCCTCGTAGTCGAACGAGCGCAGCGCGTACAGCGCGCCCGTCTCCGCCTGCACCGACACGTAGGACGACAGCGGAGAGCCCCGCACCCGCCCCTCCGACAACCGGTACCGCACGCGCGCGTTCTGTCCCCAGTCCGCGTCCGACGCTCGCACCGTCAGCACCAGCGCTCCCGCCGCGTTGTTCTCGGCCAGCCGGGCTCTGTAGCGCGGCTCCGCGAACACGGGCGCGTTGTCGTTCACGTCCAGCACCCGCAGTGCCAGCACCGCGCTGCTGTCCTTAGCTGGCGACCCGCCGTCCACCGCCCGCACGGTCAGGTTGTACTCCGACATTGCTTCGCGGTCCAGCTCTCCCGATGTCACCACGCGGTAGTAGCTTCCCTGCGAGCTTTGCAGCCGGAACGGGACACCCTCGTCCAGCGAGCACCGCACCTGGCCGTTCACCCCCGAGTCCCTGTCCTGCACGTGCAGCAGTGACACTACCGTCCCCGGAGGCGCGTCCTCCGATATCTCACTCAGAGACGATCGCACCGAAATTTCGGGGGCATTGTCGTTGACGTCTGTCACCGTGATCACGACTTTCGCTGTATCGAAAAGCTCTCCTCCGTCGACTGCCTGCACCTCTAATTCGTGTGTGGATACTTCCTCAAAGTCCAAATTGTCTTTTAGAGATATTTCTCCGGTCTCTGAGTCCAGCTGGAAAAGTTCTGACGCCCGGTCTGAAATTTCATGGAAAATGTACTTCACGTGTCCATTCAGACCCTCGTCAGCATCAGAGGCAGTGAGGGTGACGAGGACGGAGCCCACGGGCACGTCCTCGGGCACACGCACCGTGTACTCTGCCTGGCTGAACACGGGCGCGTTGTCGTTGGCGTCCAGCACGACCACGCGGATCCGAGCCGTGCCCGTCCTCGCCGGCTCTCCGCCATCGCTCGCCCTCAGCACCAGCTCGTAAAACGCCGCCTCCTCACGGTCCAGCGCCTTCGCCAGCACCAGCTCGGGACGCTGATCCCCGCCGGGACCCGCCTGCACGGCCAGCGAGAAGTGCTCGTCGCCGCTCAGCTCGTAGCGTTGCAGGGAATTCGGGCCCGTGTCCGGGTCGTGAGCCTCGGCGAGGGGAAACCGCGACCCGGGGGCTGTTAACTCGCTCATTCTCAGTTCTTTTTCTGCTTGTCGGAAGCTGGGCGTATTGTCGTTAATGTCCGTGATTTCCACTTCGATGTCGTAAACCTGCATATCCCCGTCTACTATCACTTCACATCGCAGCGCACATTTCTTCACTAACCGGCACAACTGCTCCCTGTCTATTCTCTCCACCGTCACCAAATGGCCCGTCTTTCCGTGCAGGTAGAAATACTGTGTTTTGCCTTCGGAGACGACTCGGACGCCGCGGTCGCGGAGTGCCGGCAGCTCCAGCCCCAGGTCCTTGGCCACGTCTCCCACGAACGAGCCCTTAG